>NW_019174357.1:597269-995151 GCF_002260705.1 Seriola dumerili | reverse complement strand
CGCATTGGTATAGTATGGCAAAAAATGTCAAAAGACGTCATAGTATAGTATGGCAAAAAATATCAAAAAATCATCATATTATATTAAGGCATAAAAGGTCATAAAAACGTAATAGTATGCTAAGGAATCAAATTAAATTTCATTGGAACGCACAAAAATGACAAAAAACGTCACTGTATAGTATGTCATAAAATGTCAAAAAAACATCATAGTATATTAAGGCATGAAAGTTCATAAAAACGTCAGAGTATGCTAAGGAATAAAACAACATAGTACAGTAAGGCATGAAAATGACAAAAAACGTCATTGTATAGTATGGCATAAAAATGTCAAAAAACGTCATAGTATAGTATGGCAAAAAATCATCATAGTATATTAAGGCATAAAAGGTCATAAAAACGTCATAGTATGGTAAGGAATCAAATGAAATTGTATTGGAAGGCATAAAAATGCCAAAAAACGTCATCGTATAGCATAGCATAAAAATGTCAAAAAAACATCATAGTATATTAAGGCATAAAAGGTCATAAAAACGTCATATTATGCCAAGGAATAAAACAACATAGTACATTAAGGCATAAAAATGCCAAAAAACGTCATAGAATGGTAAGGAATCAAATGAAATCGTATTGGAAGGCATAAAAATGACAAAAAACATCATTGTATAGTATGGCATAAAATGTCAAAAAACATCATTATATATTAAGGCATAAAAGGTCATAAAAACGTCATAGTATAGTAAGACATAAAAACGTCATAGTATAGTAAGGCATAAAAAGTCATAAAAACGACATAGTATAGTAAGGCATAAAAGTCATGAAAACATCAAAGTATAGTAAATCATGAAGAGTCAAAGTATAGTAAGGCATAAAAAGTCATAGTATAGTAAGGCATAAAAAGTCATAAAAACATCATAGTACATTAAGGCATAAAAAGTCATAGTATAATAAGGCATAATATTCATAAAAACGTTGCAGTATAGTAAGGCATAAAAACGTCATAGTATTGTAAGGCATAAAAAGTCGTAAAAACATCCGAGTATAGTAAGGCATAAAAAGTCGTAAAAACATCCGAGTATAGTAAGGCATAAAAAGTCGTAAAAACATCCGAGTATAGTAAGGCATAAAAAGTCGTAAAAACATCCGAGTATAGTAAGGCATAAAAAGTCGTAAAAACATCCGAGTATAGTAAGGCATAAAAAGTCGTAAAAACATCCGAGTATAGTAAGGCATAAAAAGTCATAAAAACGGCATAGAATAGCAAGGCATAAAACGTCATAAAAAAGTCATAGTATAGTAATGCAAAAAAATTCATAAAAACAACATAGTATAGTAAGGCGTGAAAAGTCACAAGAACTTCATAGTATAGTAAGGCATAAAAAGTCATAAAAACAACTATTTAAAGTAAGTCATAAAAAGTCATCAAAATGTCATAATATAATAAGGCGTAAAACATCGTAGTTTAGTAATTCATAAAAAGTCACAAAAGCATCATAGTATAGTAAGGTGTAAAACATCCTAGCATAATAAGGCATTTAAATTCATAAAAACTTCACTGTATAGTAAGGCAAAAAAAGTCAAGAACATGTCATAATATAGTAGGGCAAGAATGTGATAAAAACGTCATAGTATAGCAAGGCATAAAACGTAATACTATTGTAAGACATAAAAAGTCATAAAAACATCATAGCATAGTAAGGCATAAAAAGTCATAAAGAAGTCATAGTATAGTAAGGGATAAAAAGTCGTAAAAACAACATAGTATAGTAAGGCATAAAAAGTCATAAAAACATCATAGTATAGTAAGTCATAAAAAGTCATAAAAACATCATAGTTTAGTAAGGCATAAAAAGTCATAGTATACAGTAAGGCATAAAAAGTCAGAAAAACGACATAGTATAGTAAGGCATAAAAAGTCAGAAAAAACGTCATAGTATAATAAAGCATAAAAACATAGAATAGTAAGGCATAAAAAGTCAGAAAAACGGCATAGTATAGTAAGGCATAAAACGTCATAAAAAGGTCATAGTATAGTAAGGCATAAAAAGTCATAAAAAAGTCATAGTATAGTAATGCATAAAAAGTCATAGTATAGTAAGGCATAAAAAGTCATAAAAAAGTCATAGTATAGCAATGCAAAAAAAGTCATAAAACAACATAGTATAGTAAGGCACAAAAAGTCATAAAAACGACTATTTAAAGTAAGTCATAAAAAGTCATCAAAATGTCATAATATAATAAGGCGTAAAACATCGTAGTTTAGTAATTCATAAAAAGTCACAAAAGCATCATAGTATAGTAAGGTGTAAAACATCCTAGCATAATAAGGCATTTAAATTCATAAAAACTTCACTGTATAGTAAGGCAAAAAAAGTCAAGAACATGTCATAATATAGTAGGGCAAGAATGTGATAAAAACGTCATAGTATAGCAAGGCATAAAACGTAATACTATTGCAAGTCATAAAAAAGTCATAAAAATGTCATTGTATATAAAGGCCAAAAAAAACAAAAAAAAACATCATAGTATAGCAAGGCATATAACAACATAGTGTAATATGACACAAAAGTCATAAAAAAGTCATAGTATAGTAAGGCATAAAAAGTTATCAAGATGTCATAGTACAATAACTCATAAAAAGTCATAAAAATGTCATATTATTCATGTTGACATTTTCATGGGATTTTTCAATAGAAATTAAAATGTTTTATATAGCCACCATTTTATGTGTACTCCTGCTAGCTGACTTCTAGCCTACAGAATACAGAAGCCAGGGTTAGCTTTCTAGTCAACACTAGCTAACACGGTTAAATAACATCAGTTGACATTTTTCTGGTGATGTTAGGTACCACTGTAATATTCTCACATGACATGAGCCTTCAGATAGCCCCCACCCTTTCAGGCAATCAAATGCTAACATACCTAAATCAGTTGTCTTGGCAACTTAGTCTCTTGGAGGGCACATTCAAATGATCTAACATGATTTCACTCCAAACATAGTGCAAACAAGTTCACTCAAATATTGGTAGGGACAATTCTGTCCTCCCAAAATTTTGGTAGGGATATGTCCCTACCTTCCATATGGAAACCTATGCCCTTGATGTGTGTGTAGTTTATTTGAAGGCTTTGCTGTTTCATTTTAGTGCTCTCTGAATTTTGAACTCAAGCCAAGCGGTTCCCAAACTGTGGTACGGGGACCTCGACTGCTCATTGACACGGGTCCTACAGTCCCAACTAAAAAGTTTAATAACATAATAACTGGAGTCAACCCAATTACCGACTATACAAATACACTCTCGAGATATGGAGCCTCAAAGTTTTCTTCTGCTTTTTTTTTTTTTTTTTTTTTTTTTTTTTAATGTGACTCCTTATGACAGCTAATGCTAATTTACAACTTGTCTGTTTGGAGATTTTTGACATTAAATTACTGGGGAGCTTTCACCTATATGAGCTGCAGATAATATGACGTCAGTGAGCTGTTCTAGGATTGGCTGAAGTTCAGTTGACTTGTTAACCCATCTGCTGGGAAGAGCAGGGTTCAATGTCAACTTTCTGATTTTGTCTGCATGGTTATTGCATGCTGGAAAACACTTCAATCATGCTTATTTGATTCAGTGTTTGTATTATGATATGTGTTTCTTAAAAGTTTTAAAGTTGCAAAAGTGCATTTTTAAGCAAAACATAACACTGGAAACAAATCGAATGCCACTCAGTAAAAGAGCCCACTTTTATAACAGTGAAGAATACATTAAAGATTAACTTTTTGCAAATAGGTCTTGCTTCCTTTTAATCTACATGTATAAGAAAATGCCACAGCTGTATTCTTAATGGAGAGTTGGGTTGACCGAGCTAATGTCTTTCTACAAACATTCTATTTCATGACAAATCCTAAGTTTGTTTTAATTTTCCTAGAAAGATATTGCAGTTAATTTGTGACAACAAATGCAGCAGCTTCAACTGGCTTGTCAAAGGCCAGACTGTGATAAAAGTACATGAATATATCCATGTCTGGCAAAAAATGTGCACTGTGTGCGCGCTGGTGTGTATCTGTACCGAGGCAAAGACACAGAGGACAAAAGTTCAGCACTGCAGCAAAAGTGGCCAATTACTGTACAAGTCTGGACATGTTGTATATCAATTCCAGGAAATCAGTGTCTCCTTTGCAAATGTAATTAGTTGTTACAGGGCCTGTTGTTTCAATCGCTTCATGTCTTTAATGCAGCATGCAAAAAAATGTTTTTATTATTACTTTATAGGTCTGAGTTAAAGTCTTTGTCATAATATTTCATCACGTTAATGAGTTTAACTCTTTTTTATGAAATCACATAGATGACTAATTTCACACTGTGGCAATCATAATAAAAAATATTCTAATTTCTCCTGATAATACTTGTATGTATTCATTTGTATTGTGTTGAAGTTAAATCTGTATACTGGTGACCCGCAGGTTATTGTGATAAGAGCCATCTAGCTGTGAGAGGATGATGCTACAGTCAAGGCTTCTTTATCATATAGCAAGAGACTCAAGCTTTGCGTTTGTCTCCATCTACTGGGATGTTGGTGTCGTAGTTTATTAGTGGCTCTTCACTTCTGCTGAGCTGTTGTTGGTACTGTTTGTTTTCTGTAGTGTGCTGTTTGGCATCTACTGAGCAGTTTTGTTATTAGGTGAGTGTGGACTTTATTTCCTACCACCTATTCTATTCTATTCTATTCTATTCTGCAGTATTACATTTTCATAGTTCTGCACACTCCATATGGTGTCCCTGTGGCAAATGGAGGAGTCTTATTCCGCTTATTATTCCTCACTATTATATCGTAGTGTTTATTTATTGCATTTGATATTTATAATGACCCATATATGTGGATATATATTCTATTCCACAGTGGGCTATTATATCGTAATTTTTATTGTAACATTATTAAAGCATTCCATATTTATAGCAGTTCATGTAAAG
Organism: Seriola dumerili; assembly: GCF_002260705.1. Classification (NCBI taxonomy): domain Eukaryota; kingdom Metazoa; phylum Chordata; class Actinopteri; order Carangiformes; family Carangidae; genus Seriola; species Seriola dumerili. The sequence goes on along the minus strand of NW_019174357.1, from coordinate 990,197 downwards.
TTTACACATATTCTATTCTATTCTATTCTATTGTTTTAAATCCTCATATTTTTGGACTCCTCTTCTATTTTACTCTAGTCCATTGAATTTTGCATCTCAGTTCCCAAACTCCATATCTGGCCCTATTCCATTCTATTCTATTCCATTCTATTTTATTCTATTTGCCCGGCCCATATTTGCTGGTGTGGTGTTTCCCATCGGATCTTCATACAGCAGCTGTCGCTTTAAGAAACCTGTGCGTTAAAACCTGCGGTAAACTGTGGTGTTAAAGATAGTGAGATATCTCACCTTATGGCTGATTTCTTTAGAATTACACCATCTCTGAAGTGCTTGAGTGGGGTACCATGCTACTTATATGGTCATTTAAAGGAATGTATGCCCTCCCCTGCGGTGCAGAGGACAGGACCGAGATGCTGCACTGATGCTGCTGCCAGCTTGCTGGTTTCCTAATGTGAGTATCCCTCTCTCTCCCTCTCTCTCTTCAATGCGGCATTGAGATATGGGGCGATAGGACATTAAGAAATATATTTCAGCTCTAACGATAGTTTAAGATTACAAAATAATGCAATTTGGTATTGACTGAATAGAAATGAGTCTAGGAGGAAATATCGTATGTAGCCACTGGCGGCTGAAACCGTGGTACTCTGGTAAGTTTGACGTATTTTTGCATAAAACAACTGTATGGTGTTCTGAACAGTACGCCCGCTAGTGAGTTTTTTCTGCAAAGGATGGTGATCAGTAGATTGAGTATGCACCTCGGGTAAGTCAACATGATGCCACTGAGAGCAGGTTTATATTTGAAGATGCTGGGAGTCCTTGACTTTGAGGTGATGATGTCACATTTCTAGGTAATCCTTTTTGTATAGTCAAAAACCATTGCACCACACTGCCGTATGTTGTCAAAACATTACAGGGATTTCGCAGGGGGTAGCTATTATCTTGGTTTAAGGTGTAATCAGATAGGCTGGGGTTCGGGACAAAATCAGAGCAGCTTCTACAAGATTAGTTTGCATCAGAGAGTGGAGGTATTTTTTTAATATAGAGGCGGTGTCTAATGTAATAATAAAAGGTTTCAATCTGATATTGATCTGGGCCTTAACAGAATGTGGTTGATCAGCTGCACACGGAGAGGCCTTTATATCAGCTCCTGGTTCTTGTCTACAAAGTTGATGTGCGCATCTCTGACTGCAGTGTGCTGGCGTCTGAGCCCTGTGGTCTCTTGACTACAAATCCCAGAATTCACCGGCGTAAACCACTCAGGTTAGTCTTAATGCAGCTGCAAGAGATCACTAATGTGATTTAGGCACACATGTCGCTACTACCACACTTACTAGGATTTAAGAATTATTTGTAATTGCGTAACAAACTTTAAATTTTATTTTTTTAAATTTTATCTCTATTTACCATGTGTATGACCATCTTACAGTTCATTTTTATTCTGCCTTACATTACAATTTGCATTTTGTAATGACTTTGATTTAAGATAATACTTTACTAAACATTAAATAAATGATAGAGCAGAAACTGGAGCTCTGATTTGGCAATCTGAACAATTATTATTAACAATTATATATTTATTAAGATAATGTTATTAAAGTGCCACATAGTTGGTGGAGAAAAGAAGAGGAATGAACAGTGGACTTATAATCATCAGACAGCTAGATGACTCCAAATGAATGCTGCTCCATGCTAGATACCAGCCTCTGTTAGTAATTAGTGTTTTTCATGTTTTTAATGTTCTGTTCTTCTGCCCTCAAGTAGCCATAGAAATGAATTAATGCAGTTTTAACTTCTATAAGTCAACCTGACATTTACATCACAGATGCTCATTGTCAGAACTGATGGTTTGATGTCTAGTCAAAGATTGGAAGTACTCCAGCTGCCAGTCACTCACTTATCATTGTCAATGGAAAAATATCAATAATTTTACTTCCGGAACACTGAGCCAGTACAATAGGACAGAGTGAGGGCTCTTTGATTCTTCATAGTCTCTAGATCAGTGTGACTTTAAAATTAACCTAGAGATAAACTCACACCATACACGAGTTTGTGGATTTAAATACAACTTTAATATATGGCTAGTAAGACAGAAAGCTAAAGTATGCAGTTAAAACTTACGAGAGAGAGAAGTCATGAATTCTGCGATTGCTAGCACAAGTTGGCTACTACGCCTGCGCAAAACAAAATTGTTTTCACAGTGTATAATATTACAGGTTATCAGTGACACAGAGTTATAAAACACAAATTAATCCTCTCGGAGAAACTATACATTTAACAGTTTTAGTAATGCACCCTCTAGGACTCCCAGCCACAAGAGAAGATGTAGCTGAGGCTGTTAAGTCTGCCAGACCGGATTTAAGACGACGCGGAAGTGACCGGGAGTGAACCCTCTCGATCCGTCTCCACAGTTGTTGCTCCCAGTGTAATTCATTATTATTATTAGAACATCGCCTTTGAAGGAGTCAGTATGTTGTTGGAGGGAAAGAGCCATGTCAGATGCTATTGTTGTTGTTATTGTTCCCAGGAACAATAACTTTCCGTGAAATGTGTCGTCATTGTAAGGGGACAGTTAACGGCACGCACTGGACCGATACAAGTGAGTGGTGTTTGTTGGGATAGCAGGATAACGCTCCTAAAGAGGCTAAACACCCGGTACCGGCGATAAACGGTCAAAACAAAGCCTCTTAGCCACACTCACTACAATATATTGATTTTATGTGTCTCCTTGTATCTTACACGTCACCAAACGAGGGTAGGTATATATTTACCACACAGTTATACAGAGCAGACAGGTGTTTTTAGGAAGGTAACGGTTTTCTTGTCTTGTCACAGCCGTTTTCCGGGTGGAGTATTCCTGCGCCCAGTGCCAGAGGTAGTCCGATGAATGTGCATGTGCAGGGACACATAAGAGCAACGAGATGGCCACCTGTCCAGACCCATGGTAAGCTTAATGTGTGCTTTAAAATATTTCTGTATACATTACAGCATATTGAATGGTAATAACTGGTAGGCCCTCCTGCAACACTCCACTGGCTGTGATGTTCAGGTTCATTTCAACCACACTTACCAACCAACAAAGAGATAACAGTTTTAACAGCATTTCCTAGAATCACTATTGCAATGTGTTAGTCGTGTATTGTTCTGGATAGTTTAATATGGTCTGTGGAGCTTTTCCACCATCCTGTGCTGGCTGCCACACCCACTCCAGCTCCAGTGACTGCACCACTTTGGACTTGGCTGCATGGGGTACAGTGCTCTGATGCTGAATAAGCAAGAATATTTTACTTTATTGCTTTTAAGGTGTTGACAGGCTAACCTATAGGTTTGCCTTACATAAGTAAAACACCCATGTTGTTACCTTAAATAGCAGTGCACTCCATTTCCAGAGTGTGGTAGTAATGTAATCATGGAGGCAGAGTTGACCAGCAACAAAATTACTGAGATAGTTGGCCCACTGATGGGAAATAGCTCATCTCTCTTGAGGCAGGAATCAATATTCTTGTCTGTTACAACAATTTTACTTTTTCAGGATAACATACCACCCTACAGCACTTCGGTGCAGTAAGACTGCTAGCTGTGTGAGACGGTATGCAAGTACAGTGGAAATCTACATCTAGAGCTTAATACACGTCTAACTGGTACCAATGGACCATTAACAGATGGACCTGGTGAGGTGTCCATTCTCATGTTTCTTCCAAACCTAAACCTTGATCAATAATGGCTGTAAGCAAGACTCTTGTGTCCTCTACAGTAGTGATCAAATTTGAGGCCTCCTTGTCTCTGCTGTTACACTACAGTCTTACCAGTGCACTCATAGGAGAGTGCTCTAAATTAATATAAAGTCATGGATTTAAATCTATATATTTTGAAAGAAGTCATAACTTAATGTTTTATATGCACAGATGACACTATCAGAAGCTTAAAGATGTGTTTTCAAAATTTTTTAACAGCTCACAATGAAATGTTCCCCATAATGATTTTGTTTGTTGACAAACACAATTTTGTCTTTACTTTTCAGGTTGCCATGGGTGACAGTCCGTCATGAGTACTTTGGCCTTAGGTCCTACCAGGTTTCTCCCTTCACATCTGTTCAAGATGTTAAACAGTTGCTCTACGAGGAGACAGATCTCCCGGTTGAAGAGCAACGACTGACTCACAATGGGAGAATGGTGAGTGTTTTTTTGAAGCAGCAGAGTAAACATATCACTTAACTATTCAAATATGTGCAGTTTTAACATTTTCTAGTGAAAAAGGGCATGTCTTGAAAAGTGCATAACAGAAGCAAAGCCTGTTCATTGTGTTCATACACTGTGTGACAACCGTTTTCAATTTTCTGGTCCCTTCTTTATTGGTTTCTCATGTACTGGACAAGCTTTGCTCATTTTCAACTAATTTCAGTTACAAAACCTTGAAGTGCATCAGGGCAGATCACACAAAGTAGTGTTATTATTTCAAACAGCATGCTTTATGTTCAAACCAAAGACCAAACCCAGAAATCTAGGTTTAAAAATTTAGGTACTGTTACTGTAAACATTATTAAATACTGCAGGGCTCCTATAAAAGCCAGTTCTGGGTCAATTACTATTGTAATTCTTTGTTGCTTTGTTGCATTGGACAGGTTTATTACTTTTACTGTGTTGGGTTTGTCCATTATAAACTTCAAATTCAGTGTATTCTTCTTAGTTATCTCAATATTGGAAAACTCATTAAGGTCATTTTAGTTTATTTGCCTGTTGTTCTGTGGGTGGGTTCTGTCACAGGAAAACCTGAGGTTTCTTTTTCTGAGGATAGATAATTGCCAGCAGAAAAAAACAGGCCAGTCATAACTGCAGGCTAAAGGATGTGATATTTATATAAATTAATAACAGTGCCTTCATTGTTAGAAGTGCTGTGAGTCTCCTTTGCAGGGTTGTGTTGTTGTTTCTGTAAACAATTAATTGAATATTTTTTGTTCTGTTATTGATCTTATGACTGATTCAATCATGATAATGATCATATCTACATACCTATCTGTTTGTCTATCTATCTTTGTCTGTCTGTCTTATCTTTACTGGTGGCTCGTGTTGGAGTTATGCAGTGTAATTCAATATCAGCTTGGATGACTGCAGTCAAATATTGTATATTCTCATACTGTGGGCAACATGACTAGGCACATCATCATCACAGTGTATGGAACAATGCAATAGCTTAGTTACAGCATTTTTAGCATATGAAACAAAATATAGTCTCCTGAGTTTAGACATGTAACATACCATTAAATGTTACAGTTTTATTGATAGAGTTTAGAATTGTATCTTTTACAGTTTTTACAGTTCTACAGTTCTATGAATTAAGGTCTTACAATTGTTGATTACCTGTAATGCTATAAAAATCTTATTTTGGGTCAAACAGACGTGCCAGTAGTGCCCATTTGAGAAAGTAGTTTCGTTTTTGGCAGATAAATGTACTGTATGATTTGTGTTTGGTATTTTTTAATGGCTGTGTCAGTGTATGGGCTAATATGACTGGAGTTGACGCCATGTCTTGGGGCTGAGCAGATGGAAAGCACCAGGTGGTGGTCAGTGCTTGGAAGCCCCCCCCTGATCTCATATGCAGAAATTAGCTGTGAGCCACACATACAAACGAATACCACATGCACTGCAAGGTCAGGTTCTACAGTTCCGAGTGTTAAATAGAAGGAATATTTGCATTCTGTTCTGTAAATATTGTAATGTGAATTGGTTTCCAGTAAAAAAACAACAATAGATTTTCCATTGTTCTCCTTAAATGTAAGTCCAGGTTTGACATTGCATTCCTGTTCTGCATGATGCAATTACTAAAGTGCAGCAGTTTGACGGATGAGGCATTATGCCAGATGCTGTACTTAGCAGAGGAGTGGTATGCTTTTTAGGAGAAATTGAAAGTCAAGTTTAGCTTGTTGTCTGTGAGTTTCATAAGCATCAAGAAGCCAGAGACCAAATGAGCAAAAACACTTTAAGCTATTATACAACCCAACATACATTTTAGTTAGGAGAGGAAAATGTCCAGCTAAAGCAATCTGTTCTTTAGACAAATGTTGAATGCAGCAGACACAAGATATATTGTTTGTACTTGTTACAACATTTAAGCTTTCAAGCACAATTTTTTCACATGCACAAACTTGAATATCTCATGCAGATCTATTTTACAGGTTTACAAAGGTTGATTTACAACTTTTAACTTTGGAGTTATCACTTTACAAGTTAAAAACCATTTTTATCCTAACTTGAGCCCACATAGATAGGGGGTGTGGTCATGCCTATGACTTACCATTTCTTGCTGGTTGTGGGGGACAATAAGGTGTGGTACTGGCCTGAGGTGGATTCTGACATCCCTATCAAAACATGCTTTGACAGCAATGTTGTTCACATGATTATTGCAGTACAGTGGCCATAATTAGGATGATGACTGAGGGTTTTGCCTGTGCAGAGTCCAGTTTGCCAGATGGCATGTTGATGTACAAAGACTGCTGAGTGTAGTGGGTCACAATGTAACCTTGAAAAGCCTCAAACAGTAGGAGTGGCAGCAGTATCAGGCCTGGTGAGGACTCTCTGCTGCGTTGATTCTGTAAGATGCACCAAGAAAAGACTGTCAATGACAGTAATGTTTGCAGTAACACTGCCTAAAAGAGTTAACTATAGCTGGGGTGAGAGACTGATAATATTTTAGTCTTGATGGGTAGACAACTATAAGTCTGTTATGGCTTCTTAAAAAAAAGACATTCAGTTTTCTTACACACAGAGAAGTTAATTATTATCTCCTAAAGCATGTTCTTTTTGTTTAATTGAGCAACTTTGTACTGGATTTACTTATTTGTTATTTGAGGATATTTATATATATTTATATACATGACATTTTCCATGTAATAACCCAAAACCATGCACACCAAGTTGTTTTCTTTTTAATGCTTTCTTGTCATATGTTAAATTAGACTTTGTCTCCATATCAACCCACTATAGCTGGATAACAGTGTGCAGATTGGGACCTTGGTGCCCACGGGGAGCCTTGAAGTACCTATTGTATTGGAGGGAAGAGGCCTTAAAGGTGGAGGTAGGACTAAAACCACAGTGTCTCTGCAATAAACTAATTCTTACAACAGGGAGGCTTACCTGTCTTGGCTTTTACAGGGAGGTTTGGACAGACTACACCACCACTAGTTGAGTTTTTGAAAGATATCCTGAGGAGGTATCCTGAAGGTGGACAGATTCTGAAGGTAAGTGTCAGGCTAAATTTTTTTCAAAGGTTTTTATTGACTGAAATCCTTTGTTCTGTTTTGTTTTATATGAGCTCACCAAAGAGACCAAGATTAACAGGCAGTAATAGAGACTTTCCCGGGGAAGGCTACGTGCAATAAAACAGATACAGCATCATGGAATTTGGAATGAGAAAATAAGTCAAGCTTGCACAAAAATGAAAGGCAGTTTGCTTTTGGTTTTACTTGCTGACATCATCTCTAATACCATACATGGTAGTAACATTGCACCATCATTTCACTGTAATGCTTTTTGGATAAAAGCATCCACCAAATAAGCTGATATCATTGTGTACGTTCACTGTAAAGGCCATGCCTTCATAAATGCATGTATTTGCTGGGTTTTATTTTGAAGGAGTTGATTCAAAATGCAGAGGATGCTGGAGCCACAGAAGTCAAATTCATGTACGATGAGACGGAGTATGGAGTGGAGTCACTATGGTCACCTGACATGGCTCAGCATCAAGGTTAGTAGTAAATAACTAGTAAAGCACTATAGGATAGCGCAGTGATCAGTGACACTGTTCTTTGATTGGAAGGCATACGCTCAAGCCTTCATGTAGGCAGGTATCTGTCCTACTTAAGTATCGTTTAGCAGCTGTTCTGTAGCTGATGCTCTGCTATGACCTCCATGTAAACAGGGAAAAGGGACAAGCCAGTTTTATTACAGGGAATATTAAAATATTGCATTATTACATTCCGTCATTCATTGTACCTTTACTGAATATATAATTTTAGATTGTCCTAACTATTTTATGTTGATCTGATTCTAACTTAACTTTTATTGCAGCAACAGCATTGTATGTCTACAATGATGCTGTGTTCACCGTGGAGGACTGGAATGGGATTCAGGAGATTGCAAGAAGCAGGAAGAGAGAGGATCCTTTGAAAGTGGGACGATTTGGGATTGGCTTCAACTCTGTGTACCATATTACAGGTGAGGATTGTATTGAAATGCTAATTATAATTTCTGTTATTAAATACTTACTTACAGTACAACCTATTTCCTCATGTGGAATCAGTCTTCAGAAACAGAATATTTCCTGCCAAAATGTTGTTGTTGTTGTTGTTGTTTAACTGCTTATACATTTTTTGCTTTACCGCAAATGTCCTATTTAGATGCATTGTAAATGACAATGAACTTTGTTCTGTATATCAGAATCAAATCAAAGTGGTGGTGTGGTGCCCTTGAGTAAGGCCTTAACCCAAACAGCCCAGTAGGGCTGCTTATTGGCTAGCAGGTCAAATTGTGGTTGTACTACACAGCTTCCAGGTGTGTGTGTAACTGTGTGAATGTGTATATTTATCACCTTATGAAATTATGTTTATATGTTATGTTTTAACATTTTTATTTTTATTTATAGTTTTTATGTTTTTCTTATGTCAATGTTTTAGATGTTCCCAGTATATTCAGTGGAGACCAGATTGCCATGCTGGACCCTCATCAGACTCTGTTTGGAGTGAATGAATCCGGACAGTGTTGGAACTTGAAGACAGACATTAAAGAGATCACAGAACTGGCTGACCAGTTTGCTCCCTACACTGGGATGTTTGGGAGCTCTGAGAAAACCATTAAGGACGGCAGCTTTCCTGGAACGCTGTTCCGCTTCCCGCTCCGCATGAAACCCTCCCAGCTCAGTGGCAACATTTACAACAAAGAAAAAGTTTTGGAGCTCTTTGAATCTTTCAAAGCAGATGCAGACACAGTGCTCCTCTTCCTCAAGAGTGTTCAGAAGATCTCCTTGCATGTGCGTGAGTCAGATGGTACAGAACGCATGTTGTTTCAGGTTACAGCAACAGAAAATACTGATGATAAGTTAGAAAGACCAAACGCACTTAAGACTCTGGGTCAGGCAACAGACAGCTACAGCAATGGCGTTCCCAGTTCTACCATCACATGTGTCACTTACCAGGTCAACATAGAGACTCAGGATGAAAAGGCTAAAGAGACTCAGAGAACAACGTGGATGGTTTGTAATGGAGTTGGAGGGAGAGGAATGTGTCCTGAGTTGGACTCTCTGGCAGACGATTTGAAGTTCATGCCCACCATTGGCATTGCCCTGCCTCTTACTTTGATAAACAGAGAAGATGCAGGTGCCACATCTGGTTTCTCAGGACGGGCTTTCTGCTTCCTCCCTCTTCCCCCCGGGGAGGAAAGTGAGACAGGGCTTCCGGTTCATGTCAGTGGCTTCTTTGGTCTCACAGACAACCGTAGGAGTATCAAGTGGCGGGAGGTGGACCAGTGGAGGGATCCAGCTGCCCTGTGGAATGAGCTGCTTATAATCACTGTTATCCCTAGGGCTTACTTCACACTCATCACTGAGACTATCAAAAGGGTACAGACAAAAAAGGACCAAGACTTTCCATTGTCCCCTACAGGGATCTATGAGGCCTGGCCAAATCCTAAGCAGGTCAAGTCCCGCTGGAAACCTATTCTCCAGCCGCTGTTTCATGACTTGCTGCAGCAGGAAGTCATCTATTCCCTCAGCGAGAGCTGGATCCGGGTGGACCAGGCTGTGTTCTCAGAACTGGACACATATGAGGATATTTCAGCAACTGTGGTCAACTACCTCCAAAGCTCAGGAATGCAGGTGGCAAAGGTACCTGCAGCCGTGGACTCTGTCCTGGCTTCCTACATGGCTGAGTCCACTGAAGTGAGGAAGGTGACTCCATCTTTGTTGCGGCAGGTGATTAGGAAGTACAAACACAAAGGTCCCTCCCAGGAGAAGCTGCTGCTGCTGGAGTTTGTGCTTAGTGATGCCAATTACAGTGACCTAATAGGACTGGAGCTCCTGCCACTGCAAGATGACACATTTACAACATTTTCATCTTCTGTCAATGACAAAGACGCCATTCACATTGCATCTGAAGAATACCCCAGGTAGAGATACAGTGAAATTTCCTTTTACTCTTGAAGTGATTTTAACAGGTGAAAATGATATGAGATAGTATTTTTATCTGAAATAACCTTGACTGTATGTCATGGACACAGCACTTGTTCCCACTTTGGCCAAATTTAAATGGGTGCAGCAGCCTGCAAGATATTGATCTAAGGCACAGCCATGATGTGCATCAAAGAGTATTTCTCCTTTGTTTATATATGTATAAACAGTAAGAGCATATATAAGTACAGTTCAATGTACTTTACTTTAATAAGGTTACTGTAATTTGCTAATACCAGGTGAAAAATTTCCACATCTGAAAAGCACATGCAAATTTGTTCAGAAATATTAAAGGAAGATTGTTGCCTGATTAGCTTGTGGCTTTGCTACTGCCTTTGAAAATCAGACAACAATTACATGCAAATTGAAAGTGCAAATTAGATTGACATGAACTGTGCAAATTTTGCCCTCCTTTCATGCACATAAATTTGGCCATCAGTGTATCTTCTTTTCAATATTCTGAGAAATGTGTTTATCTTTTACATAAAGTCATTCAGATATACTAACTACTACTATCAGTTTTATGGCACTGTTGTATATGTAATTTATTCAACATTATTCAACATTAAAATACATATACATGTAGAATTTAATTTGTACAATTTCTTTCCTTTGTTTTGCTTTGTCCCAAGGTCTCTGTATCCAGGACTTGAGGGTCGCTTTATACTCGAGAGCATTAAACCTTCAGTAATGGACAGTTTGAAGAAAGCAGCCAAATCCAGAGGTAATGAAACATATTTAATTTACATGCAATATCCACATAAATCAGTCAGCTTTAAGCACTATGCAAAGTATGATTTGTGTAACATGTAAGATGTTTGCTGAACTGTATCTCAACTGAAACTGAAAAATCCTCACAGTCCCTGGGATGACTATGTGGATTATGTGGGTTTAGCCATATTGTAGTAACACTGGGTCACCTTACTTCTGCAGTGCCAGCAGGGCATTAAATCTGGTACACTGCTGATAGATAATTTAGGAGTGAGAGACAGAAAGAGAAAGAGACAGTGAGCATGCTGTTTCATGGAAGAGTTGTTTTTGTGCCACACATTCCGCTCGATCCTGACTGCCCTCACTGCATACTCAGCCATGAGTATGACAAGAGGGCCATGTGCCAGACAGAAGAAATATGTTAAGTAACAGATTTGGCCTCTGAACCCAACATTAATGATTAATATAACAATGTTGAACTAACTTTTCCCCATTTTATGTGAATGTGTCTACGGTAGCTTAACTTCCATTAGCATCCTTCATCCATTAGTCTTTATTCTGCTGCCCACTCTGGCCCCACTTCTGATGATAATGTACCACTTCTTAGATCCTATAACATCAACTGACCCAGGCCTATTTTTTTTTGTTTTGTTTTGTTTTTTGTAAATACATTCTAGATGTCTAAAAATATGTCACTTGAATTACAGTGCAACAATATCTTTGGGGGTGCTCAGGTAGGTATTTCAAAGTGTGTGAAATATTGAACCTTTTTACTATTGACCTAAACTAATGCATGGCTGTGAAAGAGCACCATGATTACTGCAGTCAGAGAACTCAATAAACAGCAATTCACATGTTAAGATTCTGTAAAATTCACTCATCATCACTCTGACTTATTTCACACAGATTTCATGGTGCACTTCACTACTTGCAGTGTTTAACTAGTTCAAATGCTCTTTCAAAAATGGTTTTCCCTGCTTTGAAATGCTCAGAGTTGGCCCAAGATTGTCAGGATTTTTGTATAAATTTAACAAACTGTGTGTGTGTGAACAAAACATGGTTTATGCAAGTGTGTCTGCATTGTCAACATCAGCAGTATGTGCTGCAATATTGCTATAAGTCTTAAATGCTGAGTATGAATATACTAATTTTTTCTAATTAGTCATTTGTTTGTGCAGTTTTGGAAATAATTTTGGAGACAAACCTAACTGTTTCAGCTTTGAAAGATAGCATTTAGTAACCTATTAATAAATAAAAATAATAAATAAAATAATAAAAACATAATAACTAATAACTTTCTTGTTATTTAAACAGGAAGACCCTGTACTCAGCTACAAGTGCTGAACCCTGAACGATCAGCTCGACTCATCAAGGAGATCCTTTCAACAGCCTGGCCAACTAGAGACTTCATTGTCCAGTGGGAACCTGGAAACAGAGAGTTGAAGCATCCTACAGTTTCCTGGCTGAAGATTATTTGGAAGCATCTCTATATAAATTTTGCTGATGACCTAAGTACCTTTGAAGACATGCCTTTGATCCCACTTGTGCCACTTGAGGAAAGCATGGACATTGTTAAGCTTCTACGTATCAAAACACCATCCCCCATAATTCTTGCAGATGAAGAAGAGGCACCCCTTTCTGAAAACCTTCTTGACATCGTGGAGAAGCTTGGAGGAGTAGTGATAAAAAAGATGGATTCATGTTTGCAGCACCCTCTGCTAAAGAATTACATCCATTCTTCCTCTCCTAGTATGCTTCTGCAAATTATGGATAGATTGGCAACACAGCGTTTATCCAGCACAGTCTCCTCTTTCTCAGTCACAGAGAAGATTGCCCTCAGGAACTTTCTTGCAGGACTGTCTGACATTACAGAGAAGGAAAAGCATACCCTGCTTGAACTTTCAATCTTTGAGAAAGTGGGGAACTGCCCTGAAGGTACCTCAGCGTTCACATCCCTGAGAGGAGCTAGAGCTTTACATCATAGAGCCAAGTATCCACCAAATGTAAAATTATCTGTAAATCTTGTGGGTTGCTGTGACGAGGAATCAATCCGCCTCATCAAGATGCTAAATGTAGAACAGGTGAAAACAACAGAGTGTTTGAAGATTATTATTCAGGATATTGAAAGGGGGTTTTACACAACAGATGAGATATCCCAAATCATGCTTTGGGCACTTAAACATTTGGCGTTTCTAAAGAATGAAAACGCATCTGTGATTGGATGGCTTTCTGCTCTTAAATTTATTCAGCTACCTTGTGGAAAGTCAGTCAAAGCCTCTGATCTTTTTGATCCTGAGCTGGAGATTCTACAGAATCTGTTCTACAGGGAAGGGAAAACCAGGTTTCCCACAAGTACATTCACATGCACCCCTGATATTCTTCATTCACTTAGACAACTGGGACTAAGAAATGAAGTACAGCTCAGTGAAAAAGATGTACTTCACGTGGCAAAAAAGATAGAGGAGTTACAAAGCAGCGATGAACCGGAGTGGGACTTAATAATCAAAAAAGCTAAAACACTCCTGCAGATACTTAACAGACAAACCAAGCTGGTAAAATCAGCTGATGCTCAGACATCATTGCTAAAACTGAAATGGGTGCCTGTCTGCAAAGAAAGACCCCTAACTTACCCTAAATCTCTTGCCTGGGTTGGAGATACTCTCAATATCTGCTCTTTGTCTGAGATGTGTGATATATCCCATGCAGTGCTCGTGGGATCTTCAGTAGCACTGGTTGAACACACGTCAACAGGTATGAAGAAGGCACTGAAACTAACTGTAGAGCCACAGGTGGATCAAGTATTGCAACACCTGAAAGCAGTGAATGACTGGCACAAATCTCAAGCATTCACCACAGAGGATTGGTATCAATTCCAGCAGATCTTGTTTGAGATTTACGCCTTCATGCAGGCTCATCTTGAGGATGCAAGAGAAGCAATGAAATCACTGCCTTTTGACTGGGTGTGGACAGGGAAGACATTCTCATCACCTGGCCACACAGTCCTAAAACCCCTCCCCGATCTCGACTTACAGCCTTACCTGTACTCCCTGCCAAAGACAATTAGAAAGTTTCACAAGCTTTTCAAGTTTTGTGGTTCAGTTGAAGAGGTTGTCTCAAGCCATGTGTTTGAAGTCATCAGCACCATTCGACAAAGATATGAAGGAGAGATTACCAAGGAGGAAAGCAAACATGATATCCTGCTTTTGATCAACATCCTAAGATGGCTGTACAACAATCAGATAACTGTAGATACTAACATGCATGTGCCGATTTTCTGTTACAAGGACCCAAGCAAGTTAGCCATGAAGCCCATTCATGAATGCACTTACTGTGACATCAAGGTTGACGACTTGAATGACTTACTTGAAGATGCATCAGAGCCCATTATATTAGTCCATGATGACATCCCCATGAAAACTGCAGAGTGGCTGAAAGTGCCATGTTTGAGCACAAGACTGATAAACCCAGAGAACCTTGGCTTTGAACAATCAGGCCAACGAGAACCTCTAACAGTAAGAATAAAGAACATCTTGGAGGAATATCCATCTGTAGCAGACATTTTTAAAGAGCTCCTCCAGAATGCTGATGATGCAAGTGCAACAGAGTGCAGTTTCCTCATTGACATGAGAAAAAACACTGACATTCGAGAGAATCTCCTTGACCCTGGTATGATTGTTTGCCACGGGCCCTCATTGTGGTCCTTCAACAACTCTGTGTTCTCAGATACAGACTTTCTGAACATCACAAGGTTAGGCGGATCAGTGAAGAGATGTGAAGCAGACAAAGTTGGCAAGTTTGGCTTGGGTTTCAACTCAGTTTATCACATCACTGACATCCCCATCATAATGAGCAGAGAGTTCATGATCATGTTTGATCCAAACATTAATCACATCAGCAAGCACATCAGAGACAGGTCTAATCCAGGGATAAAAATCAACTGGAGCAAGCAACAGAAAAGGCTAAGAAAATTCCCCAACCAGTTCAAACCTTTCATTAATGTCTTCAATTGCCAGCTTCCGCTAGCTCAGGACTCCCCATACAAGTTCAGTGGTACACTGTTTAGACTCCCATTCAGAACAGAGCAGGAAGCCTCACTAAGTGAAATCAGTAGTCTGTACTACAACACCACGGACATCTATTCCCTGGTTGATGAGTTCAGCATATGTGGCCATCGATTCATTCTGTTTACACAGCATGTTGGAAGTATGGTCTTGAAATACCTGAAATATGAGGAACCAAATCCAGCAGGAGCACAAGATGTCGTGACTATCAACAAAAGTGTGTGGTCATCCAAAGCCTCATATGGACCTCTGAGTATCCTAAAATCTGCAGCAAGGGTTATGAAGAAAGTAGCAAGCACCAACAAGGTACCTGCTGATGTTCCCAAGTCTGGCTGCATCATACGTGTTGTGGTAGAAGAGTTTCATAATGTGTTCAAACGCATTGTCGATCTCCACTCCCCACTGTTCAGAGGTTCAGAGGAAGATCCTAACCAGTACTTTGAGATGGCTGCTAAAGGTGTTCAGACAAGAAGACTCACAGATGAAATGCCCCAAAAGGCAGTCGAGGTCACCAACTGGCTCATTTGCTCATGCATGGATGTAACTGAAGCACTCAAGTTTTCCCTCAGTGATAGTGGAAAAAGACTTGGACTAGTGCCTTGTGGAGGAGTGGCTGTTCTGCTCTCAGAGGAAGAAAATCGCAAATGGACAGTAAAGACAAACACCACATCAATCGGAGAGGTGTTTTGTTACTTACCTCTCAGAATCAAAACAGGCCTACCAGTCCATGTTAACGGCTGCTTTGCTGTGACTTCCAACCGTAAAGAGATCTGGAAGACTGACACCAAAGGACAGTGGAATTCTGTGTTCATGAGACACGTCATTGTCCAGGCGTATTTGGCAGCACTCACAATGCTACGTTCAATGGCTGAAAGCGGAGAACTGCTTGATTACAACTATTACGCAGCATGGCCAGATCCAGGTCAGGTGCATGATGACTTCACACTGATCAGCCAGGGTGTCTACCAAGAAATAGCCAAGGGAGGTGACAGTGAGCACGCAAAAGTTTTCTCAGATGGCAAAACCTGGGTGTCAATCAAATTCGTCAGATTCCTTGATGATGCCTTACTCTGTAGGCCAGACATTGGTCCTGCTGCTTTCAAGATATTCTTGAAATACCTCAAGAAGAGTGGCTCACAAAACCTCTGTGCTGTTGAGCTGCCTGACTGGGTGAAGGAGGGATTTGATGATGCTGGATGTAAAGGGAAGTTAATGGAAAACACCTTGACAGAGAAGCAGTTCTTTTCAGACGTCTTTTTCCCTCACATCCAAGAAATTGACAGAGAGCTTCGAGATCCCCTGATGCATTATGTCTTGAATGAGAAGCTGGAAGATTTCGCATCAATCCTCAGGGTTACTCCTTGTATCCCATGCTCTGGCCCCAATAAGGAACTGGTTTTGCCCTCCAGACTCATTCACCCAGAGGGAAGAGTTGCTAAACTCTACAGCAATGATGATGGAAGATTTCCTGAGGGGACTTCCAAAGACTACCTAAACCCTGTGTGTTTAGTGAAGCTAGTTCAGTTAGGCATGGTGAAAGATGACCTGTCATGGGAGGACCTGATTGAACGTGCTCAGTCTGTTATTCATCTTAATGAAAGTGATCACGCAGCTGCATGCTTTCGTAGCAGTATCCTACTCAGTCTCATTGATGAGAAACTGAAGATTAGAGATGCGGCAGCAGCTGAGCTCTTAGAAAAGCTACAGGACATCAAGTTCCTTCCATTTCTGACAAGACCTGCAGGGTTCTCACTACCATGGCATGGGAACAACTTTTCCCCAACAACAATGTTCTCTGCTAAAGAACTCTTCACAACTGAACATCAGGACACAGTTTGTCTGATGAAGCCAATCCTGAATGAGAATTCTCCATCTTTCAAAGGTTGTGGTGCAATGTCATTGGCTGTAAAAGACTGTTTTGGTCTAATAAGGAAGCCCTCGGTTGGACTGGTCATCAGTCAGCTCAAGAAACTGTCTCAATCATTTGATGGTGTCACACTGTATCAGGAAAACATAACAAATGCCTGTTACAAGTATCTACATGAAGAAATGCTACAAGCTGAGGATGCAAAAGAACAAATAACTGAGGAACTGAAAGCGTTTAACTCCATCCTGGTGGAGAACACATATGTCAATCCCTCCAAAGTTGCATTCCACCTGAATTTTGATGCAGCTCCGCATCTTTATCAGCTCCCTAACAAATACAGAAACAGTTGTCGTGAGCTCTTTGAAAATGTCAGGGTACAGCCGAGCTTTACAGTTGAGGATTTCTCAGCAGTTCTTGAAACTGTGAAGCAGGAATGTGGGCGAAGGGCACTCACTGAGGATAACTTCCAGTTGTGTCGCAGAATTATTAGTGAAGGAATATGGAGCTGGATACGAGACAAGAACCAAGAATACTGCCAAGCAAATTATGGTGGGATTCTGTTACCTGACTCCAATCTGACATTACAGCCATCAAAATCACTATGCTACAATGACTGCCCTTGGATCAAGGTCAGAGACTCTTCTGTGAAATACTGCCATGGGGATATTCCAAGAGAGGTTGCTGTGAAATTAGGAGCCGTCCCAAAACGTCACAAAGCCTTGGAGAGGTATGCCTCAAATGTCTGTTTCACTCGACTTGGGAGTGAATTTGGACAGAAAGAAAAACTCACAAGCAGAATTAAAAGTATTCTCAATGCTTACCCATCAGAGAAAGAAATGCTAAAAGAGCTACTTCAAAATGCAGATGATGCCAAAGCTACTGAAATTTACTTTGTTTTTGATTCAAGGACACACCCCACAGACAGAATATTTGATGATAAATGGGTCCCAATGCAAGGACCTGCACTCTGTGTATATAACAACCAGCCTTTCACAGAGGATGATATCAGAGGCATACAGAATCTCGGAAGAGGAACAAAAGAGGCAAATCCCGGCAAAACTGGTCAGTATGGTATAGGATTCAACTCTGTCTATCACATCACTGACTGCCCGTCCTTTATCTCAAACAATGACATTCTGTGCATCTTTGATCCTCATGCACAGTATGCACCAGGGGCTACATCTGTGAGTCCTGGAAGAATGTTTAGAGACTTGGACTCTGACTTCAGATCTCAGTTTTCAGACGTTTTAAACCTTTACTTAGGAGTTCATTTTAAGTTAGAACGCAGCACAATGTTCAGATTCCCTATTCGCTCTACAGATATGGCAAAGACCTCAGAGATCAGTTCAGTCCCTGCATCTGACAGAATGGTGCAAAACCTTCTGGATAAGCTAAAAACTGATGGCGCTGAGCTTCTGATGTTCCTCAACCACATGGAAAAAATATCAATCTGTGAAATTGATAATGCGTCTGGAGAACTAAAGGTGCTCTATTCTGTGACTGCCAAAATAACAGATGGTGATCGGCTGAAACGCAAACAGTTTCATGCCTCAGTCATTGATAGTGTGACCAAAAAGAAGCAGCTCACTGCTATCCCAGTTCAGCAGATAACTTACACAATGGACATAGAGGACACGGATGGAACTTTGACTACATGGATGATCTGCAATCGATCTGGCTTCCCTAACATTGAAAATGTCTCAAAAAGTGTGATCTCAGCTCACAAAAACGAAGATATAACTCTGTTTCCACGTGGAGGGGTAGCTGCATGTGTAAGCCACAACTACAAAAAACCCCACAGAGCCTTCTGCTTTCTGCCCCTGTCACTGGAGACTGGCTTACCTTTCCATGTCAATGGACATTTTGCTCTAGACTCAGCTAGAAGAAACCTATGGAGAGATGACAATGGAGTAGGGGTAAGGAGTGACTGGAATAACAATTTGATGACATCACTGATAGCCCCTGCCTGCGTGGAACTGCTGATTCAGCTTAAGCGTCGATACTTCCCAGGTCCTGATCCCACCATGACCGTACTACAAGGAACACCACTTCATGTTGTTAAAGATACATTGCGGAAATATCTGTTCTTCTTCCCAGTCAACAGACTTGATATACAGCCAGACTGGTACTGCCTGGTTAAATCAGTGTACAACAGTATCCATGCTGACCTGAAGCGTCTGCTTCCTGTTATCAGAGCAGCACAAATGGACAACTCTGACATGCACTCTGTCGTTTATATTTCTTGGGTGAATACATCCACAGCAAGCAAAGGCAGAGCTTTCTTTGACAATCTGCTACAAGATGAGCTTCAGCACTTGAAAAACACTGAGTACAACATCACCTCAAGGAAGTCTGTGGCTGAAAATATCTACAGGCTGAAAACGTTGCTTCTGGATATTGGTTTCAACCTGGTTCACAGTTGCGATGAGACTGCAAATCTCTACTACTGTTTGGAGGATGCAGGGATACCAGTCAGTTATGTAACACCAGAGGATGTCCGCAACTTTCTTCACACTTTCTCGTCACCAGACACATCTTGCCACGTTGGAAAACTTCCCTGCCGCCTCCAACAGTCCAACTACAAGCTTGTTCATAACCTGAAGATTCTATTCGACTACTGTTTCAAAGACATAGAAGTGGATGAAATCAAAATTGAGGGTTTGCCTCTGTTGATAACAATGGACAATATGCTTCAGGTATTTGATACCAAGAGACCAAAGTTCCTGACAACGCATCACGAGCTAATCTCTTCGAGGAAAGAAATGTTCATGAATACATTGTACATCCGGTACAGCAACATCCTGTTGAATGCAGGAGCTGCAAAGATTTTTGACATCAGCAGCTTTGGTGACCTACTGGGGTCTGTTCTTCCAAGAGAGTATCGAACAAGGATCCCTGTAAAGTGGAGAGACACCTTTGCAAGTGAATCTTGGCTAAAGAATGTATGGAACTTCATCAGTGAGAATATAGCTGTTAAGGAGGATCAAGCGGACATTAAACCCAGTTTTGACACAGTGCTTGACATTCTGAAAGACTGGGCTTTACTACCGGGAATCAAATTCTTGGCAAGAGAAAAGATAGTTGTCCCTGAGCATGATGTGCTTTTGCCTCTGAGTTTGATGAACATAGCCATATTTCCACATGGCCAAAATGACAAAGTCTTTCACACCCTAATGAAAGCAGGGTGCATTCAGCTTGCAGTGGGCAAAATCTGTGTCAAAGAGAATCCCATCCTGCCTTTTCTGGCACAGTACACAGCAAACATTGAAAATCCATCAAGTGTCCTGAAAGCTGTAGAGTACATGATTCAGACATCTGCATTCAAAGCAGCAAACCTGACTGACAAGGACTTTGAGGCTCTTCTGTTGTATTTCAACTGCAACCTAGCTAACCTCACACAACAGGATGTACAGAGCCTAAAACTCATCCCATGCTTTAAGTCAGTTAGTGGGAGGTACATCAGCATTGCAAACTATGGAGCAAACTATGTCCTTGCAAAAAGCATTCCTACGGCAGATATAGACAAATGGGCTCACACAGCCTCTTTTGCCTTTCTTGCTGACAGTCCACAGCTTAAAGAACTGTACACCTTTCTTGGCTGTATGCCAATTGATGACTTAGAAATCTACCTTCAACATCTCCTGCCAAAGTTTGAGAATCTTTCCTATGATGCCAAAGTGGAACACATTGTCTACTTGAAAGAGAGACTTTTGTCAATGGAAGAATCATGTGAGATGAAAGATCAGCTCTATGAAAAACTGGAGGGACTGTCATTCATCTATGACTACTCAAACAGACTCAGGCCAACCAAGTTCTTCTATGATGAGACAATTAAGGTGTTTGAAGTCATGCTACCTGCAAAATCGTTCATACCAAGTGACTTTTTCAAGAAAGTTGAGCAAGTGTCAAAACCAAAGAACGGAACATTGTCGCTCACCTCATGGATAACCTTTCTGAGAAATATTGGTCTGAAGCATGAACTGTCCCAGCAGCAAGTTCTTCAGTTCGCAAAAGAGGTCAGCATCAAAGCCCAGACAGAGAGCTGGACCAAAGAAAAAGTGCAAATCATTGTCGATGTGCTCTTGAACCATATTTTCAAAGAGAGGACAGATCTCTTCCAGGGTACTTTTCTCAAAGAGCTCTCAATGATACCATTCCTTTGTCCTGAGAGAGCGCCCAAAGAACTCATCAGGCTTCATTCACAGTACCAAGAGATGAGTGGCACACTTCCTCTGATTCGTTTCAGTGGGTCTCAGGTAAATCCAAAATTCAAGCAAACAGATATTATTCACTTGCTTTGGACATCCTGCCCAATTCTACCAGAGAAAGGTACTCCATCAAGCATAAAGGACCAGGAAGGGAGCACTCTCACTGGACAGGAACAACTTGACCAAGTGCTGAACATGTTAGGTGTCAGCTTGGACCCACCGTTGGAGAAAGTCATAAGCAACTGCAAGAACATCTGCAACTTATCCAGTCCAGATGATGAAATGGTGAAAACCAGGAACAAAGTTTTAAGGTCCACCTACGAGTTCCTTAATGCTGATAAAAGAGATTTCCGTTACCAGCTCCGTGGGGTGGCTTTTGTCATGGTTGAGGATGGCTGGAAATTGCTGAAACCTGAAGAGGTTGTCATTAATCTGGACAATGAATCTGACTTCAAACCCTACTTGTACAAATTGCCTCTAGAACTTGGTACCTTTCATCAACTCTTCAAACTCCTTGGCACAGAAGATGTTGTGTCAACCAAACAGTATGTTGAAGTGCTGTGGAGAATTTACAGAAGTTCAGAGGGCAAGCAGCTTGACCCAAATGAAATGAGAACTGTGAAAAGGGTTGTTTCAGGATTGTTCAAGGCTCTACATAATGATCCAGTGGAAATTCGCAAAGACCTAGAGAGTCTCAGAGATTTGTTATTTTATCTGCCAAGCCATGATGGTAGATTAGCAAAATCCAATAGCTTAGTGTTTGATGATGCCCCACACTACAAGAGTAGAATTCAGGGTAATGTTGGAGTTCAGATGCTTGTGGACATGAGCCAGTGCTATTTGGGAAAAGATCACGCCTTTCACACAAAGCTGATCATGCTTCTTCCCCAGAAACTAAGGCCTAGACTGTTGAGTAGCATTCTTGAAGAACAACTTGATGAAGATTCTCCAAAAATGTGCCAGTTTGGAGCTCTTTGTTCACTTCAAGGTCGCCTTCAGCTGTTGCTGTCATCAGAGCAGTTCATCACAGGACTGATCAGAATAATGAAACATGAGAATGACAATGCATACCTTGTGAATGAGGAAAAAGCTATTCGTCTCTGCAAAGCACTTTGCGAAGGACTCAAAGTGTCTTGTTTTGAGAAACTCCAGACAACATTGAGAGTGAAAGGATGTAGTCCCATCCCTCATAGCCGCAGTGAAACACTTGCCTTCCTCAAGAGGTATGGGACAGCTGTGATTCATCTGTACATTCAGCATTCAGACAGTAAAGACATTAATTTCCTCTTGGCACTGGCTATGACATTAAAGTCTGCTACAGACAATTTGATTTCTGACACATCCTATCTAATTGCCATGCTGGGTTGCAATGACATTTACAGAATCACAGAGAAGCTGGACAGCCTTGGTGTTAAATATGACTCAACAGAGCCTTCGAAACTTGAGCTGCCCCTCCCTGGAACCCCCATACCAGCTGAGATACATCACACACTCCTCATGGATCCAATGAATGTATTCTATCCAGGGGAATATGTGGGTTACCTTGTAGACTCTGAGGGAGGAGACATATACGGGTCCTACCAGCCTACCTATACATACGCAATCATTGTTCAAGAAGTAGAAAGAGAAGAGGAGGAAAACACAAGTTTCCTTGGAAAATGCTTCCAGATCGACATTGGGTACAGTGAGTACAAAATAGTAAGTTCCCTCGACTTGTACAAATTCTCAAGACAAGATGAAAGTACCCATGTTCGAGACACCGGTGCCCCATCAACTCCTACAAGCCCAGATTGTCGTTCCACTGGTCTACGAATGGTCCCTCCTCTTTTTGCTGGCAAAGAAAACCTCAGACCTCCCCCTCAAAAACAATCACCAAAAAAGATAAAACTTCAGGCATTGCCCGAGATCCTGAAAGAAGTGACCTTAGTTGTTGAACAAGCTTGGAGGCTTCCTGAAACAGAAAGAAAGAAGATAGTTCGCCGATTGTATCTCAAGTGGCATCCAGACAAAAATGCAGAGAATCTTGACATTGCCACAGAAGTCTTCAAGCACTTGCAGAACGAGATCAACAGGATGGAGAAACAGTCTTTGGCTGATCAACAAAATACAGACCGAGCCTCTAGGAGATCCTTCTCCACATCATCAACACGCTTCCAGTCAGAGAAGTTCTCATTTCAAAGGTTTTATTCATCGTGGAACCAAGAAGCAACAAGTCACAAGTCAGAAAGGCAGCAGTTCAGGGAACATTATACAAGCTATGCAGGTTCATCATCACATTCTCATCGTTTCTTCGTGCCCCCAACTTTCAAGACAGTTGGAAACCCTGTGGAAGCCCGCAGGTGGCTGAGGCAAGCCAGAGCAAACTACTCCGCTGCTCGCAATGATCTTCATAAAAATGCCAATGAGTGGGTTTGTTTCAAATGCTACCTGGCCACGAAGCTTGCATTGATAGCTGCAGACTATGCAGTCAGAGGAAAATCAGACAAAGATGTAAAACCAACTGCTTTGGCGCAAAAAGTGGAGGAGTACAACAAACAGTTGACAGGCCTTGCCAATGATGTTCAGATCCTGGAAGGATATGGTGTGGACAGCCTGAGAACTCGTTATCCGGATCTCCTGCCATTTCCACAAATTCCCAACGACAGATACACATCTGAGGTGGCAATGAGAGTGATGGAATGTACCGCACGGATTATCATAAAGCTTGAATCCTTTGTGCAGCAAAAAATATAATACTGTTGATAAAAGATGGCAATGAAACTACAGTATGCATAGATCCTCTGTGGCATAGAGGACACCTGTGGCTGTGTGCAATACAGATCATGTATATCACTTTGAATAAAATTGAAGTATCCAGCTGGCAGCTTATGGTACATATGCAGTTTCTACCTGTGGTGGTGGTGCTGTGGCCCATGCACAGTAAATAATGAATGGCTCCCATAACCGCTGTCTCAATATACATTTGCTGTAATATGTGAAAAAGAATTCTGCACATGCTGTACATACAAATGCCTCAGCAATACGTTTTGTTTACCAGAGTCCCCATACTGAATCTATTTGCTCTGAGTTAATGAAAAAAAAGATGCTGCTTTTTTTACTTTATCTTTTATAAAAAAAAAATATATATGTATATATTTTCTTGCTACAGAAAATCAGTTGAGTGTACTTAAAGGTTGCGCTTGTAATGAAAAAATAGATAAACTCAAACTGTCAATACAGCAATTACTTTCATGCAACGTCCTATTTGCAAGATCTCAGCAAAGCAAGGAAATACAATCATGTTTGTAAATTTTGTTTTTTTTTTAATGGTTGATTTCATATCATTTCTGTAAATTTGTAAATTTTCTGTAACATAGCCAGTCACTTGTTTATGGAAAAGCACTTTTTTGAAACTCCTAATGTATTCACACTTGCACTTGTATAGCGCTTGTGTCACCCCAGCAACTTGGGAGAATCCAACTGTGAATGGGAAACTCTTTATGTTACTTCAAACAGAATTCTCTTTTTGTTTTGTTTTTTTATTGGGGATATGTTTTGTTTTAGCTCTGTTAAATGTTTGTTGTGCTCCTGTTTTGCATTATTACCTGCTCTTATGAACCATGTGTACCCTACAAAGAGCAAATCTGCTTTGATAACTACATGTTTTGGATGGGGCAATGACAGCTACAGCTCAGCTTTTGCTTAAACAAGTCATCCAAATATTGTTTCTTTTTACGGTGATGGCCTGTTTGGCAATACTCAATAGGAAAGTGTGATAGAATAAAGAGCCATATATACGCTATAATCTGGGCACAACCCTTATGTTAACTTTTGTCAGCATGAAACCATGTTCATACATTTTTGGTCATTTGAACTATTCTGGTTTAAGGAACATAGAATAGCACCAGACTGTGGTGCTTGTGTGTTTTTACAACCCTTTAATTTGA
This sequence comes from Seriola dumerili, assembly GCF_002260705.1. NCBI lineage: Eukaryota > Metazoa > Chordata > Actinopteri > Carangiformes > Carangidae > Seriola > Seriola dumerili. The sequence goes on along the minus strand of NW_019174357.1, from coordinate 965,212 downwards.
AAGACTATACACACACTGACCACATATTGTGTCATTTTGAAACATACTTTAAAATGTGCTTCTTGGTATCTGTTGTCTTATTACACCTCAAGCTTAAGGTGACTCAGCTGAGGGTGTCTCCTTGGACATACGACCTTGGAGTACCTTGTGTATCATGTATATGTACATGTATACACGTTGATGTGCACTGTGCCATAGGAAGGCCTAATAAATTCCATTAAATAAACGGTGTCCGATTTTGTTCGTAGGTTTATAAAAGAAGGCACATTCAAAAAGAATGTGTAGTCTATGTGATTTAAACAATTATGACGCTTTTAAATTCTCAAATTTTTGTATTGCATCCACTTTTTAATATTTCATGTTGCCTCACGTTTACAGGCAGCGCAACCTATCTATTTGCTCTCCAAATTGGAGAAACATTAACTAAGTTATAAGGTAATCTGACTATTGATATTGACGAGATTGTCACAGCCTGCAGGAGCAGCTCTGATTATTTATTTTAGGGATAAATTTCAGCTTGTGGGTGTGGGTGTAAAGCTCTGTTTTGTGTCTGGGTGGCACCACAAAGCTTATCCAGTAGAGCGCACCAGAGAGCCATTAACATGGTTAGGTAATGCTCAAAACTATCCATTCATGGTACAGGCTTTGTGCAAGGCAGAAAACAAAGAGACAGTTGAACTTTAAAATTGTTACATGATAAATTAAAAGACTGACCGTCCTCTTGTGCCTTTTTGTCCATAAGATCTGATTAAAAAACAGAGAGCAGTCTTCAGAAAAACAAATATATGAGAATGAATGAATATGAATAAGACACATCTTAGAAGAATAGCACAAAGTTTATTCAACATACAAAATTAATAAATACACACTTTATCAAAATATGCCAGAACAGAGGTTAAAACTGCACGTTAACTATTTCTGAACACAACACCATGTGATGTTAATTATGCTAAAAACAGTCTTGCGGAAATGTAACATAAATTGATGCTAAACTCAGTGTAACTATCTTTACAAAATATTGCCCTTTTTGACATCGTGAACCTTAGTTTTACAATAGAGGCAACTATTAAGTGCCTGTCAAGTAAATTGTTTAAAAAGAAACTAAAATCTATGCATATTTGACACAAAAGGCAAAACCAAAACTCAGTTACTCCACGCAGAATAAGCTACCCATAACGACAGTGCCTTTATTATTCCTTTTTTTTTTTTGCTTGTTGTATTATTAGTCATAGACCCTGGCTAAAGATGAGGTTATTGAACAAACACAGACCAGCTTCCTTGCAAGAAAAAGCTCTCTGTCTTGTTGCTAATGCATAATTACATGCTTATGACGGGGTTTAAAATAACACAGGCAAAACATATGTAAAAAAAAAAACAAAAACATAATTACATGTGTGATTCACACTAACAACACTTTATGGTACTATAAGGACTTGGTATTTTAATCTCAACAGCATGAAGCAATTGAAACAAAATAAGAAAAGAAGTCTGTTGCCTAGAGTTGTAATTGAATTTGAATTAGAAATAAATGAGATAAAGGTAATCTCTTAAGTGACTATGACAATGACAAAATATACACCAGCATTTCTTTAATTTTTTCCAATTAAATAAAACATGCTAAACACCAAAACAGAAATACAACATACCGAGGGCTTGGAGCCAGAAGGGCAAATGTAAAACTTTTATTTTCAATAACATTCTTCTGCCATTTGAGACATTTTTTAATTTTTTATTCCAAGCCCTTGATATGTGTCAATTTCATTTATTGCACCACAAGATAATATTGCATAGGATGTAAGCTGTTACCAGCTCCTCATTGCCCAGCCATGATACTGTGTGTGTAAAAGAGATCTCCGCAAAGCTCTGATGTAGATAAATTTGGTTCTGAATGACAATTTGTTTCAGCTGAATAGTTAGAAGAAGGTCATAAATGCAACTAAAAGGATGCACTTCATGTCATCTCCAACATGTACACCAGCAGGCATTTGTATTTTTATAGGCCTTGATATGCCAGTGGGATCATCGTAGATCCACTGTGGTATAAACATAAAAAAAACTCAGGCCGAATATTAACAGTTGTGCTTGTTGCCTCCCAGAAGATGCCTCTACCAAGAGATGGAAAATCATTAACCTTATCAGAGTCTGTCTAGCACTCCTGATTCTCGCTACAAGTGGAGATGACCTCAGCCTTGGATAGGAAAAGCTTGCCACTGGGACAGACACAGACCTCGTAGAGATTCTGAGCACTTCCAGAAACCCCTCCTTTGCTCAGGGGCAGGCTCGGCATGCTCACCGTCTCAGCATCCAGCACCAGCTGCACAGCAGACAGCATAGAGAGCAGGTACGATTAAAGGGGAACACAACAGTTGCATTAAATCAACAAGGAAATGTCACTCTGCTTCATTCTCTTCACTTCAGCCAAGTGAATGCACACAGGGAGCTACAGAGGGAGGTCCAATGAATGCCTAACAAGTGCATTGGTCCATGAGGAAGATATAATAAATAGAATGTGATACAGAATTCACGTTCCTGTGGCACAAAAACCACTGAAAACTGCCTCTATTATTATCCACAAGTTCAGTGCAGATAAACACAGTTTTCTTCCCTTTAGCAAGAAAGGAGAGATGAGGGTGTGGTACACCCTGCAACTACATCATAAAAAGGTCAAATAAGTGCCTGTGACAGCACAGACTGTAGTTCAGTCTGTGTGTTGCATCACAAGCATTACTCTGCTCTGATTCATCCAGAATCAATCACCAAAACTCACTCTAAACAGTAACACTGCAACTGCACACCACTACTCCACAACAGACCTACAGAGCCTTAGCAAATGCTTTATAAGTTAAAAGAGCAATGAACCCATTACTTCTGATTTATAGTTTTATAAAGAACTCCTTATGTTCACAAATAAATATTATAGTACAATGTCATTTCTCACTGTCAGTACCTTACCTTTACAATCACAATCAATAGTTACACGTTGCTTTTTACAACAAGATAAAATAGAATTGTATACGTATGGAAGGACTGGTCTGATGAGCTCTCTAAGGGTGATCTATAAAGTATTTTGGAATCCAAAAAATGTAAACACAGAGCTACAAAATTTGAAGTGTGAAGCAGCATGTTGCTGAGTAGCATATTGTATATTCTGTTGTTAAGCAAAAGAAAAAACGGGCCTGAAGATGATGTGTAGTCGACTTTAGAAAGTGGAAAATTATTTTCTTACCAGTCCCACAGTAGACTGCAGAATAACATCCATGTTAGAAGCAGCTTCAATGTTACCAGCTAGGGCTTTGATATGAACTCCTTTCGGTGCGTCCATACTGAGAGAGCGAGTAGGAGACTCCAACCTAAAGAAAAACATCTCAGCTTAATAAATACAGCTTCCATTCATATTATCTGCCTTTCTTTTTATTAAATGCTATTTCTTTAAATCTCAGCATATTTACTGAATCCAAAAATCAGATCCTTTTTAGTTTTTATATTCATTTCATTGCACTACAGGCTAATGTTGAAGAAGGTGAAATTACTGGCTCAAGGGTGTCATAAAACCTTACGGTTTTGTGTTTCTTCAGTGGATATCATGCAAATCTATTGTTTACTGCAGTGACTTGGCTCAGTCAAAAGAGTGTTCTGAATATCTCCCTTTACATTTACACATGACTTGTAGGGGTTACTGGTGGGCTACAAAGGTATTGCAAGTAGGCCGACAAATCATTTGCCAACTGTGCAATTTTGGTGAAAAAATATTTAAAAAAAATAAAAATAAAAATGGTTAGCAACAAGAAGAATTAAAAGGAGATTTTTAAGTAGGCCATGAGTTGGAAAAGGTTGGGAACCACTGTGTTACCCAATACCATGACCCATGCAAGATGGCTAAAATGCTCACCTCAGGTCTTTCAAAGGTTCAGACCTCAGCTGTGGCACCTCCACTGAATGCTGGAACAGCGCTCCCTCGGGACCTGATGGAGAAAGAGAGGCACACATTCACATACTACACCTGAGGTTGAGTTGATTCTGTTGCAGTCAGAGGACCTGATGCACACACTTCTGATGATCTTGCTACCATGTGATTATGGTACAGGGTTTCTGTGATTTCAAAATCATCTCTTATCATCTATCTAGCAATCAAAGTATGAGGCTGAAATAAGTGCTAAAAATGATGTACAACTATTTAAAACAAGAATCTTCAGCATTTGAGCACAACATTTAATTTTATATATCTCAGCAGATCTTACATACTGTAGCATGCTAGGATGGTTACAGAAAAATCTGAATAGTCAATGCTAGAGAAGAGGGAGGGAGAGACGGAGACACAAGAAAGAACATTAGATCCAAAACCCCCAACATACTGTACAGAATGTGAATCCAACTGTGGTGGATGAAACCACTCCCCTCACAGTGGGTACAGAAGCTTTGTTTCGAGGATTTTAGTAAACATCTCCCCCTCAGCTGCTGCCTGCTGCTCTCTGCAGATCAAAATGACCCCAGGCATAATGAAGCTATCAGCTGACACCGCCTTCAACATTAATCAGCCATCACAGTGTGTAGTCGGTGACCCGCAGCACCATCAACACACACACACTGGACACTGGGAATACAGGACAGGAAAGATGATGGAGGATAGTTCAGCCTGATATTTTAATACTTTACCTTTTCAGATGACGTATCATGTGGTATTGAGGTGTTATTGATTTTGTTGGCTCAAAAAATATCTGATTAGAGTCTTCAATTAATGTGACAGATCTGTCCTACGTGGCATTAATGCATGCTCAGGTTAAGATAACTGTGCTCCTTGACCTTTCATTTATACGTAGGTGTACCTTATAGATATCCACTCAGCTGTATGACAGGAATGATTGTGAAAATGACTGTGTCTGTCTTTGCCCTTGGTTGCTGGATTGCTGCACAGATAGCTGCCATCAAACCAAATAGCTCCTGTTGAGTTCACATCTGTTGTCAATATTATCTTTTTCCAAATCTGAAAAACATTTTCGCCAAGAGGTGTGCAATATTTCCAAGGAAACAGCAGGTGGAAGCTGTTGTTATACCTGTGACTCGTAGTTTGTCTGGTCCAATCACAGCCTGGTTGCCATCTGCAGTGAACAGCATGTTGTCATTGTGGGAGTTAATGAGCAGATTTCGAGTGTGTCCCTGAACCTCTTTTGGACCTGCAACAACAACAACAACAACAACAACAAGAATACCTGAAGGTGTTTGGCAATAATGATTGAAAAAAATCTATCATCAAAATTTGTACTCTCTCTTCCTGTTACACGTGTCAATGCTGCAGTGTTTAGAGAATATAATCAGACACATCCATGCTTTCCTGTCTCCTCGCTCACAGCAGTATGGTGGCAACAAAGGTGAGTAAACAACCACCTACTGAAAAGAAATGAACAGATGAAAAATGGAAAAGCAACACATCTGAGGCTACTTCACTTTATCCTTCACTACATCAATGTTCACATCCCTGTGAGAAGCAAATTTAAAGCAGGTAGATCAGTCAGTGGGACATTTAAACCACTTCAGCACCTACAACTGTGAACTGGCATGTAATCTTTCCTAACAAGCATTTCAGTTTCATTCACAGAGGGCCGAGGGGATGCAGGCTGTGCTTTTTATGGCTTAATGATCAAGGACACATAACGGGCCTGTGGAACACGGCAATTAGTTGGGTCATTTGTTGGCCTTTTAATTATGACAAAATACCCCAACGCAGCCGTTGGTGAGCCGTAAAAGACGCACAAATATGATCCTCCACAGGCCTCGGGCCCTCTGTGTAATACAGAACGATCCAGAAGCAGTGGTAGAGAGAGGAATGTTACATTTAATGGATTTTAAATGGAAATGGAAGAGATTATAAATGGAAAGATGGCCTCTTGTCACTGTTAATGTTGGATGAGAAATTGCTGCAGGACAAGTGCATGAAAGACTTTACTATTGCCCTCATACATCAGTGGGATACTTTGTAATGCATGAGTGCTATATGTGTCTGTGTGTGTCTGTGTGTACATGTGTGCTCTTTCAGACTCTCACCCACTGATATCCTCCCCGTGACATCACCACTTTCATTGCGAGCATTAAGGAAAACATTTTCCTGTGAGTGCACTAGGAGTGAAGAATCCTGCAAAAAAAAAAGAAAAGATAGAAAGCAAGATTGCCATGTTACCATGCTGTGCAGATACCACATAATATGCTGTGCGTCTGCAACGTATGTGAAGGCACACAGTGTCAGTTAGTTGGACTGCTGGTCTGCCTCTTTGATCCAGACTGAAATATCTTATTAAATACTGGATGTGGTGCCATGAAAACAGACATTCATGGATCCCAGATGATGAATTCTAATCACTGATTTCTGACTTTTCCTCTAACACCACCATGAGGTTCACATTTGTAGTTTTGAGTGAATTATCTTGACAATTATTGAATGAATGTCCATGAAATCAGACAGACATTAATGTTACCCCTAAAATGAACTGTTATTACTTTGGTGATCCCTTGGTTTTTAATGAAATCGAAATTATGGGATTAATTATGGTCAATAAATGTATAAGTATAATCTGTTAATAAAGATAAAGTTTGGGAGAAAAATTACATTGGCTGGTGTTGTCCTCCACCAACACAATACTGGCTTTGTCCTTTAGTTCACTAAGACATTTCCTTCAGTGGACCATTTTTCATAGACCAAGATATTAACATTTACTAATCATTCAATTATCATTCAACAACTGCAGACTTTTCACAACCTGGCAAACCAAAAGTTGTTTTTATTCACTGGTCTTTGAAGCATTAGTAAATGACTTATTTTGCAGTAATAAAGCAATTAGTTACATTTTATGCACCCTTTATGAATGGGGCTTTGCTGGAAAGTGGTATTTTTTTTTAAATGCGTGAAGGAGGCAGCCTTAGCAATGAGTCACTTCTGTAACTTCTTAGCTGTTAGAAAGCCCTCTTTATAGAAAATGATGTAAGAAACTAACTTTTCATCTCAAAGGCAAGGCAGTAGCTCACAAACTTCTAAATCTCATTAGAAATCCATAGACTACACTGGAGAAAGTGTCCGTCCATAATGAGGAATACACTGGCTTTTTTAATGAGGCCCATAAAGTAAGAAAGAATGCTAAAAAATTGCTGCTATGAGCAAGAAAAGCCATAACATGTAAACAACTGCAGCAAAGTGTTCCCATCTGCTGCTAGCAGGCAGGCCATAAACTACTTTCCACCACAAATATCCCTGAGGTTAATGGGGAGCTCTCTGCACCACCACGTGCACTGTGTGGGACTGCCAAATCAAGTTTGTTGTGACACATCTCCCAAAAAAGTACAGTCAGAAATATGCAGTTGAGCTGGATAAAAACTACTTCAGTGTCTGCAAGGAATTAGATTGAGGTGATAATAGGACTTACAATCTAGTCTTAAATTTGGTAAACAATGAGATGAAATAATGGGCAGGCTGTGAGGCCACTTAACCGAGCAAACAGCCGTCAATTACTTTGTAAGAAGACAGAAGAGGGAGAGAAACAGGAGGTAGAGGGGAGAGAAAAAAAAGGGAGAGCAGAGTGAGGAAGAATGTGGGAAGAGGAGCAAGATAAGTGTGTTCCTGATTATCGTACTTCTCTGGAGTGGATCTCCTGAGCGTAGACAGGGCGCAGAAATTCTGACTCGCCCTCCTCCAGCTTGACCCCATCTGAGTGCACTTGCAGGAGTCCCATCCCTTCCTGCGACAAAAATGAAGAGACAAAGTGATGTATTGAGTCTAAATACAGACAGCTAGGAGATGAGGAATTTTGATTTCATCATTCAATCACTTCATAGGTTTCCAAGTGTGAAACACATGTAGCAATGTTCCCTGTGGCACGTAGGGCCATCTTAGAATAAACCAGCCAGTTGCTTTGGCTGTGCAAGCACTTCACAACAGTGTGTGTAGAGTGTGTGTGTGTGCCTGTGTGTGTGTATGTGTGTGTGTGTGGGTTTGTTGCAGCTCTTGTTCTGTTTCTGCATAAATCCACGGCTGCCATCTGGACTTGAGTCAGAAAGCTGACAAGACTCCATGAAATAACAAACACATAAGCTATCCTGTTTAGTGAGCCGCCTATCACTTAATGATGGATAATACTATTGCCTCTGCTGCTAATAATAAGCAGGTAACACTGGATCATTGTGATGGATACACTATCAAAACCTAAACAAAAATATCAAGCGGTGATAGTGATCATTGGAAAGAGTGCAATACAGGAGATACAAAGAAAAACACTGAAGGAAGAAAGGAAGCAAACAAAGCAGTGAAAATCCTCCCAGCTGAAAATACAAACTGCCATGGTGAGTCATGCATACCGTGTTGAACCACATCACCCTGAGGATCCAGATGGTGAGAGCGAAGTTGACCACCAAGATGATGATGAGAAGCAGGACAAACAGGTAGAGGCAGCGCTTCCTCCAGCCATAGATGCCGATCTTGTAGACGTGGTCGGGCACCGGCCTGGGCGCGCTGCTGCCCTGGGTGGTGGTGACATACTGCTCCCGCACCATCTGCTGGCTGGGCACAGCACACGGAGCCAGGTGCACGGGTAATATTAACAGATGTTGAAAAAGTAAAAAAAAAAAACACACACACAGACTTTACTCTTCTGTGCTGCTCAGTGAGACTGGATGTGGTATGTTACACAGTCAGTGGGAGTTTGTAAGGGATCAGAGAAAACAGGCCATGGAAAGTAATATTATTTATATGTAATATAGGTCAACCGCCTACACAGAGAGAAGTCTTTTGACAAACACTGTGTGCTACATGTTTTGATGACCTGGGGAATCTAAGTCCAATATTAACCCTCCATTAAGCTCTCTTTTGGTCTCCACCAATTCCTGAGTGAAGTATGTGTCTCTTTATCCACTTAATGTGTCACTATGTTCACCAGCTAGTTGCTAACTTTTGTCCTTCAGCTGTTTAGCGCTGGTAGGGTCCAGTGGGTTTTTGCTGAAAGCAGCTGCAAAAAACGAACACTATCAGAGCAGTGGAGTGAACCAACACACAACAATAAAGTTACAAAACAAATATTAGTGGAAAGTCACATGTTCTGTAGAGCTGAGGAAAATGATTGGATTCAAATTTTCTGTCTTTGTTATTACAAGTGACCTCTATCACATACTAGAAGTCATGTGATCCATTGTTGATGTAAAAAATATTGATCATAGCAGCTTTAAGTGTTTCTTTAAAGCCTGCAGTGATAAGTACTTCTTTGTATTATTGTGGTTTTATTTCCTGCACACACGTGTTGCCAGTACAAGAGGAGAGCATTTTTTTCTTCTCATTTAACCAACTTAGATATGTATGTCTGTTAGTTATCTTTTTCTTTCATTTTTTTCCTTTCTGAGTTCTTATAGATGAATCATTTCATAAATGTGGAGACTTCTACATTATTGCTGAAGGTTTGGAGGAAGAATTCAAACATCAGAGATATATCAATATCTTGTTTTAACACAATTTCATAATGTATAAGGTGGAAAGCAACAGATCTTTCCCATGTGTTCAGTCTGAGGGGTCTCTCTGCTCTCCGAAGTTGGGTGGGTTTCTCTGACAAAGAGCTTTCACACATCCTGCAGAATCCAACTTCACAATGTTTAGTTCCATTTTTCCAGCCTTTAAGCTTAATTGTATACAAACAAACCTAATTGCAACCTCTATGCAGCGCCTTGTTCACACAGTGTACATACAGCATGTTATTCATGAGCCCAGATCTGGAGAACAGAGCCAGTGGATATCTGGCCCGCTGCACCGATGGAAAACTTGACTGAATTTCCAGCAGTCTTTCAAAAAAGGCAAAAGGAAAATGCCACTTATTACAGAGCAAGAGCGGTACTTGCTGGCCACACAACAGCAGGCTATCGATGACAAAAACCAAGGAGGTGAATGTCAGCATATTTCAAACTGCAGACAGTATCATAAATTATGACACAACAGTAGTTTTCTGTATTCAGTTCACGCGAGCGCAGACTGAGCTCGCTCGCATGTTCAGATCCCAAGCCAGTCAGCACATTTGTGCCATCTGACACAGTGACAACAGGGAACCTCAGGGACAGATTTCACAACGACACAAGAAGTGTGTGTTCTTGCACATTGGAGCCAAAGACCGCACAGACTCACAGGGCTGCAGAGAGAGGAGCGGCATCACTTTCTATTGATCTATTAATCTCCATTAATAACCAGACGCAGGCTGCAGGGAAAGCTGTGTCACTGAGGAACAAGGCCTGAAGAAAATGCTGCCAGTTGTAGATAATTTTGAGTCAATAAAACACCTAAAAACAGGCAAAGATTGTTGCTTTCTCTTCACAACAAACTGCTCCAAATCTTTAGTGCTGGCACACCTCAACTTTATAGGAAAAGTTATCTGAACAAAGATGTATCCAAGTTGTCTCAGTTGTGTTTTCTGAACTCGATGGGACCCGGACTCCAGTCGCCAGGCTGATTTACATACAGGACAGATGTTGCATCTTACTGCCACACTAAAGGCGTTTTCCATCATGGTAACGGAGCATCTTCTCAAAGCAAGAAGTAATTCTTCCTTGACATTAACAGATGTTGAGCCAGGCACATCATCCCGCTGTGACTCTCATGGTGATGATGATACAAGCAAAAGAAGAAGACTGACAGACACACAGTGACAAACTGTATGAACAAAATTGCGTTTCTGTGAATAATGAAGGTAAACAATGTTCCACCCTCTAAGCATGGGATGATGGATAAAAGAAAATGCGCTCGCTGCCTGGGTCTCTGAGGTCCTGCTGAAGATGTTTCACAGAGACGACGATAAAGGCCTGTAGTCTCCATGGTTCGTTTCTTGCTGTTTGCAGTAAACACAGGGAGGAGGCGTGTGGACATAAAAGGCTGAGAGTATTTCTATGACCGAATGCGCCTCTCCACAGGACCTGTCACATGGCCTGCAAGCCCAGCTGTGATGAATAGCCCTTATTTCAAAAACCAAACGAATGAATGTTGCTTGAAAGAGGAGAAAAACATAGTGTGCCACAGGGGAGTGGAAAGCGAAAGTTGATAAGGAGTAAGTTATGTGAAATGTTTTTTTTCCCCATATCTCACCTCATTTATATTTATTAATCGGACTTGTGACAATGAGTCATGATGGCAAATTGAATCTCAGCATTGTAGCAATGTAAGAGCAACTTTTAGTGAGGGTACATACTTCAAGATGTCATAACTTTGCTAGTTTCATTAACATGGATTGAGTTTGGTGTTTTTTCAAGGGAGTTCTCCATTGAGAGTGTCTGTTAAATTGACACGGTTCCAGTATCCCCACACAATACCTATTACCAGCTACAGATCATTTACGTGTTAACATGTTGATGAGCCTTAACTATCCACTTTGGGCAAATGAACGGTGAGGATGAAAGAGTTCTGGATTTGTTCATTATGATGTTAATGAATTTGATCTAACCCAGTCTAATTACTTTAAATGAAAGCATTAAGAGGCCTCTTTACTTTAGCAGCAGCTAGACGAGGAAGCAGCTTTGAGGCTGGATCTTTAAAGGCGTCTTCCAGCTCCAGTTTCAGTGTTACCACCAGCCCTTCAGCCACAGACTGATCCTTCCATAGCAACTCAAATAAACACTCCCCGAACAGCCTCACTGCTCAAGCGCCAGGAATGCTCAATTTATGGAACATTATGATCGGAAATAGAGTCTGACCATAGAGCGTTAAGAGAAAATAGTTTTTATCAGGTTCATGCCTTGATTTTCTTTCCAAGATTCCCGGTGGTAGAATCTTTTATAGAAATTTTAAATGAGATTTTAATTCTAAAACTTTACCAAAACTGATCCTACGCCACAAAGGACAACTAAATGCAATTTTCAAAGGCATTGCAAACCTCTAACAAAGTCCTCTGCTCTCTAAGATAAAGAGTACTTGGTTCAGCACTGTTAGCAAGGCTATTCATCTGAGGGCATCATCTCAATTAACCTTAAACAAGTGATGCTCCCAGCCAGGCTCTGTCTCTGACCTCTAGATGAGAGCGAGGGCCCGGCCAGACAAGGCTAACTGCTCGCCCCTAAAATCCACAGGGTCTGGCTGTGATTGAGAATCCAGGCTTCCCTCTGAGCAGAGCCTTGACCTGACCGAACGCCAGAAGTTTGAGTGAGTTAGCAAAAGCTCAAATCGTTTAGCTGGTCGTTCACAGAGGAGCTTGGTGAGTGGAGTAGAGGGGCGATTGAAAGCTGAGCACAGAGCTTCTGAAGTTTCTGTCTGTCTGTCCAGTAAGTGGCCGACAACATGTCTCCACTCTGCTGTGATGCCTTAACTTCTAAAAATAGGACACAGCATTGTGAACTAAATTTAAAAAAGCTCCACAGGACACACACAGACACACACTGCATAGGTATAACTAATGTACAACAAGAAAGACACTGAGGTATTGCTCATAACACACGTAAAACATTAGGGAGGTGCTCTTTTGCAAAGTTATTTTTGTATTTCAATATTGCTGGCCATGTATGGTAAAACTGCCGACAGCTGGCAACTAAAAACATTTTTTCCAAATCCCCAAACTACCTCTGTAAGGACTACAAAGTGTTCACAGCACAACATGAGACACGTGAGTCACAAAGAGGGGAAAGAACTGAAAAAAATGGACAGTAGGTCAAAGGTTGCCATTATAAAACACTTTAACTTTATCTTAAGAGGAGGTTATCAAAGAAAGAAGAAGACACTGATCTGATTTTTGGTGTTGTAAAAGGCAGAGTACTCACTGTTGTGTGTTGTGGCAGAGCAGTCCTCTTTCCTACGCTACGGTAAGCAGAGCTCGAGCTGGTACGAGGGGCTTGAGAAGCAGCAGCGCTTGAGCTCCTCACACGTCTGTCAGCCACTCAACAGCTGTGTGCCATAAATTCAGCTCTGGAAGTGCCCCGGTGAAATCACCACGAGACGGCGCTCCCACTCCCCTGCATACTCTCTCTCTCTCTCTCTCTCTCTCTTTGACTCCATCTGCCTTTTAGCCTTCCTGCAGACATTTGAATATCATCAGAGTGTGTGTGTGTGAGAGAGAGACAGAAACAGAGAGAGGGGAGGAGGAGGAGAATTAACCATCAGTGGAGAGGTTCAATCTCTCTCTCTCTCTCTCTCACACACACACACAAACAAAGATAGAGACCATCCATAATGAACAGAGGCAGTTGTTTGTCATACATACCAGTGAGTCACTTTCACTGCCCAACCCAAGGCTCGATGCAGTCCAGGCTAATTTGAGACTTCAGTCATGGCTCTCAACATGAAGTTAAGCTGGTCTTTCAGATAGCTACGCTGGGTGACAGGCGGCGGGAAGGGTGGAACTTGTCGGGGGCAGTTAGCAAGTTGGAGGAGACAAGCAGCAAACAAAGTGTATTAATAGACAGGAGGAGGGTTAATTATTGCACTTGTTGATGAGGAAATTGTATGAATCGTGGGTTTGAATTAGCAGAACTTTATGTATGTATTTCAACAAATATCAACTGGAAGTCATCCTTCAATATTACAAAAATATACATGATTCATGCAGTTATTAAGTATTAACACGCTCCTGGCAGTCATTTAATACAATAAGATCATTTTCAAAACATGTTTTGGTGTAAAACATTTACATACGCATAGATTCTGTACACATTTGCTTAACTGATGGGCTTCTTGTATTTATATTAATAAGTGGCAATTGTTTAATTCAGCAAGGCAATTTAATTAATCAATTATTAATTAAAGGCTTACAGAAACCAGAGAATGATTAGTGAAATCAAAGCAGAACAAGGAGAGAGGTTATCTGACTAAGAAAATCGATGTATACTTACAGAAACCTTTATTCTTCAGAGCCTTCTTTAGATCCACTGATACAGACAAGCTTTTTCATTCATTTAGATTTTCCCTTATAACTATAGTGCAGGACATATATAAGATGGATGCACCATTAGTCATTTATACATTTTTTTAAAGAGAAAATTCTTGGACAGTTTAAAGCGATGAAGAATGAATCTTTTAAAAAAGGACAACTTCCCCTGATCTTACAGAAAGCACTGATTACAGTGCTTTTAAAACCAGATTAATCACCAATTAAATGTGAGTCATACAGACCCATTTCAATATTACATTCTGATCAAAAAGTCACTGCAAAGGCTCGATGATTACAATTATATTTACCTTGTCTGAATAAGGGTCTTCAAGCTTTCCACACTTTCCACTATGAAGAAAACATCTCTTGTACAGATTGACATTTATGGTTGGTGACAGGTTAGAGAGTCCTGAAGCTACATGTTGCACACTGAAAAAGACACAGCTGAAAGAAAACATTTGCATCTCACCCCAATGTGCTCAAGAACGGAAGCATTAAAGCCTCTTTTTGTGGTTATAAATGTAAATTTAAAGGCCATGCACACCCATGGCAACAGTGTAGTGCAGTGCAATGAGCTTTGTTGCTACCATTTCTTTATGCAGAGTCTGGTGACCTCACTTACCTTCACCATGCTTGGCCAGTTACCGTCAGCATCGGTACACAGTGCCTTTAAAATGTGGTGCATTTATTAACAAATAAATACAGTGGAAATCCCTATTTACTGTTACGCCATTATATATAGAAAAGTCAAACATGATTACAAACACTGATTGCACTACTCAAAATTATGGGAATGCAAGTTCCATGGTAAGATGCATTTACTGGGCCACACAGGAAAAAAACTGGTTAAAATACCTTCAAACACCACTTAGAAGTTCACTCCTCGCTTTAATATGACACAGACACTTTCATGCATATGAAGCAAACCTCTGAAAATGACAGATTTATAAATAATTCGGTTAGAACAATGGAGGTGGTGAAAACTGCAACATTTCCTGCAACAAATATTTCAGTGTGTGACAGTTGGTCTGTTACAGTGGTGCTAGTGACGTACATCAGTGGCAGGTCACCTCCAGTGAAACACACAGGCAGTAACGTCTTTGTCTACTCACAGGCTGATGGTAGAGGAGCTGATGGGTGGCACATCTGTCAGGGAGGAGCATCCTGCAGTTTGTTTTCCACTTGCTGCTTGAGGTATTGCCGTGCAGTGACAAAGGGACGTCTAACAGCATCCATCACAAGACTGCTGTGTCTTTTACGCCCTGAGCAAACATCTGACAGTAGAGATAGCTTCTTCATGTCATACCATTTCTTATCAATATCTCATAACCTTTCAGTGCCTGTGGCTTTTTACAAAATGGATGGTATAAATGATGAATCTCCAGCACAAAGTTTGAAATGTTC
The DNA here is from genome assembly GCF_002260705.1 of Seriola dumerili. Classification (NCBI taxonomy): domain Eukaryota; kingdom Metazoa; phylum Chordata; class Actinopteri; order Carangiformes; family Carangidae; genus Seriola; species Seriola dumerili. The sequence goes on along the minus strand of NW_019174357.1, from coordinate 949,949 downwards.
CACCTCAACCTGAAAGCAAGATCAGTTGAGTCAGGGTGTCTCTTTGAATTTATTGGATGACAACACTAGGTACACACAATGTAGGTGAAGAGCTGAGGACCTTCATTACCAAAGACGTTGATAGTAATTCAATGTAAAACACTAATGAGGTGTGACTGTATCCTGCAGCACAGGCTCTCAAGTCACTACAACACTCATCCCAAGTGTCCTATTTTGAACAGGATAATGTCTAAACAGCTTTGAATGTCTGTTTGCTGCATGAGTAACATTGCCTTCTTGAACCCACATAACGTCAAAGTAAGTGCATTTTCAAAGTACCGAAAGCAGTCAGACAAAACTTTTTCAGTGGCTATAATAAAAGGGAATGCATTCCCATGGCCACCAGCAAAAACTCAAGGCACCGTTTTGTTAAAAGCACAAGTTTAAAAAGTCTATAAACATGCCTACATAGTTAAATGCACTGCCTTGTAAATTTTAACAAAGTGATGTGCCATCATTTATGGAGGAATTAATTTCATATCATTTGGACAATGTTTGCCAACACTATCAGGAGAACGCACTGTGTTATTGACGTCAGATCCTAAGTAGTCTCGTGTTTTATAGTTTGTTTAGCAACTCTTAATTTTCAATATTAGTTCCTTAAATATTTTTGTAAAAAGTTAAAAAAATATTATATATTTTTTATTGCCCAGGGAAAGGTTTGTTCTTTGTAGTCAACTCCTTACCAGACATCCAGCTACAGGTGTGAGACCGCTGCCTTGGTCTAATGCAAAGGTATCATCTAATCTATACACAACATACAGCTTTTCAGGTGGGAGGAGACAAGAGTAAACAAGAGATCCTTGTGAATATGGAGAGAACATGCATTTCTTCACACAGATCAGCATCTACTGAGAAACAGTAGGAACTACTTAATTACTCTGCCTGGTTAGTTCCTACTTTGTCACACTCATCTACCTATTAGACTTGATTTTTTCATTTTACACTTCACTATTTCTTGACCAGGATCTTTATATTGTGCAGTATATTTATACCAATTACCAAATGAGTTATAGACAAATGAACAGTAAAAAACAAACAGAACTGACTTTTGTCTTTACATTTTTTAATTCACCTTTTGTTACAAACAGGAAACACACAGGAGAACCTGTAAGAGAAACAAATGTAGGTCAGTGAACGCAGCTTGAAAAATAGAAAAGTGAAAGATAACAAAATGCATGCAGATGTTCAGTTTCTGCTGTTGTACCTGATTATGCTTTCTCCGCTGCTGCCTCCTCATCTCCACCCTTGGTGTTACGTGTATAAATCAGCTGTGCTCTGTGTTTGGACACGAGTTTGATCATGCCTGGAAGACAAAAAAGGCCCATGTTCCCCGTCAGCATATTGTCATTTTCAACCATACATTCACATTAATCTTGTCATGTGCTCACTTATTTTATAGTCAGCCTGCACTACACCTCAGACCAGTGGATGAGTGTCACAGAACATTGCCAGTTGAGTACAAATTATTTATCTTATGCAAAGGGAAACTTTGTTTTGGCTGTGCAGTTGGTTTAGCCATTGCATCTAAATCTGTAGGACCACTGACAGCAAAACTAAAATTAATTTAGTCAGTCATTATTACAGAGAATGTTCCATGTCATTACTGAAGACAACCTACCTACAAATGATGCTGCCTCACACGTGGAAGAAGTATTGTCTTTATATTTATTAGAATGAAGCTGCATAGTCTGGCGAAACCTTGATTGTGCTTCACATAGATTAATGCAGCTTAACATGTCTCTTACGTTAACAAAACAAGCTATGGGGGTTGCTAACTGCAAATGAGACAATGTCACCATGTTAATTTTTAATTGAAAGCTAAAAAAAAAAAAAAAAAAAAAAAAAAAAAAAAAAAATGTATCCAACACACAACTAATCATTTTTAACAGGTGACAGGTAAATACCTAAACTGTCTGCTGACATCTGGAGAGATACATGAAAATGTATTAAGATGTTTTAATGTCACTTTTGTACCCTTGCTTTCATCTAGCAATTTGTAATTTGAATACTTTCAAGGAGGGTCTAAATGATTTCAAAACAAATAATGTGGCAGCTATGACTAGTGATGTTTGCAGTTGTTATAATGCACATTATCCACACACAACACTGTCAATTTGGGAGAACTGAAAGAACCCCAAAAAAGGTATGCAGTGTGTAAGCATTTTTAAATGTTCCATATAGCCAACAAGCAGTGCTGAAGACTGTGGGGCACAGTGATGAGATTAATGTGGCAAAACATGTTATTGTTTTGTACAGTTGCAGCTAGAACAATCTCCACTCCTAATGCAAAAAACATGCATTAGGGTGTATGAGATTACTTGGAAGGTCAAAGAAAACAGTCAGTCCAGTTCTCATTTACAATGTCTAATTGACTTTCCCACAGGGCCACTTACTCAGGGTAATAAATAATTTATTGTAAACATATGCAGACACCTCATTTTTCTGCTCCTTTGACTAAAATCCTTCTCTTCACCAAAATAACTTTGCAGGGCATAAACTAACATATAGCCAGTCTGTTGGAACGCCTCAGAGACAAGCTTTGACATCACCCAGAATATTTACTTTTTTAAATTATGTTCAAACTTCTAAATAGGTGTAACCATCTGTAAGTTTTCTTAACTACATAATATTAACTATTCTTAAAATGTGGCAATAAGTTATTCAAATTTTACCTACACGAAAAAAGAGTACATAAAACCAGAAAATGTCAGGGGGTTTAAAGTACTAATCAGCATGCCAAACCTTCACCTCTCTGCCAGCCCCACTGTCATAGACTAGACTATTTCCTAACAATAAACCTCAACGCAAATCATTTGAGGTTAGGATGCAGCCCTTCTTTGTACGATCCAACATGCAAAATTTGGGTTATGAGCTGAAAAGGTGAGCTTCACCTTTGGCAAGCAGTTCCTGGAGGGCATTCCTGGCCAAGGAGCCACGGATCTTCAGCCTCTCTGACACAACAGCGGGGGTGATGAGTTTGTAGTTGGGAACTTCTTTGTACAGCTTGTCGTAGGTAGCCTTATCGAAGAGGACCAAGTTGTTGAGCTTGTCCCTCACTTTTCCCTTGGACCACTTCTGCTCGGAGTAAAATAATGATGGGTTCAGTTTTTTCAGTATGGGGAATCTCAGCAGTGCAGCGACTAGGACAATTATTCAGGATCCACATCAAATATGAAAGACAAACTCCTAGCCTACTTTAACCACTGCATACCTTCTTCTTGGCTTTGCCTCCAGACTTGTTGACTGGGTCCTTGTCCTTCTTGGACTTTCCAGTGTCCTTCTTCTTGTCTTGCTTGGGAGGCTGAAATCAATAGACAACAAGTTATAAACTGCACCCGAAATGGAGCTACACGTGGGTTCTGGCAGCGCGTTTCAATAAGAGCATAAAAGCAACATACTACGATGGTTCAACGGTAATAATGACAACATGTGCCTGGCTAGCGAACACAGCCAGCCGCCTGGTGTTCGGTCGGCTGGCCGGCATATGATGGCCTTGTCTGCGTCCTCTTGGAGCGTTCCAATCCTCACTATTAGCGTTGCTGATTAATGACGTCTGAACATTAATTATAAAGCGACAGCGTAATGTGTACATATAATCATATACTTAACATTTATGCAGAGTTATCACGGACAACTTCATTCGGCTCAATTTCTGTAACCACAGTGCAGCATGAAAGCGTGGTGGAATTAGCAAGCTAGCTAGCTAACTAGCCAGTGGCTAAATCAGTAAAATTTAACAGTAAACTACTTGATTCACATTCTTTTATCACGGCGCAGGAAAACACACTCCTTTCGTGTTTTGTTCCGAATAATCGGGACTCGGGTGGAGTTTCAGAAGAAAGAGCAATTTCAATTTTATTTCGACAAAACGTGTAATAACTGTCCTCACCATGTTTCCTCGTCAAGATGTCGGAGCGAAAGGAAGTTCACCCGTGCAAGAGCCCCTTAGACAACCTGTATATGCGGAAATGGGGTGAGGAATTATGGGAACTTGAGTTTTCTCGTGTTTTATCGTTCTTTTCTTGATTTTGACTATTAATACCGGTTGACCAGACTGTTGTACAGAAGTTATACCAGTACATAAATCATCAAATAGTCAAACGGATAAGTAAGAGCTAATTTAAAGTTCTACAGTCTTTTTACACCGTTGAGGTCACATGACAGTGTTGTCAGCTGGGTAGGACGTTGCAAAGATGGTGATCTTCAGTGTGTATGTGGTGAACAAGGCTGGAGGTTTAATTTACCAATATGACAACTATGTCCCAAGAGCGGAGGCCGAGAAAACATTTAGCTATCCTTTAGATCTGGTGCTCAAACATCACGATGAAAAGGTCGTCGTGTCGTTCGGACAACGAGACGGAATCAGAGGTAACGCCTGAAACCTAACATTCGCAAGTTGTTAGCTCATTCAACCTGCTAGCTACTGTGTACAAAAGACTGTAGAATACCGCAAATGCGGTTAAAAAAAAGGCGAAAAATTAAATGAATTACTGGACCATTTTTCTGTGCTAAGTGTTTATGGCATTTATCTTCATGATCTGTGTATGATAGAAGTTCTGTTGTCGTTCTCCAGTGGGCCATGCAGTGCTGTCCATCAATGGAGTTGATGTGATAGGAAAGAACACAGCGGAGGGAAAGGACATACTGGAATACTTGAAAGATTCCTCAAATTATCCAGTGTCTATTCGATTTGGACGGGCACGCCTGAGCTCCAATGAAAAGCTGATGCTGGCGTCCATGTTCCACTCGTAAGTTATATCTATAGTTTCATATTTCATATTCACACTGGGGCTGTAGGGTAGTGTGGCGGAGCCACATTCAAGTCACAGTTTTGACAAGCATCCATTCTGCTGAATTGCGACAGAGAAAGACACTGAATACAGCAGCGATGACCTCCAGGGATCTACCCTGTTAGAAAGTGAATAAGAAAGAGGCTTGAGTCTACTGTGTCTGAAGATCAGCTCCCTTGTCCTTTGTGTTTTTTCCTTAGGTTGTTTGCTATAGGTTCACAGCTGTCTCCTGAAGTTGGCAGTTCAGGGATCGAGATGCTAGAAACAGACGTCTTCAAACTCCACTGCTTCCAGACTCTCACAGGTGAGTTGTGTAAACAAAGTGTCATTGTGGGTGAATAGAAGAAAGAAGTTTTTTGCTAACTTTGTATTGATATGTTACTGATGTTTTTAATTGACATCTTTCTCACTGTTCTGTCTCGGTTCTATCAGGGATAAAGTTCATTGTGCTCGCAGACCCTCGACAATCTGGCATTGATGCACTGTTGAGGAAGATTTATGAAATCTATTCAGATTTTGCCCTCAAGAACCCATTCTATTCTCTGGAAATGCCAATCAGGTAACAGGCACATTTCAGGAGAGGATGATTTACATCCTTACATTTCAGTTTACATGTCAAGTATCCAAGGTCTAACACCCACACATCCCATTGTTTGTGTCCTCTAATGTCACTGTAAATGTGTGTGGTTTTCAGGTGTGAACTCTTTGATCAGAATCTGAAGAGTGCATTGGAAATAGCAGAGAAAGCTGGAAACTTTGGAGCTGGATCATGAACCAGAGAGGACTAAAGAGACAACATGAATTTGCCTTTTCTGATCACAGGAGATGTAATGAACTTCTATGACTGAGGATGTTGGTGAGAGAAGTGAAGCTGATTTTCTTTGCTTCTTTGGACTGGAATTTGACACATGTAAATATATAATGTTCTGTAAATACTTAAAGATTAAACTCATGTGTGTTAATAATTCATATTGTTTGTTTTTAGTTGCATGTATATTGAATTTCTGTGTGATCTAACTGTAGTGTGCTCAGCATTAACTATGAAAATTACAAAAAAAAACATAACATCATTTAATCAAGCCTTTGACTGTTCCCATAATAAAGACCAAACATTGTCCTTCCCTTAAAATAGATAAGCATTGTATAGGTCTTGTAATTCCATTCATGATTCATTATTACATTATTAAAAATGCAAATATTGTATAATATACCAGTTTCTAAACCAGGTTCCAATTTTTTGGTTCCACTTTTGTCCTCTTGTCACTGTAATGCCTTGGTGGTCTTAGGAGAGAAAATCTTTTCTCTAGTTGTGATTTTGTCACATTCCATTGTATTACATCCATAATGTGTAGTCACTTATATTCCCTTGTTGCATTACGCATGCAGTGTTTACAGACTGTATGTCGAGAAGCACCTTACAAAACAGGTGTTTGAAGCAAAAGATGCTCAACTTCTATGAGCTTCCTTAAAACCTGTGCTGTATGACTGAAAAAATACTGTGGTATAAAAAAAACCCAAAAACAAGTAAGAAAAATATGACAATACAGCAATGCCTCAAAATATTCAGTTTTCCCCTGGATGCAGAGGATGAGGTGTCATGATGTTTTAGTCTGCCTTCTTGGACATGTGACCCATCTTGGTTCGGATGTTACGCAGCAGGAAGAATCCAACAGCGGTGATGCCACAGACGATCTCTGCTACCCAGAAGGCTGTAGCCCAGCCGTGGTGCTTGGCAATTGTGCTGAATGGAAGTCCGGACAGGAAACCACCAACTGAGGACAACACAAGTGGATATGCTCACTCCATGATGGTAGAAAAGGTGTAGTGCATACAATTCCCACAGTTATTCAAGTCTGAATTGACTAACCCAAAGTCAGTATCCTGTGGATAGCTGTGTACTATCTTACAATATATAGACCAAGTAAAAAGTATCACAAGGAAACTATTGGTATGTAATTGTATTATCAATGTACAGGCATTTAACAGTTTGCAAGAGCTTGTACATGCTCCATATGTATAGCCATCCTGAAAACCAATCAACTTACTGTTGGCCATCAGGGCAACAATGGCGTGTGATGTCCCACAGTAGTTGGATGGGGCACTCTCATTGGCTATAACTCCAAACAATGCTATTGGTCCGTAAGAGGAGAAACCAAAAGCAGCACCCAAGCTGAGTATCCACACCTGAATGAGAGATACACGCATGAGGATGAAAAAGTGACATGCAGTGTGCTGTATTAAAAAATATCTCTATGATTCACTTGTTCGCTGGGACGTCAGTATTCGATACCTTTGAGCTGTCGGGGGTAACTGTGACTCTGAACAGGTACATGGACACAAACATTCCTGCCATCATGCAGATCAGGATGAAGTGGCGAGGATTGCCATAGATTCTCATGCCTTGCTGTTCAAAATAAAGAAATATATAAATACATTGGTTTTGCTGGCTATAAGAAAAATCATATGAAAAATCTACTTTAGTTATGGACTAAAAAATTGGATGCCACAGTTTGTTTATTGTTGCATGAAATGAAGATGAAAAAGTATAGAAAGGTTAGAGAGTATTTTTTAGTCTCTAGTGAAATCTGAGACCTGGAAGGTCAAATTCAATATTACCCTCTGTGACTGGGTGACCATGAACATGTCCCCCTTTTCCCAAGATGCACTTTCCCTCTGTGCTAATCATGAACAAATATATGACCTAAGAGGAGCTGTTGCTTGACTTGGATCTTACAAGAAGTCCCTAGAAAACGGAAGCAAAGGCTATCCATTCTTGTTAGTTACTTCCTTTGTATAGATGCTGCCTCCATCAAAGTTATGGTTATTGGTAATCGTCCTACAAAATGTAGCTCCTTCGTTATATTTGTGAATTTGTGGTAATCCATTCTGGCCAAATGGTACAGGCACTTCTGATGCACATAGCTGATTGTGGCAAATTTGCAGAAAGAAGATGTCTGGATATGTGCACCAGACTTTATTTTCCACAAGACAAAAGCAACTGAATGATAAATAAATAAATAAATAAATAAATATGTGTAGGCTGAGGAAGGATGTGTACTATATGCAAACTCACTCTGGCCACAGCCTTGTCAGAGAGGTAACCTGCTGCGAGACTTCCCAACAGGCCTCCAACCTCCAGGGCACTCATGTATGAGCTACCTATGAAGAAGAATATAGTGATTCACAACAAATAATAAGCTATTTCTTCAACAGAAAAGGGAGGTATCTACTCTATTCCTCTGTCATACCCATGAGTGTAGACTGGCCCTTGTCCTGAATGAGAAACAGCTGGCCCCAGTCGGTACAGGCCGTCTTCACCCCGAACACCACCAGGTAGGACACAGACAGCAGCCACAGGTAAGGTGACAGCAGAAACTCGGACAGGGTGCTTTCATTACTGGAGGATCCTGAACAGGAAACGGGCAGAAGACCAACTATTATCACCAATCCGAATGCATTTGAAACATTACCATCAACACTACATAACAGGTGTGACATAATATCGCTGTGGCTCTACTTCCAACCAGATTAATGCATAAAACATCTCTTCACCGCTACTTTCTCTCTTCGCTGGTGCATGAGCTAGACACAGCTCACACAAGTGGCATGCGAGGGGCACACTGGGTACAGAGTCCACCAAGTCACCGACCTTTAGTCACAACACAAGAGGCGCATGCTGTACGAAAACACACACATCTGGACACCGCACAGTTGTGTGTTAACTGAGTATTGACTATATTCAAGCAAGTATACCGTGCCCGATTCAGTCACTGTCTGATAAGAGTAGTGGCTAAAACTCTGGTTGTTTATCAAACTGAAGAATTATTAGAAATCATTCAGTAAAAGTCAGTCTCACCTCCTTTGCTCTTCTTGGTTGCTGCTTCTATATTGGGCAGCCCCACATCCTTCGGCTCATTCTTGATGACCAGCAGACAGACAAAGGAGACCACCACACAAATCACTCCAGAGACCGACAGTATCGTCCTCCAGCTGTAACTCTCAGCCAGCACTGTGGCAATAATGGGGCCCAAGCTGCCAGCCAGATTCATGCTGCAGGACAGAATTGCCCACCATGTCCCGAACTGAGAGGGCTCAAACCACTGACAGCAGACAAGAGGAAATAATGACATGAAATGGTTAAATTAGTGACAGGTAGTGTCATTACCTTCCCTTTGATATACAGGAGGGATAAAATAATCAAACCAGTGCAGTGTTTCCTACAGAATTTGATTCTTTTTGTTGTGGCAGCTGATGGGGGTCAGAATTAGATATCAGTACACTGCAGTATGATTTACTGGCATGTGGCTCAGGTACCTTGCGCAGCACCCTGCCACAGGGAGGCCAGCCAAGGCCCTGGCCAAGGCCGTTGAGAAACCACAAGGCAGAGAAAACAGCAACAGTGGAGGACCAGGAAAAGACCACATTGATGCCTCCCACCATGAACAGGCCAATGGAGAAGAGCCAACGGGCGCTGATCTGGTCTGAAAGCACGCCGCTGATGAACTTACTGATAGCGTAGGCCAAAGACTGACTGCTGGTGATCATGCCTGAACAAAGAGAGGACAGGAGAAGAGGACTGTACACAGAGCAACATTTTGGTCCAAAATATTGCAGACATACAGTTCTCTGTAAAGCACCCATATAATATGTAATGCATGATAGAAACATACCAGTAATCTAGAGTCTACAAAGAAAAAATGAAATATGTATGAGCATGTTTGGAAGTTAGTGAGAGGCTTATAAATGTTGACATTTTAGGGGTAAATAATACATCCACCTTTGGATTTTTCCATTCCTCAAGTTTTTAAAAAATGCAACACTATGACTTTTAGAAGAAGGCATATGGTTTATTTAAAAATGCTACTCATGCAACTGTAACAATCAAACATAAAGTCAATGCAAAACCAAGTGTCTCATACCCAGGTCATCCTTATCCAGCTCAATTTCTTGCATCAGAGAAGGCATCACGAAGGAGAAAGTCTTTCTGTTAAAATAGTACAGCGTGTAGCCTACAAACATGGCCAGAAATATAGTTCCTCTGTAGTATCCGTAATTCGCTGTAGCCATGATTGCAGGTTGCAGATAGTCCTACAAAAAACTGAGAGAAATATAAGTTGATCCGTCTGACAGACTCCTGCAGCTTGTGACAGTGAACTTTGCCTCAGGATCCACTGTGCAGAAGCAGCTGCTTACAAGTGAAGAGGTGTCTGCAATCAGGAGGGGAGGTTAATGGTCAACTTCTCTGCCCCAAAGCTGCATAAATCTGATAAAGTGCTGCAGGCCAACAAGAAAAGGCCTGGGAAAGGACTTCAATCAGTTGGTGACATCAACCCTGTATATGATTAGTTGTTTCCTTTAGGCACTGATTTAAAAAAAACAAAAAACAAAAGAGGGGGGGCCCTTCTTCTTGATCCGTGACCTCAGTGTTCTTTTCCTGTGCTACTGTTTGTCCATCTGAGGATGTTATGGAAGGAGTATTCAGACTGATGGGGTTAATGATTCACTGCGGAGTCCAATAGTTACTGCAGACCAGGGGGAGGCTCCTCTCCAAGTGAGAGGGTGTGTGAACTGTGATGATCCTATGTGAATGAAGTTCAAGTAAAGCTAAAACATTTTATGTATAATAGATCATTCTTTACAGTGGGTAGTACAGTGTATAAAATCCGAAGTGTGCTCTGATAATTCCTCAAAAGCAGTCTTTAGTGGGAGCAAAGCGGGTACCTCTGTATGTCCACCTCCTCCTCTCTGTGCATGATGGTTTATCCGTCTGACTTCTTTTGGCGTGTTGGACTTTTTCGCTAAATAACCATCTTTTCATTGTCGAGCAGCTCGTGATGTGGACCTGCGGAGAAGTGTAGTATGTGAAGTTTCCGCATCACGTGGATTAACTGGCACCGCCCAGCCAAGAAACACGACCGCGTGTTTCACCAGCAGTGATGTTATTAATCATAACCGCTGTTAAAAAAAAAAAAAGGTGGGGGGGCAAATGATGGAAAGTGTTGCATGTGAAATTATATTGGGGAGGTTGAACTGGAAAAATGATACGGTTAAAGAAAAAGCTTTAGTGGGTAAATTTCTAATTTAAAAAAAGCAACAACAGTAGCGCCTCCTCCTCACATATGTTCCCATGGCAACCGACAACAAACAATTGCAATTTTCCAAACACGGATGGTAAATTGTAGCCACGTTTATGAGCAGGAGTAAGGTAGCTACATTCATAACAAAACACTTAGCTTGCATTATAAGTCTTTGAGACAACAAGCTAGGCTGTTTTAGGCTAATTCATCACCGTCGACTCCAATAACCGAGAACCATGGTAAGTTTGAGGTCAAAATAAGAAGTAATGTCATACCCTGTAATATCACTTTTCATATAGCTGCTAAATTCTTGTTTTCCTTGTAGCTAATAGAGAACGACTGTGTATTCAGACTTGTGGTCACGTTTTAACCCTGCAGAGACTAGCATCCAGCTCCATGATCTCAAAGGGAAGCTCTGATAACCGCCGGTACCGCACTCGGGCCCCAACCTCTCAGGTGGACGAAACCCTGTTTGGGAACCCAAAACCGGTGAGTGAGTGTGCCATATATTGTGTTGTATTACATAGTGGCCTACCGTAGATAATGAAATGGAAGTTGTCTGTGTGTTTTTGTTTACATTTCTAATGGTATTACCAGTGCACCTGGGTTTATAGCACCAGTTTCGTGTGTACAATGCATCTTGTTTCAAAAATCTGTCATGGTGTGTTATGTGTGTATGTTGCAAGGTTGGAGAGAGATAATAAGATATGAGTGGGTTTGTGAGATGTTGCTAACTATCTGTTCAGATATCACCAGACAAATCTGGCAACTCAACCTTCAAGGCCAAGGATAAGTTCCAGAAGAACCAAGGAGAGACCGTCCAAATCATCACAAAAGACCTAATTCGCAATCTCAGGTAGGCTAACACTCACTGAAAACTCCAAAGATCGCCCATCAGTGTGACTGTGGTGCTTGCAGTACAGCAGAACTGAGACCCCACATGAACATTTAACAAACAATCCCACCACCTGTCATTTTGTCAGGGTTCCATGGAAGGATCCTTCAGGAGAATCCATCATTCTTCCACCAGCTGAATTTAAGCGGATCACCTCAACTTCCCGGGTTCTCACCAAGGAGGAGAGGGTAGCCTTGCACGAGGCTTATCAGAGGAAGAAAGAAGAAGAAATTGTAGGAAACACGAAAACTCCAGTAAACTTATCATTTAACTTGCAGATAAAGAATAAGACAATAAGCCAGTAACACATTTTTTTAATATACCCCTCATCCAGAAAGCTGCAGAAGAAAGAAAGCGCCAAATCTATGAGGCAGACCTGTCCCGCAAGGAGAACCATGCACTGACTGAGCTTGAGCTAGAGGCCCGGGACCGTGCACAGCGCTTGGTGGAGCGGGCCAACGCCTTGAGGTTGGAGCAAGAGGAAGAGATCAAAAAGCTCAACCAGGTAGACCATGAAAATTTGCCTGAATGTGAAACCCTTAATCACTGGCAGACAGCTGATTTTTTTGTATGAACAAAGTGTATTGAACATCAGTACCTCTGTGTGTGTGTGTGGGGTCCACTCAGCTGATTCTGGGTGCTCAGTGCCAAGCCACTCGTGACGCCCAGATTCAGGAGAAGAAACAGATACAGGTGGAGTTGACAGAAGAGGAGAAGCGTCTGGATACCATGATGGAGGTGGAGCGGCGCAAGGCCTTGGAGACTGTGGAGCAGATTGAGGAGCTGCGCAAAAAGCAGAGGATCAGGTAATGGGGCCTCTGTTGAGAAGAAATGTATTTGACCTAACTAAACCACTTACATCCTTGTCATAAGACCCCTTTTCTAATCATAGGCTACTGGTGAGCAGCAAAGGCAAAGGGTTCCTAGTTTAGTGTTGTTATTGTGTGTGTGTTGTGCTTGTGTTATATTCTAGTGGAATGCAGCAAATTTACGACCAAATCAAGAAACGTCTTGAGGAGAAGCAACTGCAGGACGAGATGAAAGAGCTGGAGAGACAGCAGATACGAGAGAACCAGGAGAAAATGACCCTGGAAGACCTCAAGGTGCGGAGGCAAAGAGAATACACAGCCCACGCTGCTCCGAGGGATATGCAACCATATACACAATACACTCGCACTGAAGTCTGTTTCTTCTCTGAATGGTTGTTTACTTCCAGACCCTGGAGAAGAAGAAGGAGGAGCAGCAGCGTCTGCATGAGGAGGTCTTACGAATCAACGCTGAGACCATGCAAGCCAAGGAGCAGAGGAGAGAGGAGGAGAAGATGGCGGACAAGAGAGACATGGAATTCATTAAAAAAAAAATGGTCAGATGAAAGACGTGTCATCTCCATAGGCATAAAAAACAATTAGACAAACTCATAACACAGGGAAAGTTCAGTGACTTTGTAGTTAAGTTAAACTGTCAGTATTCACATGGCCACATTTTTTATTTATTTCATCATTATAATACTGCTGTACCTTTGCAAGTGGGTCGTTTTATCTTTTTTTTTTTTAATATTGACATTCATGACTTCTGCAGGAGCGTGAGGCAGAATATGAAGCAGAGCAGAGACGAATCAAGAAGGAGAAAGAGTTGGAGATTGCCAGGCTGAGGGCCCGCCAAGAGAAAGCAAAAGACTACAAGGCAGAACAGGTCAGGAATAAAACCATCAGGTGGCTTTGAAAAGCCATAAATGTGGTATCTGCTCATTTTAACCCTATTACAAATTAAAATACTGTGATCACAGTTTCAAAGGCAAATAACCCCATACAGTTTGTTGGGAATTAAAGCATTCTGCTTGTTGTAATCTTGTGTTTCTGTGCGTTTTGAAGGATGACCTCCGAGCCCGGAGGAACCAAGAAATTATGGACAGAGAATGGAGGAGAAAAGAGAAAGAGATGGCTGTAAAGAAATCAAAAGAAGAAGCGATGTTAAGGGCGGCTCGCTTGGAGCAGGTTCACTGCAAAGAGCATTTCCTGTCAATCGAGGCTGGCCGAGAGAAAGCTGAATTTGAGAGGGTGCTGAAGTAAGAAACTTGATTTGACTTTTTTCGGAAAAAAAAAAAATCATGTTTTCAGTTATTTGTATTATTTTACACATTCAGGTATACCATTTTATTAATATTAATTTTTCCTGCCACCACTACCTTTCTCTAAAGAGTGCAACAGGAGGCAATAGCCAAACAGATGGAGGAGGAGGAGAAGCAGCATCAGAAAGCTCAGCGTCACTCACTGGCCATCCGACACCAAGTGAAGGAACGTGAGCTCTCAGCCATTGCCCAGCGCAGAGAGATCTTCAAAGAAGCCGATCGGCTGATCGAAGAAGCCCGACAAAGACGTATGCGCCTCGACGACATCAAGGAGAAGAAGCTGAAGGAGCTCAAGTAAGTAGGGGCGGGTTAATAGACCTTTCTTGGGGCTAATATTTTGACATGATTGTCATATAAGGAAATGCAAGATCACCATATTGTGAATGTATCTTAAATGTATAAAACTGACATGTTTTTGTCAATGTGCAGGGCTACAGGACTCTCTGAAAAATACTGCAGTGAAGTCGAAAGGAAGGCGAGGGACTGCTCGGAGTCTCTCTGAATCATTCACAGGATTTAAATGTTGTGAGGTCCTCATCTGATACTCCACATTTTTCAGGGTCTCCATAAAACACATTTGAAGTACTAATGTAAAATCTACCAATCTAGGTTTCTGTTGAAATTTCACTGTTTTATAGGGTTTCGATTATTGTATGTACGTTTTAGTAGTCTATGGTATGGCTCTTTGTGTCTAATCACTGTGTGCAAAAACAATTCAACAAAATAAAATTAATTTTTCTGATATTTTCACTCCCTCATACAAACTGACTCCACAGAAGACCGGGTACAATTTTTAAGTTTTATTTAGTCTAGTATTTCCCTTTCAGTTATGTCATATTCTTCCACTTATCAATGACTGATCCCCTTTATTATTAATATGCATGACAACAGAAAGGAATTCAACTTATGTTAGGGTTAAGATGACACTTTACACACACAGCTTAAAGCATGTAATGAAGTTAAGTACATCAAGGTAAATACAGGCTCTTATTTCAGACCATTCTTAACAAAGAACTGGATGTACTGAGATCTAATTTTCTTCATCATAACCATCTAAACACACAACCTACAGGAGTGTTCATGGATCTAATCGAGCTGTCATTAGGACAACAATGATTCCACCAGCCTGTCTTCTTCTGCCTCCTTGTTTGTTCTTGCTGCTAAGCATTAACACAGGAGGAATCAGGACAGGGGAGTGGGTGGAGGACAGATGGGTGGGGGGTCTCCATCTAAAAGTTTTCAATTCGTCATGTTCACATCTGTACACGCCAAAAAAACGTAATGGTGACCAAGGGAAACACCACAACACCTGGCATACACGGACCTCAGCACGAGGAGGGTTCAGAGTAAATACACACACACGGTACGGTTAAGGGTTAAGGGCCCTGGGGTCTGGTAGCCGTGGTCCCGTCCTTGCACATACACAGATACAGTCTCACACAAGCACTGTACACGGCACAAGAGGTCACCTAAATACATGGAGCCAATGAAGGAGAGCTAACATCTAAGAGGGTGGATTGGATAGCCCAGTACAGGCTGAGAGGGGGTTAAAATTCTTTAGACCATCAGGTCACACTCTATCTCACACTCACTCTCTCTCTCTCTCTCTCTCTCTCACACACACACACACAAACACACACGCACACACCCTCATTCACACAGTGACATACGTCTGTATGCATTTAAAACTCCATAAAGCTACACGCCTGTGCAGAATATACTATCATTACTTAGTGTTGCTAGCTATAGCCATTTAAATGGCAATATATGTTCAAATATTATATGTAACCGTTTTTTCCTCAATATACAATGATGAAATGCATTATACAGACAAACGAGACAATGTAAGCTGTTCACATGTTCAGTACATCAAAAGTAAGAGCTTCTCTACATTAATTTCTTCACGAGTGCAAAATCCAATGCTCCTCCACCTACTTCAAAGGTTCATTGCTGAGCTTTAGCAAGTCCACTTCTGCACAAACCATAAACCAATAAAAAACATGACATTAACATAAACACAAAAAAATTCTAAATAAGTAGTCATAAATATGGAATGTGAAAAACAAAGAAACATGTGGTCCAATTTCTTTTCAAACAATACAAATAAAAGTCCTTCAATGCAGTTAAATGTTTTCTCTTGTAACAGGACAACATAATAAAAAAATAGTACTCAAAACCAGAGTGGGCTGTTGCTTGCTTGTGGCCCCTGTTGTGAGTAGAAGACCATGGGAAGCTGGTGAGGAACACAAAGAGAGAAGGACAGATGGAAGGAAGGTGTTGGGTCAAGTTGTGAAGGGGGCTGATGGGTGTTCACATGCCGTAACCAAAGCTGGGCTGTGGCGGCTGGGTGTAGCCTGGTGCTGCTGTGTAGCCATAACCGTAGGCCTGCTGGGGAGGCACAGCCACGTTGGGCCCGGCTGTGAGCATAAGCTGGGGGGTGCCTGTAACAGAAATTTCAAAATAACCTGTCAAAAATATTCTCATTATACAAACGCAATGATGGTGGTGTGTGTATGGTCTTTTTACCGTAAACAATGGGTTGAGACTCTGTAGCCTGCTCCTCCTGTTTCCTCAGGGACTCGGAGGCCTCGAGTTTGTCCACCTGTGGAAAAAACAACAACAGTGACTTTGTCAGACATCAGTTACACAGCACGCGATAGGGCTCTTAAAGAGCAAGGGCTGAGACGCCGCGTTTGTAAAAACTGACCTCTGGGTTATTTCACTGGCTGACGGATGGGACCATTCCTGACAGGCGAAGATGAATACAGTCCAGATTTAAATAAAATCAGGCTGCAGGAGGCAGGCCTTGCTAATGTGTTGTAGGCCCTCTATAAGGCAAAATGAGTAACTACAACTAGAGAGCTACTGGCTACTCTATCAAGCTTTGCTACAACAGTCTACATAGACATCCACTTAATTGTAGAAAGTATTAAGGATTAGGAGGGGAGACAAAAACAAACAGCTACTGGGTAATAATGGTCCCACCATCCAGCCACCTAAATTATCTACTCTAACATGTTGGAAATGTAGAGTATGTAGAGAACCAACCTCTCACCAGGACAAATACACTGAACTAAGACCAACATTAATGTTTTTCACCCATTAGTTCGTCCATCCCTTAACAGATAATCAAAACACTCGGTACACTTTGTATTTAAGTTGTTGGACAGAGAAGCAGACGAAGACACAAATTAGCTTGATTAGCTTTGGTTGCAATCAGGATTTGGCATTTCTGTAAGTAATAATTCAATATTTTTTTAATTTTGTGATGATAACAGAGGGGAGGACTTGATTCTGTAAGAGTGATCTCTTAAAGTTGACTTGGTACCAACATGGCAGAGTAACAACATACAGTTATAAAGTAAAACTTGAGGCTTGTCATTGCCTGTGTGCGAACAGCTATGAGAAGCATTTAGCAGCCTTGAGAATCAAATTAAAACTGCCCGTTTTTTCTTTGGTGCTTTAAGTGTTTGTTAAGCAGCTCAGAGGCAGATAGTGATGAGAAAGGACAAAAGATAGAGCTAAAAACAATTCAAAGAATTAAGCAGCCAGCGAAAAGCTTCAGATATTACCCTCAGCTATGACAGTTTGCAGCTTAAATACTGATGAAGTCAGTTAAGGACAATGCTAAATGATGCAACAGAATAGCTTTCCTCTTAAGTTGGTTTTGGGTTCAGTTCTCTACATACTGTCTGGTTTCCTATTACAGTCAGTCAGTCTGGTTAAGCAGGCTGTTTCAAGAAAAGACAGGCTGTTGTTTGGTTTGAGAAGAGAAGGGTTGAGAGACATGCTGAAGCGGCAGTTTAGTCATTTTCTTCTTGAAGAGTGCATGAGAAAGAAAGGAAGAAAGAAAGAAAGAAAGAAAGAAAGAAAAAAAGAAAGAAAGAAAGAAGCAGAGAGCCATAGTGGAGGGAGTGTGAAAGAGGGTGGAGGGGATGGTTTTGTACAGCCAGTTCAAGGTTTCCAGAAGCAGGCACAGCCAACAACGATGTCTCCTAGCCTGGCCTGAGTGCTGCTGGTGCTACCAAGGGAGGGGAAAGGCATGCTTGTCGCTCTACATGTTATGTATTTTTTCCCCAAAAATCACACCTAAACTACAGATTATTTGCTCTCACACATTCAACTTATTTGTTGCGTGAAGAGACCACACTTTACAGTATGAAAGAATACTCAGAGGGACATATGCTGTCGAAAAATACCCCACTATCGAAATGTTTACACCTAATGTTCATGGTTTTTGTTGTCTGTTTTCTGGCATTGACATAAATTCAGTAGTACAGACAGACATGGAGAAAAATAGAAAGGTCTCTGAAAGAATGGTCACTTCATTAAAATGCCTCATTGGTGCCTCTATTACTGAAATTAGGTCTTACACTTAGCTGCAGTCTATGCTATTGCACCACTGCCCCAATACAGATATAAATATGCCCCCACTCCCTCTTGATGTAAAGATATAATTAAGAATTATTAATGTCATATGCCTTGAAATTTCCTTTACAGTGTCTACATGTGCTTCCTAAAGTGATTCAATACCTTTATTCTCATTTTACAAATTAAGTATTACATAATTTTCGTTGTGCCTGTAACTTGAACAGTGACAATAAAAGAATGATCCTTAACCAAGTCAGGATGGTGGCCAGCAGCAGACTGCAGCTGAGCGGTGTTACCAGACAGTTTAACATTAGAATTCTTCTACAAGTCTGTGAGAGAAGGACCTGACCACAGCAGGTGAGATAGTTATCCAGAGTGGCACTCTTCACCCATGCCTAAGGAGAGCTGTTGGGCATGCTGGTTTAAGTGGATGGCTCAGTGTGTTTTGAGGGTAAAAGGCTGTGATAGGGCACATCTGATAGAAATAGGTGAAAGAGGACGCAGTTAGTGAGAAACCCAAAGAGAATTATCACCTGTATCTGCAGTTTCGCTCAGCTCTGTGGAGCTTTACGCCATCTTTAAGATCATTGTTTTTGTGTCCTGCTGGCAACTTAAATGTTTTGCTTCACTCTCACTGCTCTCATAGTGTTGCTGTCGGCTGTTTTAAGCTCTAGTTCTTCATGTCATCTTAAAAAGTGGTAATATGTCAGGGTTGTATTTACTGTGTGTTTCCCGTTGCCCCCAAGTGGCCAAAAAATGTTATTACTGGTTTAGGTGAAACTTAGAAGATGAAAAAATAGCAGTAACCTAATTTTAACTGCTGTTAGCGAAGTCTACTGTTGAAAGTCTGAACTTGTAACCCTGCACATTTAAAGTAGAATGAACACAATCCATAACAATAGTGATCTGGGCTACTTGAGCTAATACTGACGAGACTGAGCAAATCTGGTAACCTGACAGCAACATACCACCACTTAAACAGAGATCACTGCAAACATTTGTTTTTGTTAAACACATGATTTTTCAATAGGCGAATCCTATCAACAATTATATTAATTATGAATTGGACGTAATCTCAAGAAGGAATGGAACTATAGGGTCTTAAATACATTGGAAAAATTGATTTTGCATCACCTAACCCAATAAATAGTTGTTCATTTTTTGTCTCAAGTCAAACCAAAAGCCGTCGGTGACACCAGCAAACCTAGCAGAGCCCCGAGGGATGGGTGTGAAGAGCCCCGCTCTGGAATCTTGTGGGTTGGTAGGTGGTCTAGTGGAGTGGAATTTACAATCAGAAGCAGCAGAGTGACATGGGGGGGAGAAGGGGGGGGTCATGCGGTTTCTGCTAATTTTACTCCTCCAAACTACAGGCTACAGGACAGGGGAAGAGGGGTCAAAAAGAATGATTAGAAAATGGATTCGACTTTCACCTTTTCCTTTATCGCATCAACCTGGAAAGGAAATTCAGAGAGGCAACTTAAGGAGGGAAAAAAAACAAATGGAAGTCTCCCAAAATAGAAATTGACAGAGAGAAAAGAGCAAACAGAGGACTTGTCACTTAAAGAAAACACAAAAATCCTGAGAGAGAGATGCGGGTAATAACGCCACTTTTGATACAAATGCAGACTTGAGATTACTCTATTATGGTGAATTCCAACTTGTTGCTGACGACAGTGTGAAAATTAAAATACAGATACTGTCGAATAGGGCCTACGGTAAGTTTAAACACTTAAACAAGATATACTAAATAATGCAAAAAGTGATGTAATACAAAGACTTAGGAAAATTATTAATTGTATATATTCAAATATATAAATGATTCCTTGTTTTAACCTGTTTCAAGTAACCATCTGATGGGGTTGCTAAAACAAGTAGTCAGCCACAAGACAATTTACTACTGTGTAACAGCTTATGACAAACTGAAGTACTTTTGATGTAGTAAAAGTCCACCAACTTGGCATTCCAAGTTTGGCAAATAAATGCAACAAATTTTTTACCAATGCTTCACTCAGCTCTACTGTCTGTTTTGAAAACAATAGGTGGGTCGTACTTTTTGCCATGTAACAGAGATATAAATGGCATGACGAGCGACACAGCAGTTATGAATCTCCTCTGGAACACATTTGTATGGAAAAGTAGCTTGAATGGATGGAAACCCAAATGAAAAGGAAAACACCAGTGATGACACATGGCTGACAGAGGCATAGGAAGATGAGCATGAATGGAGGAAGGAATAGGCAGTGATGGTGGGCTTCATGTACAATACTGTCTGGGCGAAACTGTGCGACACTGCCTATAGTTGAATAGTATTTGCAAAAACTTAGCTGCAAAAAGTAGCTGCTGATCCTTCTTTTCGGCATCAGATGGGTGGAAATGCCATATCAATCAGGGAAAAAAACTATTTAAAGATTCAAATTATTATTTAGTTTCTTTATGTGGTACACCCATCTGAACAGGTCTCCACAGACAGGAACAGGTTTGCAAATACTATGTCACAAGTCTTAACACCTAACAACAAGAGAAAAAAAACATCACTGAGCATGTAGGTTACCTTGTCTATCTACCTTCTAACTGCCTTCTTTCACTGTAGTTCTAACTATATCATGTCTTAATACGCTTTTCTCTCATAGGAAACCTTCTCACAAAGCCATCTTCTTTGTCCTGATAGACTGGAACACACCGTTTACCTCTGGCCAACCCACCTTAGACAGATACTCCCTCATGACCTGGATGAAGTATGGCATGGAGAAGTCCATGATGTTGTGTCGCCAGGCGGTTTCCAGCACCACGTCGGGCCGCAGCAGATCGTAGCAGGTGAATAGACAGGCGGCAAAACACTCTTTCTTGTCTTCCTTCAGGAACCAAGCCAGGAGCTCTTCTGCCAGCTCCGTGTCTTTGGACTCTGATGCGTACTGCATGGCGTCCTGCCGAGAGGAGAGCGCAATCACAGTTCAATAAACTGACTTGGGGAAATATCTGCCATTTTAAATTTCATTGCATTAAGTGGGTTTCTGGAGTGAAATGTGATGCTGTGATTTCTATCACTTGGAAGAACTGGAGGGCATATTGAAAGTTGTTATTGTTTATAGCGGCTGTGCACCTTGTAGAGCTTGTCCTTCTTGCAGAGCTCGACACTCTGTTTCCAACGGTTGTTGCCCTTGAAAAGGTAGGCTGCGATCCTCCTAAACTCAATTAGCTCATGCTTCTCCAGGCCCTGGGCCAGTGAGATGTTGTCAAAGTTGTCGTAGGCATCGATGGAAGTACGCAATGCCTGGAAAAGAGAGAGAGAGATGATTATAAGATAGAGCTGAAAATGCAACTCAGTAAGAACATTAATCCTGTTGGTGAAAATTCTGATTTATTTTGTGTGCTGCGCTGGATTTAAAAAAGTAGATTACTTTAATATAGGTTATGATACACAATGGGACACATGATCATATCATACCGCATAGTCTTCCTCAATGATGAAGAGGTTGTTGAGTGCCTCATTCACTGACTTGTTGTTGTGATTCTGGACAGACCTTAGGTAAGGTTTCACCAGAGGCAGCTGTTTCACCTAAACAAAGTATAAGAAAAACAATTAATGTCCATTTTCATCTCCTTCAGAAAGTAAATTTTACTAAACAGTCACTAATAACTTTACACAAGTGATCAATAATAGCATTTCTTTATATAACTTAATTGTTTGGAGATGGGTTATAATTAATTCCAAATAACACTTTGGGAAATGTTTATAGAAAGCAACAATGGCGCAGAACCTTGCTGAAGAAGTTGACAGCACGTGTGTGGTCCAGTCTTGGAGACAGGACGATGAGCAGGTCGTTCAGTAACAATGGTTTGAACTCCAGATAAAAGTGGATGGCTTTGTAGTAGAGTTCCACATTGGCCACCTAGAATGATAAACATATTGTAGCTTGAATTTTGGCAGAGTAAAAACTAGCATCACTAATGCTTCAACAGCTTTTTCTTTTCTTTATCTTTTTTTTTTTTTTTTTTTTTACCTTGGTGACAATGTCTTTGAACTGGCCCTCCTTCCAGGCATCAGCTGGGTGGTTCATCATGGTGATAATAGCGTTGTCATACTCCTCGTACTTGTCGTAGAGGAACACCAGCTCTGCCCACAGGTGCGCCTGCTCTGCAGCCCTGAGAACCTGACACACACACACGCACACACACACACACCGACATTAGTTCATAAACTCATATTTAGCTTGATAAACTGATCAGGAACCGTTTTTACAGCCTTTACAGAGAGACTGGTTCAACTGTGACATTCATTACAACTGGTCTTAACCAAGCTGTATTTCTACAAAGGTATTCATGCAGAAGAGTCCAGAAGAGTATTGGGGATTGTTACATGTGTATGTTGTTAAATTGATAATAAATCATGATTTGCTTCAAGATGTCGCTGTTGTGTTCTTCGCCTACCTTTGGAATGTTGACACGGGACCAGAAAAGCTCCAGGTGCTCCCTCATCTTCTGGGGTTTGAATTTGGAGTAGAGGATGGCCAGCTCGGTGAACATACCCATGTGTGCACGCTCAAGGCCAAGAGCAGCCTCCAGCATGGTGATCAGCTCCTCAAAATAACCACGGTCCTGGAGGATGCAGACACATTTAATAAGATTACTCACACACGCACACAGGTCTAAATTTTACCTAGGAATTGTTTTGCATGAAAATTTAAATCAAATATTACTCATTATTTGTCCTTTCAAAGTCGAATTTCATTTTTGGGGAAAACTCAAAATCCTACTGTCCTGTGCACTATATGCCTGATTCCTGATAGTTACATGTTCATTAGTTACTTCACATTGGTTTTAACTGTGACACATTAGTTTAATACTAGCCCATGTTACACCATGTACCTGATAATAGTTGATGAGCTCCTCCAGTTCATCAGCATGGACGACAATATGCAGGCCACACATTTGGGCAAGACGGAACTCCTTCCCATCTACACACGCAAAACAAACCTGGGAGAGCACAGAATCAAATTAAATGTGCTTCATATCCGACTATTTTCTTTAGTTTACTCCAAAGGACTTTTTTATATAAAGAGATAATGTGAAAGAAGTGAAACTCTATCATCATTCCTCACCTCCTTCCAGGTGCGGGTGCTGTTGGCCTTGCGTGCTCCATCCACAGCTGCCTGGTACTCTCCCAGGTGGACCAGGGTGGAGGCCAGACGGCCAAAGTTGGATACGTTGTTGTAAAGCAGCTTGGCTGCCTCATACATCTTGTCATCATAGCAACGGTCACCCACCTGCAGGATGGTAAAAGAAAGCATGATCAGCAGGGTGGCAACTGTAAACAAGTGAAAAAAGTGGTAACAGCTGTCTATATGAGTGTGTTCTGTGTGTCTGCATGCTTCTCAGGACCTACCTGCTGAATGTGAGCATTATTGGGTCCGTTGATGAACTCTTCCAGCTCAGCCAGGCGGTTGGTCTTGGCCAAGGCAAAGATCAACTCTGTTTCAACATAAGACTCGCGGGCCTTCTTACGGGCCATCTGCAGAAACTTCACCAGGTCCTCCCAGTTTCCTGCACAATCAACCCCCATCAGTTTCATGAGCATATCAATCAACACACACACCACAACACCACTGAAAGTAATACAACAATAAACAGCAAAGCACCATGAATTTTATAGTTCTCCAAAGTTCTTCAGATCTAAGCACCAAATGTGCTAATATGATAGATTAAGTTCATCTTACCACTTTGGGCTGCAGCTTGTCCTACTTCCATGTAAGCAGAGGGGTCATCAGCCTTGATGTAAGAGTCAATTGCTTCTTTGACAAGGCCCTTTTGAAGCTGGGCCTTTGCCAGCTGACTCCACACTGGTGGCTCATTGCAGCGCTCAGCAAACTCGTAAGCTCTGTCCAGGTTACCGATGTGCTCAATCAGAACCTGAAAAAAATGAGACAACATTCAGATCATCTCATGTCAAGTTAAAAAGCTTAAAAAGGTTAAAATGATACACAAACAGTTGACTTTTTAAACACCTTAAAGTCGAACAGTAATCCACTGACCTGCACAGCAGAGGTGTTGACATCAAATTTTCTGAAAATAGCAAAGGCCTCCTCAAACAGCTCATTGCTGATAGCGATGTTAGCAATGTCTGGGGCATCATAGTTGTCCAGACGGTTGATGTACTCCATGACACGTGTCCGATCAGCTTTAATGGCCGTCAGGATGAGCAGATTCTGGAGGTTTCTAAAATAATCAAGACAGGAGGTTCTCAGTGAGCGTTTCATTTTCTACGTGGCTAAAAAAGTAAAATCTATTTTCAATTGAGTTTTTGAATATGATCACAATTCAAGAGTCTTCTATGAAAGAGAAAATGGTTTAGTGAAATAATAAATTGGAACAGTTTACTGAGTTATCTCCAAAACTTTCAACAAGAGACTTCTGCTGTTTACATGTAGCATCAAGCCTCTCTCACCTGTGCTCACTGAAGACGGAGTTATCGAGGACAATCTTCTCCAGAAGCTCGATGAGCTCATTGGGAAGGTCAGCAGTCATGAAGGCCTTGACTGTGACAGACACCTCCTCTGGATCCTGGGTCTCTGACAGGGCTGTTTGGACAACCTGCAGAAGAGAGGGACAGAGAGGGCTAGATATACAACATCTGGAAGTAAAGCCAAGTACAGAAAAGCCAAGTCAGTAATGCTCTCAGCTTTTTGCATTAACAGGCCAAGTAAACTAGCTCAGGTAGAATAATGTAGAGAGATTAAATAGAGCAAAGGGTCAAACCTGGTCGATGAGTGGTCTTCTGTAGTTGTTGGTCTCCAGCAGCACGCTTGCCCACAGCTCTGGGTTCTTGCGACGTACAAGGTAGCGGGACAGACTCTTGAACAGCGAGTTCTCATTGCACACCTAAAAGATGATATACAAAAGAATTTATATAAAAAGGCAAAAAAAAAAAAAAAACAAAAAAAACAACAAAAAAAACAAACAGTTTTCATGTCAAAATGGACGCACATTAGAACAACTGACTTACTCAACTTGTCACAATCCATATGTCACATGTCCATAGTATGATTTCTGTTTAAACTCACATTAATCAACTCCTGATCACACTGTCCTCTTTCGTAGGCCACACAGGCCAGGTGGGGGTCTCTCTTCTCACAGTACTTCCCCACCACACGGCTGTCATAGTAGGGGTTCTCCCTCAGGAAGCGCTCAGGGTTGTTGTTGCTGTCGATGTAGATCTTGGCCAGAGCATTGTGGGTAGCAGGCTCCTCGCAGCCTTCATGAATACGAGCCTCCAACCATGGCAGCAGCAGCTTCAGTCTGGAGAAGGACACACAGTTAGGATTTCTCATGACTATGAGCACAAAAATATTTGTCTTAAGTTATATGACCCCTGTGCAGTTCAATTAGTTCCTTTCTTCTTACCGATTTCTTTTCTCCACTTCAGCCACCAGTTCATCTGTGGAGAACTGTCCTCTCACCACCATGATCAGGTTCTTAATCACATCCTCAGCACAGTCTACATCCAGTAACCCACCAATGACTACCGGCAGACGGCTTGGATTCACCTGGAATAAATGATTCTAAAGTTACTATTCCAATGTCGCTATTCAGTTAAAGACCAATGTCAGAGAGGCAGTATAAAAGTTAAAATCGATGGAGGGATGGGGAGAGAAGGAAATTACAGGATGGAGTTTCTTGTCAGTCAGGGCTTGTGATTCCATTGACAGCAAACAAAAAAAAATGTAAAATGTTACACAATTTACTGTTCCGGGTGTAAGAGACCAGTTTTTCCTCAGGCGAGGGAAGTAGTAATGTACCTTCTGCACGTAGATCTCGATGTATTTCTGCAGGCTGTTGCGGTACAGGTACAGGACCAGGTCATGGACAAAATCAAAGCGATCACACACAATGATCAGAGGCAGCTGGTCAGTCAGCTTGGCTTCCTGTAAAATAGAAATGTTGGCATTGACTAATAAATGTTGAATAATAGTCTCATCAGACAAATTAGTGGCAGAGAGGTTAGGTTATTTCATAGTGAAATGTTTATTCTGCACTGGGCCATTTCTGACCTTTAGGAAGTTCTTCACACGTTCAGGGTCATAGCAGTTGCTCTCTCTGCAGATTCTCTCCACCTCTTTGATCTGGCCTGTCTTGCAGGCTGCCTGGATATATTTGAAGTGGACCTCTGGATCCTGGCTGAAGTTCACAATGGAACCCAAGAAGTAGAACAAACCTGCAAGACAAAAGAGTCAAAATCAACAGGTGAACTAACTGTAAATATTTCAAATAATTGTAAAATAGCACCCAGTTTATTCCTAGCTTACCCTCAAAGCTCTTGAATGACTCAAAAAGTTCAGTGAGGGCCTGAGTGGTGAGCTGCTCATGGTACTTGGAGGCCACCTGCACACAGATCTGCAGGTTCTGGCGGATGTTTGCAGACAGCATCGCCCTCAGACACTCCAGAGAGTCCTCCACTGACAAGGAGCCAAAAAAATTCACCAACCACTGCAGAGACAAATAGAAAACAATAAGCAATGCAAAAGCAAATATAGTAACCACAAAACAATAAATATTACATATTTCAAATGAGCATGTTAGTGCTTGTTAGTGTTAGTATTTTCTTGTGCTCCTTCATCTGTACTGTACCTCTGGGTTGAGAAGGTGTGTGTGCACCACAGCGCGCTTAATATCATACAGGTCAGTATAATGCTCGAGTGCCCTCTGCAGGAGACCGGCCTTCTCACACAGCTGTGCCACATGAGCACGATCATAGTGGGTGAACATCTGGTTGCCCAGGATGGCATCTGCAACCTGAAAGACATGACACAGGGACAAAGACATTTCAGCATCGTTTGAAGCTTCGCAACAGGGGCAGCAGGAAATTAAATTTTTGGTAAACGGAAACAAAATAAGATGCTTTTGAAAGAAAGAAAGAAAGAAAGAAAGAAAGACAGAAACCACAAGGGTTAGTTTGAAAAGGTATGATTTGAGGAATTGTATAAAAAAATAAAAATAAAAATAAAAAATAAAAATCTCTCACTCTTAATCTGAATTCATTCACTGAATGGATTCAAAACTAAATAATTAGCATATTTAGATTTGATGTATTCACACGTTGATGTACCTGTGGTGCGTGGACCAAATTCATTTCCAGCAGGCGTGTCTGCAGTGGTCCTTCCATGGGTCTGTTGTTCTTCAGGGCATCTAGTAGGAATGATGTGCACTGCTGGATCAGGTTGTACTCCATGAACACATCAACAATCTGGAGACATAAGAGAAAAAGTCATATGTGTCAAACTCATCTCAAAGACCTGTAGGTTTGGTTGTCTGTTTAATCAAACAACAGCTTCCTTCAATGTATTGTCTGATTGCTGACTATAGAACAGCGACATTATTCTGCTTCTGAAAGTGTTTTTTGTTTACCTGCGTAATGTCAGCAAGTGGCTCTTCATCCTGAACCAGCATCTGGGAGAACTGTAGGCCCTGCTCTGGACTGATCCGCATTACGTTCCTTAGCAGGAAGATCCAGTCTGGAGTGTATCCCACCTACAAGGACAACAGATCTTTAAGCCTAACAGCCCTATATCTGATGTGTGAACTTCTGGAATAACAAAGTCAGGCATTGTCACAAACCTTCTTGGCATAGAGAACAATCTTCTGGAACTGTCCAGTCTCTGCAAAGCACTGAATGACCTTATTGGGGACGTTGGCTCTGAGGTAAACACTGAGGGCAAGAGTAGGATCGACAGACTTCACTAAGTCTCCAAGCTCCTCAGAGCACTCCAGCTGTAAACACACACAAACACACAGTGTCATTGAAAACCAGTCTAGCTTTTAGAGGGATATACAAGTCAGTAACCAAGAGGAGTAAATCAGAGAAACAGCACAGATGCACTTAAACCTTTCCAAGCAAACAAAATTACCAAACTGGCATTTACGTTTCATCCTCAAGCCTCAGCACTGATTGACTGAGTCCAAAATTAGTCATTTTACATTAAAACACCACACTGACTTTCAAATTTTTGATTCCACTCCAGCTATTTTACAAAACATTACTCATCAGTTCTTCAAAAAATACTTATGACTTTCTGCTCAAAAAACAAACTTAACTAAAAGCAGCAGTATTGTGGTATTTGTAGAAGTGGAGGAACCAATTAACTGACTATAGCAATAATGCGCGATGTACTTTACCTTCATGGTACTAAGGTTTAGGCAAGGCATCTGTGTTTATTTCCCCCAAGTGATGGATCTGTTGCTTTGGAATACAATTTTTAATGGTCTGTCTACTTAATGAACTCAGTCGAACACTCAAGCTCTACGGTGACAATTTTGAAAGAGTTTCTGAATGGAATAGTTTTAATGAAATGATTAGTGGAAACATCTCCTCTGAGGATAACACAAAGTTTGTTCAATATAAAACCAACAACTGCACACATACCTTGTCCTCTTTCAGCCATTTCTCTAGTAACTGTTTGCGGCCCTGCTGCAGGACAGGCCTGCACAGCTCCAGAGACTCAAACTTATTAAGCTGGCCTTGGTCCAGCAAGATGCCAAAGTACTGGAGCAGGGGAGACGTCTGGCCTGGTTGAGCTGGAACACTCTGGAAACGGCGGATGGTGTCTGGGGTCCGCAGGATACCCTGAGAAAGAGAGATGGATAGACAAAGTATTTACGTGACCGGTGTTGTAACACTTAAAAAGAACTATTTCAAAGTTCAGTTCATACAGATGAAAATTACCTAGTTCACGTTCATAGTTAATTTTTTAAAATTTTGAACTAAATTCACAGTTCCAAATATGAACTAGTTCACGTTCCTTTGTTCCGTTTTTTTTTTTTTTTTTTTTTTTTTTTTATTATACATAAATAGGCCGCTATTCTTTTTCAATAGAACCGCCCTCTACCCTTCCATCACCAGCCCCAAATCATTGCCACTGCAAAACTAAATTAATTATTGTATACCACTGAAAAATCACAGACATTAGTTACATTTAAAACCATCTGTACCGCTAGCCATGCTGGGCCATGTCTATGGAGACGTCATGCGGCGTGCGGTAAAACGTGAGCGGCATTCACTCGCTCACGTTCATCATTTGTAAACTGATTCGTTCAGTTCAGCATTGACAAAAAAATGAACGTGTTGAACGCGTTCATGTACAACACGGTACGTGACAATGGCAAAGTCGCTTCTGAGCACTGCAAAGAAGAATGGTTGTGAACAGTTATATGACGTGAACATTAGAGACTATAGTGA
Source organism: Seriola dumerili (assembly GCF_002260705.1). Lineage (NCBI taxonomy): Eukaryota > Metazoa > Chordata > Actinopteri > Carangiformes > Carangidae > Seriola > Seriola dumerili. The sequence goes on along the minus strand of NW_019174357.1, from coordinate 920,419 downwards.
ACTTAATGATTTCTAGTATTTAGAGCATTTCTTTAAGAAACTGCTCAACCAAAAAAACAGTAAAAAAAATTGCATCCCCAGTTAATCTGTCTTGTTGATTTTAAACTATTTTTGTATGCAAATCTAAACTTGTTTTACATATACCTCTGAGTGTTTACTATTATACTAATCTACAAAAGTCTGCTTAGTCTAAACAGTCTGAGCTTGCACTAGTTGAACTGTGAGTAATGTCATGCCATTTGACCCGGCTCTGAGTGCACACTGGCAGTACCTTGGGTGCATTGGCCGCCACCTTGGCAGCTTCTGAGTAATTCCCTGCCGCAAAGAGGGTGTTGAACTTGCGAGCGAACAGCTCCTCAGCACCTGCGAGGTTGTTTCGGACAGCCATGCGAAGAGCAAGGTCTGGGTTCTGGAGCACATTAGTAATGTAGGGAATGATGTTTTCCTCTTCCACGCACACTGACAACACCTGGAGAAGAACATGTGCATGCTTTATTATCTGTACATAACAGAGGATTCCTCACAAATGGGAATTATTCTTGGAGGAAAACAAGGCAGTGTCTATGCTATATTTTTATTTAATTCCTCAGTTCATTCAAAAAAACAAACACCACTACAGCAAACAGACATATATAGTATATAATATAAATATCTAAAAAGAATAATTCTTAACGACCTACACCTACAATAAATAAGTACATGCTACCCCAAGCAAGTGAATGCAATCTGTGTGTATAAACAGTGCACCTTTAATTGAAAGTGAAATGTCGGAACACTTGGATTTGAAACCAAGTTCAAGTTCTCTGTATACACCTCTGTATGCAAAAATAGATTTAAGTGAATTATATCCTAAGACGTGTACTTGTCACATTCCTACATTACACAGAGGGATTACCCCATGTTGTTGTATGCAGTGTTGTGTATGTGTGTGTGCGAGCGAGTGAGTAAGTGCGTGCAATACACTGAGCTGTAAACGGTAGGCCTGCAGGTGAGAGCCAAGAGCAATAACAGGATTAGATTGTGTAGTCTGCCCGGCCAAGCTTAGCCCTCCTGCTGTGACTGTCACATGCTGCCTGACACCGAAGATGCTGCTACAGCTTGATATTTTCACAGGTTTCCTTACTCAAGGTCACACAACAACACGCAAGGTCCCACGCTGATACACAAAAGGGCTGACATACCACAGAAAGTGAATCACTAACAAATGTCAGCAAAAACAGACCAACACAGAGTACGAATATACACATACTGCATCTCATACTAATACAGATTTAGGAAAAATCACTAAGTGTTTATATCTGTTCATTTGTTGTAAGTTATTCTTCATTTCTTAAACAATTTGCATTTTACAAATGTATGTAAAATTTGTATTGTAAGAGGTTCATTAGGGTTACCAGAGTTTGCATTTCTCTTCCATTTCCAACCTCCAGCAATAACATTATTTTGGTGCAACCAACATCCCAAATCAAAGATTCAAAGATGAGAGCTAATCACCGATGAGTAAGTCTTTGTTGCTGTTAAGTTGCAAAAAGCCAAAGGGGCAAAATTAGCATGAGCCTAACTATTCCACTGGTATTTTTCAAGAATCTGATTCAGTGTCCCAATGCAGTGGTCTGAATTATTTGACTCAACACTGATTCAATCCTATAAATGTCTACTAACTCAACAGTCAATGCCATTTCTTCAGTTGGCTCAAATAAGAAGCAATCATTCGTCCCTTTAACTGAGGAAGGCCATATTTCCTAGCGTCTGTCGAACACAATTTACAATTAACATTTAATATTAATATTCAGAATTATGTTTAATCTGAGAGTCCTACTTTGCAAAAGAAATCATTTTGATAATAAATCATTATGGCCAGTCATTAAAAATGCTTATGCTAACTAATATGCAGGTGAAGATAGTGTATGTTCCAGAAAGATCTTTACATGAACATGTAACCATCTAATGTGCGCTGCTGTGACTTTGCACTGTGCGCAGCCATTAATGAGGAAATTATATAAAACTGATACAAATTAAATAAAATAAATAAAACGTATTGTAAAGGGTTACAGAGGAGTTGAATCTCAACACAAATTTCACTCTATTATAGATAGATGGAGGTCCAGAGTGTGTACATTAGAATACCTGTCCTTTCCTGTTGACTCCAATGATGCCAGCAGTAGGTTCATGGGGGGCAGTGACAAAAATGGTCTCCCCACTGATCCTGTTCATGTAGATACAAGTACCAGTCTCCAGGTCGTACAGGTGGATGTAGCCATATTTGGTGATGAGAAAGACTACATCTTGCTTTGAACTGATCTAGATATCCAGGAAGAGAATGGTTAAAACAGATAAGCAAAAAGACAGATCATTGTCAAACTGCCCTTAAGCTAATACTGTAATTGGTTGGCAAAATTGCTTGACCGCTCCCTCTCTTATTTTTTCCAAGTTGTGAAATCACACTGAGGTGCATTTGTTGGATCAAATGATGCAATTTCAGTATTTCAAAAATGTTCTATCTTTGAACTGCTTCAGTAATAACTTTAATCCACTCCAGGCCAAGACAATTCTTATCTTCATAAACAATTTATCTTCAAGGCTGTGATGACATTTGGAGAGTGGTGTTTCCCACTAAAGGGAATCTTACTTGTAACACTATTGTTTAGAGAACAAAGACAAACAAGCAACAGTACCTGCATGGCAACAGGGAAGTCATTCTGGGCTTCTGGAGGAAAGAAAACATCCACAGCTTTCTTTGGAAATGGCTGGTTCCCTGTCGGTGGGGTTCCCACTTCAATGATATGCAGCTGTAAGCAAAAACACAACAGGAGACAAAGTCAGGTTACAGGGGTCTCTGCAAAGTTTAAAAAAAAAAAAAAATCTAGATTCTACATTCTCTCAAACCCTTTTCTAAGCATTACTGATTTCCATTTTTCCAACGAGTCTATCCTGATCTCTTTATTCTTGCAGTTGTCAGCCTGAAACTTTGCAGTATCAGTAAATCTTACTTTTCCTCCTGCCTGTCCTCGCACAGCAAAGCAGAACAGAGTTGACTCTTCAGTGTTGCCCTCCATCTTGAACTGTGCAAAGCCAGCGGCATGCCCCTCGATGGGCTGAGACACCTTCCTGTCCACTGAGTAGAGCTGCATGGCTCCGACGACGCGGTTTTGCTGAAAAGGAGAAAAAGCCCACAAGTTAGGAAAAAGCCAATTCTTTAATACATCTGCTTCCAGTATCGACTTCATGGTAGGTGAAACCATATATAAGTAATTAATCACAAGAAAATTGTTTTTTTTTTTTTTTTTTTTAAATGTTTGCTGTAGGATCAGATAGTATATTATTCAAATGTTGCACTGCTGTTCTCCACTGAAATAACAGGTTTCTAAAACTGAGAGAACTAACAGTACTCTGTTAAAGTGTGAATGATATTTTTAAAATGATCAGGATTAAATTAGGTTGAAGCAACTCTTTAACCATAGTTTAATTACCTGTGCTGAAATGCCAATGAGCAGCAGCCACTTCTGTTTGGCATCGGTTCGATAGTTGATGATCTGGCAGCCTGCCAGGCTGGAGTGACGGTCAAAGACTTTAATTGGCTGTGAGTCACCCTCCATGCTCCAATGGTAGACTGCGTTGTCTGTGACCAGGGCAACAGTGTTGAGGGAGATCCATTTCCAGAAGGTCACGTCATCTGTCATCGTGTGAGCCTTCATCTTGCTCTTCATCTCAATGTTAAAGATCTGCAGGGTCTTGGCCGCTGAAAATATTCAGAGGCATGGTTGGTGTACAGTGATGCAGGTGAAAGCTGTGAACCCCCAAAACATTCTAATAATAGCAGTGAAAAAAAAAAATCACCAAAATCAGTCTAGTGACTAAAGCTACCACACACAACCCACAGCAGACATTGGGAGTAAACATACCAATTGCACACACCAAAATTCCAATTGCTGGAGAAATGTTGGTAGTCAGGGTTTGGTTGGAATAACACCGAAGGACCACACAAAAAGCCAGTACCAGTGTCAAAACAAGAGGCAAGACCAACAAAAGGGCAACCACTGAAGTGGTAGATCTGCATTCAGTTAAATCTGATGCAATCAACTGTTAATGTGGAACACACTCAGTTGAGACTGAATATGCAAACCTTTTCTGACAATTTAAAGTCATTACTCATCTATAAAACAGATTTTTAATTGGAGAAACTCAAACAGACTAGATATTAGCACTGCATTAAAAAAATGCCGCCCCTTCATATATATGCAACCCCCCTGCATGAGGCCATTGTGATGACACAGTGAGGGACAGAGGCAAAAAGTTGAACATGGCTCAACTTTTTCCTCAATGCAATGCAATGACATAAGGCGAGGTGCTGCGTTGGCTAAATATGTGCAGGTGCAGAGTCCAGGTAGATGAATTTGCTATGTGAGCAGGGTATCGCTAATAGTGGCCTTGCAATCATCACATTTGATGCTTTATAAAATTATAAAATCACAGATATAAAATTCTGTGCAGCGCTTTGGCGTCTGATTAGCCTTCAAATTCATCGATGTATCACTCTAACCTGTGTTTACTGGATCCAATTTCATCGTTTCCATGCCATCCATAAAGACACACCTGCATGAATGCAGTCCCTTGCCCTTTTTAATGCAGTGCTATTTTAAGTCTGGATGCTCACTTACAGAGATATTACGACTATGCTTTCTGTGCATTTCAGCTGGATCAACAGTGATTTTCCATGTTGTTTTGGTACAATGGTTAAATTCTCTACAAATCTTTTCAACCAAAACGAAATCAATTAGGAATCGATGTCAGCAGAAAAACATGTTGCCCAGTGCAAGTCAAAATGAGGCTTTATGGCCTGTGTCCAGCCCTCCACCCACACCACCTACTAGAGAAATGAAACTCCAGGCATGTTGTTATTGCTCCCAAGTGATTCACATTGAAATTTAATCCTAAAATGAGGGATGTGGGAATTTAGGTTGGGTCTGAATGCAGATTAGCAAAAGAAGACTACAAAGCACACAAACAGATGTGATGATGGGAAGGATGCTGGACATATGCACTCACACCCATTCTGTTTTTTTCCTCCAGTTCAGTCTCACTGGAGGAAAGCCACTCCAATTCTTTGGGCCCAAGACAGATATCTTAGACTCAATCGGGCCAAACAAGCCTAAACCAAACTAAACCCTATGATTAACTGTGATTCATAATTAGCACAGCATATGAATGACAAATGGCTAAAACCCAAAATTGTGAGGTATAGTGATAAATGCTTTGGTAAGACTGTGTCGATAGTACACTGAAAAATACACTGTCTACATAAAATAAATGATGAGAAGAGATGAAAATTTTAAAAACTAATTAGAGAAAAATATATAGTAAATTGGTAAGAAAAGAATACTGCAATAATGCAGATTTTGTCGTTTAATAAGTTTGTCTGTTTATACAACATTTTAAACTGCAGTTATTCACCACTGAAGTTAAAGCACAAGTTTTATAAGCCACTTAAGGCTAATCCTCTGGCATAATGTGAATGGTCAGTAGACCCACTCACAATACATGATGTAGAATAACAGTCCGTTAGTATGAAAACCCATACATAAAGAAAACCAGTAAGCAATGTCAGTATTTGCTTGATAAGAATAAACCTACTTGTGTCGTCTAAACATAGGAAAGGTAACTGAAAGCACCATATTTGACTTTGATCTCTGCAGTGTCCTGGGGCTGGCCAGCCAAAATTGTCCCTGTATATTCAGTAGCACATTCATTTGATCTACATAACTAGTGTCACAGGTTAATCCATGATCATCATTGTTCTCATAAACTTGACAATGCAACTCTAGTTGCATACACAATGGTGATAAATGTGTATAAGTTTCATGTATATATTATCAGTATCTCTGCTTCTCCCAGTATTTTTATTCTATTCTTTACTACATGACATAGTGTTGTTTTTTAATGTACCACTGGGGCGCCAAATTGGCAAAATCTTAAATGCTACATGGAAAATTTGGCATAGGATATACAGTATATATCCTAAATATATCACATCGCTGGCATTTCTTTTATCTGCCAGCCCAAGGTGAGATTAGGATATACTTAAAAGTAGTAGAGAAACAAAAGTATCTACAACTGACATATTTGATACATATAAATATTGAGAATATATTTGATTATAACATCACAAACCACTAAATTAGGTCTAAACATCATATGAACGTGTCCATAGGACAGGCAATACATAATAGCCTTTTTATTTAAGACATGTCACTGCTTGCTTAATTTTCCCGCTGTTTAAACCATATTTAAACCACTTAACCATATCATCTTTTCTGCATGTTTTAGCCCTCTTACTACATACTTATGTACTATACATTACTACCAACCATTTTCCAAGGGACATAATACTCTGTAACATTTCTGAATATTCACCTGATTTTCCATTTATTCTAGGGTTTGTGTTTTTTTTCTTCAAAGACAATTTTCTGGCAGAGATGATGGCAGATGTTATGTGGGTGCCCTCAGGTTGTGAATGACTGAAGAAAAACTGTCACAGGAACTGCCTTGTTGAATGTTGCCATGTTTTTGGTAATGAAGAAAGAGTCAGATTTACATCTTCATGTCCTTATCACATTACATACGTTTGACTTACGGTTTGCTATTTGAACTCCTAGAATGTTTTCAACACCAAGTCAGTGTTTTCATTCAACCATACTGCAACCATTGACATAAAGTCTATGATTACCACACAATGATAATGTTAGTTGGACAAAAACCCACACGGGCAGGCTGTTTGTAACAATTAATTACCTAAACTAAATTATCTAAAACTACTTTGAAGTCTTTATGTGCTAATTTTCATACTGTACTGAAGTTAAGTACAGCATTCAAAAATATGAATTACAGTATGTTTTAGAAAATGGTTAGCTGTGATATAACATATATGTACAGTGTAGCAAATGGGACAAACATATACACAAAAGAAAAAAAGATAGTCTTTTAAGCTGCCCTCTTTTTGCTATGGCCTGCTTATGTTATCATAGTCAATTCAAGCACTCATTAAAATTACTATCGGTACTGTGCACACATTTCAAGACAGTGCATACAGGATTACACTTTGACAACTCATGATATGTAAAATTCAACTCACCGTCTGCAAACATAAGAAAGCAGTAAGAAATGAAAAAAGAGCAAAAACAAGCAAAATAGACAAAGCATTCATGACAGCATGACATTTTACTAACACTGGGACTACATCTACTTTTCCAAAAATTACAATGTCTTGTACATTTAAATGTGTTTTACTTTATTTTAGTAACTCATTTTTTTGACAAACAGAAATGGGGTGGTCTACATATGAACATTAAAATGAAAAGCAGACTGTGACAGCTACATAACCGACTGACAACACAAACAAAATTTACACAAATTGTCAAATGTACTTGAAAAGCACCATAGCAAAGTATGTGACCGACCAAGACTTAAAACTCTTATTTTTTTGTCTATGTGCTTTAAAAAAAAAAAAAAACCTAACACACTCCCCTCTACGTGGCACATAAATCTATGTGCTAACAGCGCTAAAGATGCATTTTAGCTAGAGCTTACCTTTAAGGGCGATAACTTTGCTGGCAGGATTCATGATGGCGCTGTCTGCAGAGATGGGCCTGCGGATGGGATTGTTGGGGTCTGCCATATCTATGATGACAACCTGGGCCTGCTCACCCACTTTCTCCCTTATACAGATGAACTTGTCGGACTCCATCGTCAGAGTACTGAATCCAATGTTGGCTGGGTTGATTCCCAGGTTCTGGAGCTGAGATATGAATGCATGATCTGTTTTAGTAGCAGCTACTGGCCAAAATTGTTTACTACAAGAATTGCCAAAGATGATACAATAAAGTAAAAAACGTATTTCCACTGTGGTTCCTTTTGTAAAGACAATAATAGCAAATATGCCTTCATAAAAGTTGTTAAATTCAGTTTTTGTTGAAACTCTTTTAGAAAAGTGTTGATCATTTTGGAGGCAACAGTTTGTGATGCTGTGAAACTGTGCTGCATTATACCAACAGTGTCTCTATTATTTTGTCCATCCCATTTATATCAAGGGCTACATAACTGAATATTGCTGTATAATGCAAAACAGTTCAACAGAACCACAAATTGCAACCTCAAAAACGACCATAAAGCTTAATCAACACCTCTCTAAAACACAGATTTTTTTCAGGACCATGGTATTAAATGTATTGTTTTAGGTATATGTATCTATTAAACTTGCAACTGAGTGTCTACTGTCCCTTAGCAAAAGGTCATCCAAGGTGCATGGTCATGGTATAAGAACTGCTTCCTATGGGGTTTCATCCTGAATGTAGTATTAAGCGAGAAGACTAAGCACATCTAATACAGTCAGAAGCTGAGATTTGATGTAACAGCTGAGCTTGAACTCGACTGGACTCTAATCCGGTCCCAGGTGTTTTTAAAAAAAACAAAAACATGATGTACATGTATGAGATGGGAACAATTATGCCATTTTTGAGAGAATGGGTGCACCACCCGGTTCATCTCGGATTGCTGGCTGAGGTGATTACATCTCGGTTAGAAAGCACGACAGAATAACCCTTCAACTGTAGAAATGGCCTATCGTGATAAAACCTTACTCTGTAATATGAAATGGCACAGGGTCCTGTCATACTGCAGCTACTTGATTTAGTACCTCAGTTGACACATCATCATCATCACAGGGTCGGTGTGTTTATAACAGTATGGCTGCTTAATCTTTTATGTGATCCAGGTTTTACAAAGCTACGATTAAACGACGTACCTACAACATCCCTCACGACACACAAACTGCCACGATTAGCTAGCTAAAGTCGTTGCTATTAGCTAACCCTGAATGTGGCCATGCATATGTCAACAACGCAATAACTGAGCACTGAAGGTCAGCAAAAATGTTTAATGTTAAACAGTTTCTCCTCCTGGTTGTCGGTGACAGCTAACGTCGGCTAACAGCATCAGTGAAATGAATGAGCTGCTAGCCTCAAAAGCTAGCTGTTAGCTACTGGCTAAACGGGGGAGGGGAGGTCATTCATTTGCTGCGGGTATTGACGTCTAGCTCAGCTAGCACGCTGTCAAACGACCGTTAAGCAGGGAAATCAACACGAAATGAGAATGCTGGTGGTTCATATAGCTGTTAGGCTTTGCCTACATACCTGCAGGTGCTCCTGGAAGCGGATAGGTAGGATTTGCGCCATGACGGTTTCCTTGAGCTTCTCCGGAGTCCTGAATATCTAGCCGTGCAGCTAGCTAGCTAGGCAGTAGCACCGCGCTAGCTACGACCTCCTCACTGTACGTGTAGGTCGGAGCCAGTCAGTGAAAACGAAAAACACGATTAAAAAAAGGTTGTGTGCAGTGCTGTCAATCGTGTTTCCGAAAGCTGGGATCAATAAAGATGTAAAATGTGTCCCCCCTTCTGAGTGTGCTTTCTGCACTGCATCGATGGATAGCAGTGGCTACGGCTGATCTTCTGTCTAAAATCCGCAATGGCGGCGGAAACGGCTCAGAGCCTTTCCAGTCCGGAAGCATCCAGGGAGCTCTAGAAGGACACTGGCTCAGGCCGTGTGTTTAGGATGAGTATCATCAATTTCAAGTTTTTTTTATTATTTTGAAATATAATCAAAATAATGTAATTTATTTGCGTTTCTGCTCTTTTCAGAGTGTAGTCTATTTGTATAAAACCAACTCATAATTCGCTCATGTACGTCAGTTCCGTAACAAATTAGTAAACTACCTTTAAAAAAAAAAAATTCCCGGACAGCATATTTTCAAAGCTTTAGTCCAACTATTAACCCTTCAGCAAACAAATATTTGGAAAATACCTACAAAAAACGGTAAAATTTCAAAAATCCATACCATTATAAAGTCTAATTTAACATGATGGTGAAGACTGCAGTCAGTTGAAGGTACAATTCAGTCATGAACCACATATGCTTAAATTTTCCACCTAATGTGGAAAACATCTCTAAAAATTAAACAATTGTAATATTTTCTTCTATTTCACTACATTTCTAAACAAAGCTCAAACTCAAATGTCTGTAAGTTTGCATGATACACCCCACAGTTAATCCAATTTAATTCAAAATTCAGAATTCAGAGAAATCTTACAACAGGACACAAAAGATGACTCAAGACAAAGTGATGCATTTCAAGAAGCAGCTGTATTCGACTATAAAGGCATTTCTAATCCAGTGTCTCTAAGCTGTTTTCTTAATATTTCAGTGTAAAAAGCCTAGATTCTAATAGAAAAAAGAAACAGTAAACCCAAAATAACATTTCATAAGAAAACAATCATTGAAAAAAAAAAAAAAAAAAAGGAAAACAAAATCCCCATTCACCAGTCACTTCAATTAAAATAGAAACACCTTTTCATTTTTGCTAACATTTTCCCTCAAAACAAATATATTTTTTTCCTTATATATATATATGTGTATATATATATATATATATCTATGTATCTATATATTTATCCTCAAGGCAGTTGGTCATGGCCAAATTAATTGACCTCATCACGGCCAATTTTCATGTTTCAAAGTTAGAAAACATAGCTAGAATGGAAGAAAATGACTAGCTGAAGCACAGTGTGGGACCACTGCACTGGCCAACAAATAATATCTCATTTTGAGTTAGAGGGAATAGTCTGTCAAGGCAGTGTGGCACGCAGACACACTTCCTCTGGAACAAGTGCAATGCAGAGAATAAATTTCTCACACATCATAAAACTACAACGCACTCCTCTTTCACAGCACTCAGGTTGTCCATCAGATTCCCTCTGCTTGTCTCCTCTTCCTCTAACTTCTCTATCTTGCAGCAGTGAAGGCTTGTGTTGTGCTGTTTTGGTTCTTAGCCATTGCCGGGAGCTCAAAGTCCACTTGATGGAGAGACACTGCAGTAGTCAGGGAGGTGGGGCTTCTGATCCATCCTCGATTATTGTTGTTTACTCCACCCTCTAACTACCATCAGAGGCAATAAACTGCTAGAGGATGTCTGAGCTGAACCATCTGTAGCAGTGTTTGAGGTTGAACAATAATTTGTCAACTGAGAACAAGAGAAACAAGGATCCCAGCATGCCAGCATCTTGCTATTACAGTAAAAAATTTGATAAGTTGTCCCTGAATACTGAAGACTGCTCTATCAGTAAATGGTGTGTCTGATAGCAGAAGGGAGAAGACACAAGTAGCAGGATTTCTGCAGAAAAGAGGGTTATGATGAGTCTACACAATGACGAACTGGAAGAGCAACTGTGGCTGTAGCTATGTGCTCTGAATTTGTTCCGATGAATAGAGCACATAGAGGACACGAGGGGACGGGATGAATGAACAGGGGAGAGATGGGATAGATGGGATCACCGCTGCAATATTAGTGAGTGATCATCAAAAGTGCCAGATGGCGACGTGAGGAGGTTCCCTGGGTTACCATTTACATGAAGTGAATATGCATGTTGTACACATAAGCAAGTATGCTCATGTGTGTTTGTGTAAGAGAAAGAGAGAGATAAAGAGAAAATGTGTAGGTGAAAAAGAGAAATCCCTGGGCTACATGGGAGGGTGCAGTGGAGGAGCAGTCCCAACGGGCCTCAGCCACCTCCATCTATCACATCCCTCCATTACACCTGACACTCAGCAGAACTATGTGCTTCTCTTTTGCAGCTCCTGAATAAAGGCTGTGAAAGAAGAGAGGAGACACAAACAATTATAAGTTGAAGTACTGTATATTGAAGCAAAATTAAATTTTAAAAAATTATTTTAAGGGTACATAATCTCACCTCCAATAATTTCCTCCTTGACTTTTTGTAGTTCTTTCCGCACCTCCTCGAGGATCTCCTGCAGAAACATTGATTGGAAAACGATGTTAGTCATGGTGACATGGTACTTTTAACACTTGGTGTGCTTACATGTACTTTAGCAACCAGGTTACTCATAGAAACCAGGTTACGCTGGTTATTGAAGAATGTGTTTACATACACTGCAGTAACCTGCTTTCTGTAAATCTGTGTATACATCAGCATACAGCAGCAGGTGGGTAATGAGATATCTCCCTTCCCCCGACCTTATTTTGGAAGCATTGCTTTCTTATTTTAACTCTACTGAAAGAGCAAGCACTGCACTGGTCTTAATGTTTTTTTTCCTGGTGTGGGTGTGCATGTAATCGCCCTCATTCAGGTTCAGCTCTTTTGCATTGATGAGAAATTCACCTGTTTCATTTTCTCTAAATCTGAGTCATCCATTCCACCTGCATCATTACTGTTGCTCGCTGGCTTCACCCTGTAAGAAGACAACAAGACAGACAAATATAGACAATTATTTTATGTTTCTGTGGTCCATAAAAAGCCAAGAAGGTCCATGGGATTGCGTTGAACGGGCAACTGTCAATCAAGCTCATCACAATGGTAGCAGAGGGTTGAAGGAACAGTGAAGAGAAAGGTACAGAAATGTACACACACCCAGAGATGCAATGAGGGTTGCCGTATCTAAGCCCATTAACCCACCTTTCAATTCAATTTCAATTCCAATCTATACCACTGGTATAGATTAAAATAAACCTAGCTGGCATATTTGCAGACATATATCCACCAGTTGAGCTTATCCACCTTTTAACCACCACATGTCTCAACTACAATATATAGACAAGACAAACTAAGCCATCTGAATGTTTACCACAAGAGGACAGCACCAACTCCAGCACTCAGAAGTGACATGTAAAAATAAACATTAATCACACTGTCAGGTTTATCTTCTTATTCAGTTTTCAGAGATAACACTCAGCTAGTACACCTGCAAGTCCCTCAGGTGCATGCCATTCTGTGATCCATTAGAGGGTGCCATCAACTGTAACATATGCTACCTCAGTACGTAGATTGCAGTAATGCTGCGCTAAACTGAAGAGAAAAGAAGAGCAAGGGGAACTAAGGTCACGAGTGAACGGGACAGCATGTATACCTGGAACCTTGGGACAATGAGGGAGTGGAGTCCATGTTCTTGGCGATGGAGTTATTCCTGTTAGTGAGACACACACACTCTGCTCTTAGAATGGAAATGGAAGACAGTCACACACAAAAAGCACATTTGTCCACAAGCATACGTGTTCACAAAAGCTCACACACTCACACACACTGATGGAGAACTACTCTTAGGATGAGTTCAAACATGAGACGCCAAACACCAGGGGGTTACAGATTTACTGACGATGGCGGCACAGAAATAAGTGAATGCAGGATTACCTGGTCATAGACGATTTTTCCCAAGGTCTTCTCAGGGTGTCTGAGAGGGAGGATGCATAAAAACACGAGTTATTAACATTCATTTGTAGATTATGTAAAATGAATATCTGGATGAATGTAGGTGGCATGCCACAGATGAAAGTGTTCACTTCTCACCGCTTTGACCTTGAGGCTCTGAATCATCCTGTGAAGAAAGAGCGAGACCATCTGTTAAGTGTGAGTCACCCTCAAAATGTGTCTATACTTTAAACTATCCATCATCTACAGTGTTTTGTACCATATATAAACAGATTATTTGTTTAGGATTTTTATTTATTTATTTTTTAATATTGTGACTAAAAGCAGACTCTTACATTATCTTGTGGCTTCACAGGTGGCTTCTCTCCAGTGTCTGCAGCTTTCCTCCTGGTATAAAAAAGGATCAGCTTAACTTATACTGTCATGTACAGTTGAATAGACCAGTTTGAAGAGTTAGTTATTCACAGAATATTATGAATTTTAAATATGATTATTCGTCAAAGGAGAAATGGGATATATGAGAAAATTAAAACATAAACATAAACATAAACACTATGAAAGATGGAATACAGTAACCCTCATTGTCTATTTTTAGAATGTGTGCAATGGATATTTTATGTGACTGAAAACTTGTGGTGTTACCCACCTTCGTGCCAAGATGGCACTCATCTCACCCATCAGACCGCCTCCACCTCCCCCTCCTCCTCCTCCTCCAATAGAGGAGTTGCTGCTGCGGCTGGGGTCACCTCTGCCTATTGGAGCTGCAGAGCCTGTGTCCTCCTGCTGAGGGCAGCAAATAGCAAAAAAGAGTCAGGCAGACACTGTGGGCATGGTGACTCAATAGACACGGACGCACGACTGCAGGTATAATAGCTCCCTCATGTAGGGACAACTATTGTATCAGTACAGCAGCAGAACACCATTTGCATAATTAGGAAAGCACATAATGGATTCAATGGTTGTACATTATCTTAAACTTGACTCTAAAAGCAGCAACAAGGTCACAGGGCTATCAGAGGTTTTGTTACATACACACCTTAGATGTTTTGCGGAGTTTAGCTCCTGCTAGGGCAGCTGCCAATCCCCCACCACCTCCAATTCCCCCACCACCAAGGCCACCTCCTCCTCCTGCAGCTGGCAGGGGCGGGGCTGGCGGAGGTCCGGAGGGGGGTGGTCCTGGTGGCGGAGGGATGCCAGCGGCTGGAGGCAGCCCAGGGGGTGGAGGAGGGGCCGGTGGTGGAGCAGGGCCTCCAGGGGCCAACGGTGGAGCTGGAGGAATAGGGACTAAAAAAAAAAAAAGAAAAAAAGAAGAAAAAAAAGATAGACACCATCAGTGTCAGTGTGATGCAGGTGCACTGTCATGTAGCTTAGAAAGAATAGGTCCCACACAAAAGTAAAGTCATAGGCAAAAGGTGATGAAATACTTGGTTCACAATCCAAAACAGAGGTCCAATCCAAAACACTTAACGCTCCAGGCTTGTGTTTGGTTGTTGCATATACATTTATTCTATTTACATCATAGCACCATGAATCATCTGACTTGTCTGAAAAGTTTTATCATACAGTCCAACAGATTTTGACAACATTTTATTTCTCACACACCGTGTGCGTACCTTAAGAAAAAAGACAAACAAAAAGGACTCAGTGACATATGAGGAACTGTTAAGCTGGACTGTATTGTAGTTAAGTGCAGTTATGTTGACCAGCCCAGGTGTTTCCTGACCTGCAGCCGCTTGTCTTTCTCTGTCCTGTCTCTCTCTTTCCTGCCGCTCCCGCTCTTGTCTTTCTCTCTCCTGTCGTTCCCGTTCCTGCTGTTCCGACCTCTGCTGCTCCAACCTGTGTACAAAGAAACATATCTGTCAGCGACAAATAGGTTTGAACATGCTCTTGTAGCCATCCCCAATTGAATGTGTAAAAAGTCCCGCAGTTTATTGGATCATTTATGCAGCCATTGTTTTCGAAGAATTCTGTCTAATTAAATGGAGTATTTGGTGTTTGTGTGGAGAGATAAAAATCAGGATTTGTATTCAATATGCCAACTTTGATACAAAAAAAGATGAGAGTTGAAATTCATGGCTTCTGATTAGCCTACTACTGAAAAGTCCACAGCTGGACATGGTGGCCTAATTCGAGCTGCTTCTGTTCACTACTGCTCCCTCGCCTCTCCCCCAACACATCTGCCACTCACAACAGCTGTATACAGAACATCACACATACAATGTACTCATGCACCCACTCAAATTAGCACAGGTCTACACATATGAGCGCAATCATACACACAAAAAGTCAAGAGTCGCTGTGATTTAAAGCTTAGGCGAGTGAGCTCAGGAAATGGGTAGGCCAGATCAGGTCTCATTTTTCTTGATTTTCTTACAACAATGTAATACTAATGAGTACTGTCATCGGAACTAAAAGCATTCATGCAAAAAATTTCTGCTAACACCATTATCTATGCCGGATTTCAAAGGTTTTAATGGCTCCCTCAGCCACAGTATGTCAGCAGCAGCTAGTAACTTGACAGACAGTCCCTCGGACCAATCACAAAGCCTGCCTGACTGTGCAACATATTACCTTTTAGTCTAAATAAGATTAAAAGGTTAATACCTAGTCTATGCAGGCATGCGTGGTGTCACCGCAGCAGTTCTGAATGCTGGAGGAACAGATAGATGGATGGGGAGAAGGTGGGGTTGATCTGGGAAGTGTCTGCCTCGCTGCCTTTTTAACCTTTAACATACAGGGGCTGGCTGAGGGTTTAGCTGTGTCAGGCTAATGCCATCAAATCCTCTACATATGCGTGTGTGCAAAACCGTGCCAACAGGACTACTGCAAAGCCAAGACAGCTTGACTTGCTATTGATTGTTATGCAACTAAACCCAGAGGATAGTTTGCTCCTGCTGGGAATGTAAACTTCACACGGCCTCACAGAACAGCCAAGTTGTCTAAATGGTAAAACCACTTGCTTCCAAAGAAAATCTACTTGTTAAACAATTGCTGACATTGCTTTTCTCTGGTCCACAGGACATCCAAGAGGACTCACAAAAGCATGTGGCTAGGGGGTCATTAGAATTAAAATAAGTAAAAATACAGGTTGGAAGCATTTCATTTAGAGGATGCCTGAAGGTACCTCCGCTGTTGTTCAAGCTCTTCTGGAGACGGACCATTTGACACCGGGCGTGGGAGGGTTGCATAGCCTGCCAAAACACAACAGAGGAAATATCCTTAATACAAAAAAAAAATTAAAGAACAAGGGATTAGAAATTATTGTAAATGGGTTTAACCGCTTTCAAACAACCTCTCAATTTATGTGCTTTTATTGCTAAACATTATCTTCTCTATACATGCATTTCAGTGTATATAATCTGAGGACTGTGTAGACAGCCATGATGTGACAGAGGAACATAAATGTGTGGTGTGCCCAACCAAGGACCAGACCTTTAAGGCATTTTATAGTCTTTTTTTAAGATTTTTTTTTTTTACCTGCATTTGAAATCAGTAGTAGAGATACAGACAGGGGTATGACATGCAACAAGAGTCCCCCGGCCATGGGTCAAATCCCCTGGCAGGGATTTGAACCATGGACATTGCAGTTATGCAGATATGTGCCTTAACCATTAGGCTACTGAGCCCACAGCTACAGCATTTCATGGTCCTTCATTGCACTGGGTTTGCCACATTGTACCAAGGCTATTGGAGTACAGTATTTTCTCCATTTCGTTCATGGTTCAAGAGCAAAGCAGGATCAGATTTAAATAAATTGCCAGCATGGTGTAAACAAACAGAATCAAAGACTCAGAAGGTTGGGATAAAATAGATAAACTATGAAAAATAAATTAAAAGTACCACACAACAATTGGTACAGCTAGTTACAATCACATTTTTGCAAAGAAGGGTTTTAATTATGCAGAAAACACTGCAATAAGATGAGACATGGATCTGGGCAGAATATCAACAAGTCGTATGATCAACAGTCAATATGAGAGGACATCAGTAATAGAGAGGGAGTAGAGGTTTATATTACCTTAGAAAACTATTGTTGTATATGATCTGAGTGAAAAAATTCAACTGCATGGGAAAAAAGGTACCAATCTTGTGTAACAGCGAGACCCAGCAAAGACACAGCACAGTACTTTTTAAAAGACAAAATACAGCACATTTTTCACATAGACACAACAGGATGGGCCTTGCTAATGCATCATGTCCTCTTATTTTCTCAGACCATTTGTTTGTTTTTCTCATGTGAAAGTCTTGGTGAGTAAGATTGGACGCACTTTCCAGGAAATGTGTCATAATTAAATGCTCAAGAAAGAAAGAGAGAGAGAGAGAGAGAGAGAGAGAGAGAGAGAGAGAGAGAGAGAGAGAGAGAGAGAGAGAGAGAGAGAGAGATAGATAGATAGATAGATAGATAGATAGATAGATAGATAGATAGATAGATAGATAGATAGATAGATAGATAGATACCAAAAAGTTCCTAATTTGTGCATAAGATAAATCTGTATGTAGAAAGTTTTTGATGAATGAGGCCCAATCTGTGGTGACCAAACAGCAAAATCCATGACATAGCTACGAATGTTGATGTGACAGGGAATCTAATGAGAACTCATTTACCTGCGTCTGCCATGGAGTTGAGCACCTCCAGAGCGTGAGCCATGCAATTGGCAAATAGAGTAGCATCCTCCTTGCTGCCAAAGTTGAGCCCCCACACCTGCCGGGCATCCCGCCACTGGTGGAAATTGGGTGTGGCCTGATTATACTTGAGACCTCTCACAATTGGACAATTTATAACCACCTGGGGAAGGAAGGGGACAGATGGTCAATACAGGGATCCTTTTGGGATGAGTGCTCCTGTGGCTTTTTGTCTTTATTCACACAAATGATGACAGTTCTAAAGATCAGATTTGAAAATATTAAACCGAACCAAAAACTGCTGGTCAGAAGTTTAGAATAAATACCCTCCAAAAAAAACCCCCAGGAGGTGGATCCCTCACTAGAAAAACTGGAAAAACGATTTAAAACTACCTAAAAAAACCCACATCCCTGCTTGAGCATAAATTATCCTAGTTTGTATTCCACCCAGCAGGTGGCGTGAAGCCTATGAACCGGGAAGAAAAAAAAATGTTCTGGATTTGAGCGTTGCTTGAATGTGCTGACGCACCATTTCACTATTTGTTTAACAGCCTCTGGATTCCACAGAGCAGACAGGAGGAGAGGAGACCCTGTCAGGGTGAATATCGGAGCGATCAACATGCACTGAAAAGAGAGGATAGCAAGTTCAGCTGCCACTGCAGACTGATATTACTAAATTCTCCACAAAAATACTGAGGATGTAACCAGAAGCACATTTAAAAAATCAGGATAAAAGGAGGAGCTTTGGCATCTTTTTGAAGTGAAAGAAAGCAACATGTTCAAAAAGCCTGAACGCCTGCAGAAAGACCTTAATGCCACGGTTCCACTTGTGTTTTCAGTGAAGTTTAATCATCCAGTCACACCAGGATGCGTAAAAGAAATTGAAGAGACAAGCATAATATCATCAAAAAGTTACTCTATATGCAGACAATAAGAACAGGAGGAAAAGGGGAGAACATGGACGTAGAGGGAAATACAGCCACCCTACATTCTCTCTCATCAGCTTCATGCTGCTCTCATTCCCCAACATCCTAAACCAAGTCTTCATCAGACACAAATATAGGGTCCTTATTGGGTATCAGGCTTTTCCCTAAATTGTCACAGGAAATGTCTGAACAGGCTAACTATCTCGCAGGAAACATCATCCACTTTAAGACCAGTCTCTGGGGAACACTTTAGAGTCGTGAATGTTTAAAGAAGGAGAGAGACGCTGATGCAGCAGGGAGAGGAGGAGGGTAGTCAACAATAGACCCACCCAAACTCAGTTTACCCAGCTCTTTAATTTAGAACCTGCCCACCTTTATCTGCTGAGAACTAGTGAGTCATAATCTGAAGATAACACCAAGGAAACCATCTTGGTTTTCCTTTCCATTAATGCCAACATCGTGCCCAAATTTAAAACTACATGTTCCACAAATGTTCAGCTTGTGTGTCTTAATCTGTATCCGCTGCTAGTCCATATGAGGGGTTAAGCAATGTGTGTACATCCTTAAGACCATTGCTAATTCAAGGGGAATATGACTAAAAATATTATCTTGATATTTTAATTATATTATACTATATACATCTTGATATCCATGTATTTTTTCAGAAAACGGCTTTTCAAATGTATTTTTTCTTGATAACAATCTCAATATTCTTGAGACCAGTACCAAAAAATAATGAAAACATAATCTTAAATTCAAATTACTGTAATCTGTTTTTTTTCCCCAGTGATGTAAATGACAACAAGGCAGAACTCTATGAAACCAGGTATTGGCTAAATGGCTGCAAATTACTGTAAAGTTAAAAATGCCCAACACTTGAAATTATCACAGCAAGTTGTACACAATCAGAGTAGTTGTTTGTGTCTTCCAGCTTCTTCTAGAACATCTATAGAGCTATTATTTATATGTTCTTTCATTCCCAAAGCACAAAACAGTGGGAGTAACAACCAGTGCTGACAAAACCATACAAGCGTACTGTCATTTTAAGAAATTTCAGCAAGGGAGGGACACGCCTTAACCTCTCTCACTCTCCCAACTTCCTAAATTATGATCAAATGAATTGAAACAGGCCTGTAAAGGTGATGCCTTCTTGGCCCTGCTGAAACTGAACTCTGTTGTAAATGTACAGCAGGCCACAGCCTGAACTCTGTACTGGCAAGACATTTAGTCTCCTGACACAGTTATAATAAGCAATGCATCAAAGTAAATAATTGACCATGAATGCACATAAAAAGCAATAAAACTATAGAGCGATTGACAATAATATAACTGATAAAATTACAGTGTATGCAGTAAATATTCTCAATATAATCACCAAGCCCTAGTGCATAGTATCAAATAGCTAGTGATAATGTGGATGAATGGGAACATACAAAGATAGACTGTCTCACACCTACGAGCTTACTCATACACCCATAGGAGTCCACAGACGCCCACGGGCCGCCTGACAGAGACAGATGAATGAGGTACAGACAACCACATACACTCACACTTCCAGAGGCAAAGTCACTCAGACACACACACACACTCAAAACACACACAGTCTGTCAGACACACAGCATGCCCAGAGCTGGCAGATTTACCTGCTGGTCTGTCTGCATCTTGCGTCCCACTATCCTGAAGGCATTGTTGGAGGGGTTGTGATAGATCTGGAC
The DNA here is from genome assembly GCF_002260705.1 of Seriola dumerili. Classification (NCBI taxonomy): domain Eukaryota; kingdom Metazoa; phylum Chordata; class Actinopteri; order Carangiformes; family Carangidae; genus Seriola; species Seriola dumerili. The sequence goes on along the minus strand of NW_019174357.1, from coordinate 899,888 downwards.
TCTGCTGAAGGTCTGGGCTCCAGCGCCCGCCGGAAGCCACTTCTTATTGCCATCGTCATAGATCATCACAGTGGCCCGAGCCTGGCAAATACTGGACTCACTGGAAGAGAGACGGAAAGAGACTACATCAATTTCCTTCAGTGTACAAGGATCTCGCTCAGGATGCAGTCAGTTAAAGTAAGATTTGAGTCTGTATTTTACCAAAAACAGCACCAACAAAAATCACATTATATGTATAAAGGCTTTAAAGGGTGCATCATTTCCCGTGCTTGTCCACGCCTGCACAAGACAACATATCTACTTGCAGCATAAAGCTTGCATCTCAGAGCAGAGACTACTGGCAACTGCGAGATGCAAGTATAGCCACAAAAATATAACCACATAGGTTTGTGATAGTGACTGCACACTCAGTCAACAAATGAATGATCAAGCAATCTTGGTGGCCGTTACCACAGAGATTTGGTATATTTTTTCTGGCGACAGCCCTGAGATTGAATAGATATTTGTGGATATATCTGTGAGATGCTGACAAAGACTCATGTTTCTTATCCATTTTGCCTGTGCCATGTGTGACAAGTAATGTCATGTAATGTTCTTTAACTTCAACTTCGGTGAATCCAACAACTTTACACTCATGTGTAAGTATAAAATACAGCTATTTTACTATCACAATACATAATTTAATGACAAATGACACATCATATTACAAGCTAAATAATATAATGTAAAACCTGTTTTTTTTGTTTTTTTATCTTTAATCTGGACATAAGATATATTCATTATCATTATTTTACCAGTTTGAAATACTATCAAATGATGGTATGTGGTGTGGACTGCAGCTGGAAGGGAAGAGGCAAACACAAGGGGAGGTGAGGAGGAACTGGAGACACCGGATGGACAAACGGATCAAAACACACTCCATTATAAACAAACCATTTTAGAGATGAGAGCCAGATCTGAGACTAGTCGGGCTTCATCTCGTCTAACCCACGTTATCAAGATACAGGATGCTAACATACAGTATTATGACACAGCAAATAATAGATGTTTTGTGTTTTGCTGATGGTGAAGTTTCTGACAAGATGTCAGTCAGAGAAGTACATCAAACTTTCTGGAGATATCATGACAGTAATTCAAGTGTTTCCTGCCTTTACAAAGACGAGGATAAGAGTAGCAAAGAGAAAACACCATGTTTTGACACATATACATGAGGTAGGAAGTGAAAGACCAAGAGAAAGAAAGCAGCAAAGTGTTGATGTGAAAAGAGAAAGAGATTAGTTTGATCCCAAACAAGATGGGGAGGCGAGACAACAATGGAGCCTGACAAAGACAGGAAGTTGTGCCAAACTCCGCCAAAGAGGCAAAGCAAGGCTCTGGAATCTTCCACCTGCTCCACATCAACCTCAACTTCAGCTCACTTTGTAAGAAGAAAAAAAACACCCACATGTGCTTTGAGATCAGTGACAAAACATTTATTTATAGTTACACTCAGGCAGAATACGCACAGGTAACAACACATTCAGGAATGTCTAGTTTAGTTAGCAGTGCTAGAGCCTGCAGAGTGCGCGCATGTTTGCATGCGAGACGCTGAGATCTGCAGATCAGTTTCTTTGGAGAAAAGAATGCCATAGCCCATACATATACAAACTGGAATAAGAGTAAAGTAATCTGGATAACATTTAACTAAATCAGTCATATCATTCATTTATCTATCCAGGGCCCACTACATGTTACATATTCTGACTTGAAATAGATAAATTAAGGTTATAAAATATGTTAACATTTGTTTACAATTTATTATTGCACTGATCAGCCTTGAAATCTAAACAGATAATGTTCATGCATGTGTCCCACCAAAAAAAAAAAAAACAAGGTAACTTTGGAAAAACCAAACATATAATAAATACATTTAATAGTGAGTACAGTTGATGGAGGACACAGAGGAACAAAAGGTGGCTGGGGTGGCTTGTCAATTCAAATTTTTTAACCATTCCTACCCCCTCCTCTCCTTATTTACTCCCCCATGCTCTCCCTATAGTCCCCTAATCCATCTCCTCCACCTCTCCCTCCATCTGTCCTACCCATGATACAATCTGCTGCTTCCTGTGACACAGCACCAAAGCCACAACCTACTTCCTGCTGCCAGCACTGCCTAATAAGGACTGCCACAGCCTGAACAATCAATGTGCACACACAAACAAATACACACCCTATATTTTCCTACAAGTTGATAACATTTAAATTGAGTGTATATTAATTGGAAATTATATTTTTGTTTCACTGCTGACAATGAGGCCAAATGAATGAGAGAATAATAAGGAAATATGTAAGTTTTGATGAATGATGAGGTGTTTAGGATTCCTGTTAGAAACAGTGAGTGACTTCTTAAACTGAACTGTAATCTGTCTGTGTAACAAACAGAGGCAGGTTACAATTTCACAACATATCAGATAGCTTTGGGTGTCAGTCACAGAAAAATGTATTACATAAACTTCAAACATCTTCCTGTGATTGTGTTTTTTTGGCACACGTCATATTATAATAGTGCCCATGGTGAATGTTAGTCCAGATTTTCATGGTTACGTTCTCTCCTCTGCTCCATGGCTAGAGAGATTTTTGCAGATGTCTTGCACGTTACCTATATTATATAGGTGCATATATAGCTATGTATCTAACAAGATCAGCTAATTTGTGTGTCTGAATTTTTAAATCGTCAAATTAGAACATTCCTCATTTCAGGAGAAACTTTCAGGCAGAAAACCCATCATTTGAGGGACCTGTAACTAGGTCAGATCTCACCTTAGACAATGAACAGGTTAATAGTGACAAGTGAGACAGGACCACTACTAGAAAAAATTAGTAACAAAGAAATAGTGGTGACATTTGGGATTAAACTGGTTGACAGAGGAACCTCAGCAATAGAAGTTAGTTTTTCATTTTTCAGACTCTGAGGTTCCTGATGGTGTATGTTGTATTTATGCTGTAAAGAGGTGGATCAGTCTACACTAAATGGAGGTAGACTAACAAATTGGTCAGGCAAATATACTGGGGATATTAGCTTACTGCAGATCTATTGCATCTGTGCACACATCAGCTGACAAAAATCACAGACCTGGCAAAGATATGCTTAAGATCATTTAGAGTAGTGCCACCACATAATTTGTCCACCAAATAGCACTAACAAGTTCATTTTCAAGTTCAATGCAAAATCAATGTCCCACTTAGTATACAGAATATCTCAGTCAAAATTCTTTTAAAAACTATTTTCAGAGGGCCTTTCTATAAAATGTCTGTCTGTCTGTACGTAATGCATTTTTTTTAGCGAATGAGCAGGAATGAAAGGGAACTAAGACTACACAGAGGGAACTAACTGAACAACATTTTGAAAACAGCTTATAAAGGAAGGGTTTTTACAAGGGAGATAAGGTACACTGGCAAAGGTCAAAACTTTTACTGTGGCCTCAAAACCTTCAGCAGGCACAAGCCTGCCCATTGGTCACATCAAGCAGGTGAAAACCACCTATGACTGGTACTGCATGCGTTGTAGCATCCGCTGATTTCATCTGCATCAAGCATGCCGTTGATGTGTTTGGCAGAGAGGGCTTATGGGAAGTGGGAGGGGACAGAGACTCCGGCCTGGGAAATGGATGCATATTTAATGGCAGAGAAAGCAAGGGCTCAGGAGTGAGATTGAGAGTGAGCAACTGCATTATTGATAGAACCACGGACACTGAAACTCTAAAAGCGTGCGGCACACGCGTATAAAGAAAGGGACTTGCACACACCCACACACCTGTCAACCTGCAAACATTTGTGTCCATGTGTTGACCCGGCCCACTGGGTCTAACCTGCGGCAGAAGACTCACACCTAGGTTTGACTGCACTGTGTTTTAGTACTGGAATAAATGATGACAGGCACGGCCATAAACAATCTGTTCCTGTCCTTCCTCGGACAAAGACCACCAGTCCTCTGGTGAGGACACTGACCCTGACTGTGGATCTAAGCTAACTAAGTGACCGGTTGACTTAAGAGGTTTTCTATTAAGCACAAATAGGTCACTGGCTGATGCTCTGGGAGGGATTTGAGTCACCATCCTTTAAAACACCTCAGGCAAAGGACTACATCACTTCAGCACATGAAAATGACCAGCAGGATGAAATGCAAATCACTTGTATACCTAGAAACGCACTCAAAAAGGGAACCCAGTCTGTCTTCAGTCATCATTATTACAGCCAGGGTGAGTTCCTCATCGCTCTGTGGTTCTTTGGTCAGTGAGGGGTTAACAGGAAACCGCAATGCACGGGCTGGGGCACATGCTCTCTTGGAAATGTCTGTATAAGGCTGTGCTCTCAGAGCTTTTCCCCAAATGTGCTGGCAAGTACAGTCAAGCCCAGTGGCTCTGTCTTTTCCCTCCTCCTCCTCCTCCTCTTACCTGACCCTCCCACCACACTCATCTGCCACTCTTGACTGCTTGCTCTGCTTCCTTTCAGTCCAAATCAAACAAACAATTTAACCAAGTATAAGAGCTGCAGAGATGTCTCTTGATGGCATCCCTGCATAGATCTGTTTCACATAATAGTGTGTGTATATATATATATAAATAATAACTCAGTACAAATAAATTCCACATTTCATATAATTGTGTATTTTTAGTGTGCATTCATGACATAGTTTCACTAAACACAATGACACACGACATACAGATACAGTCATGAGGCTGAGACAAGACAGACTGAAGTTACACAGCGTTGTCTAGACACTAAGTAGAGTAATACCACTTGTCTCTGGCTCTGTCCCTCCTTATTCACCAGGCTTCTTTCTCCTCTTGGAGTTCATAACACCACTATATGAAAAGGCTTTTTTTTTTTTGTCCTCACAACTCCAGCCAACTATCATTTTTTAATGATGTTCAGGCTTTTTGAGCTATTCTTGCCTTCAGGAATAAGTGTCTTTCTGTGTGGTAATCAGGCAGCAAAGACCACTGAGGCAGTAACTCATGCAAAACATATGACAAGCTACTGCAATACATTACAAACAATAATAGCTATGCAGCTCATCAGTAGTGGAATGTTTTTTTTCACAGCCTTGTGAATTGATTCACACCAACTCAAAGTCAAATATGAAACATAAGATGATTAGTAGACTGTAGGTGGCCGTGTTGCACATTAAATGCGCAAACAGTGACTCATTACTTGTGCCGTTAAAACGTCATCACTAGAACCAGACAGAAAATGACAATAAGTCACTTAATACTGTGTAACAAAACCACTTCCTCATTCTCCTTGACATCAATAGAGACCACATTACATACACAATACATTTTGAAAAATATTGATATTGTGAAAAAAAAAACATCAATTTAAATACCCCTCTATGATGTGCATAAGTTAAAAATTTTATACATGTTTTTCCAGTCTTAGTTTACAGGTGAATTGCTGTGTGTTTTTTAATATTATAGTCAAATGAAAATTATTTACTGAGAAACTGAAATTACTTTTTTTTTTTTTTTTTCCCCCTCTTTCTCTTGATTTCAGGAAATGAAACCTCGAGTTCATAAGATTTAATGAGTGGATCCATTTATTGTGATAACTCATTCATAAAATTAAGAGTTAAACTTCCTGTTTCCACCACAGCACCTGAGTGTTTGACCTGTGACAAAGCTAGAAAAGTTCAGTTCCAGAGAGACACACACGACCATACAGAAGTGAAAAAAGGAAGTTACTGTAGTTGCAAAGAGATAACATGAGAAAACTCAGCATGTGCTAGTATGTGAATGCTCCTCTGTGTACAATGCCCGGAATCCTCGGCTGCATGGTCAATCAAGTGTGATATTGGTACATTTTCTTTTTGCAAGAGACTGAATTATCATTTGAAATAAGGGTTTTACGGATTAACGAAGGTTTGCATAAAAAAAAAAAAGGAAAAAAAAGAAAAAGCCTGTTAGTATACTGCTGCATCATTACAAACACTGAACTGGGGTCATGATGGTGATGAAGTACTTGACCTCTGATGCTGACTCGGACATGGGCAGCCCACACAATAGCCTGCTCACGGTCATCTGACAGCATGCTGTCCTCATACCACCCTCAGGGCCATGTATACGGCTGTCAGTGATGTTCAGCTGGGCCACATGACACTGGAATTAACCTCTAAACCACATTCATCTCATGAAAACAGCATGTTTCCCACGTCATTATTCAATGACTATCACTGACTGCATCCGTAGGTGCTAGATAAGCTTTCAAACTGCAAAGGGCAGGTCCTGTTGTGAGAGACGGCTGCCCCATAAATGTTAATATGTAGCTCAACGAACAGACCAGAGAATAAACTTCTCATTGGTGCAGCCTATTTTCTTCAAATATGAGGTGGATGGAGAACACAAACAAGTAGAGCAATCTAAACATAAATGCTAATTATTTCTGAGGATTCCCATGGAAGTTGTCGAATATGAAGCAAACAGAAAAGTTTTCTCATGCTGAAATATGCAACATTTAACAAAAGTGCCATGACCTAAAACAGGAAATTAAAGCAGAACCAACATGACTTCGCCACAGCCTCTCAGAGGATGAAGTTGAATACATTCTCTATGTAATACAATGAATTTTAAAAAGGAAAAAGACTTTTTGGAAAGCAAGCAGATTCCCTATAATCATCCTGCCATTTTAGTAAAGGTTTAATAAAAACTGAAAAAAAACTTTAGACTAAGGAGAGGGCTGGAAAAGTAGCTAGCCCTCCTTTCTGCTAACTTCACTCCCTCTTTCTTTGTCCTTTTCTTCATGCCTGTTTCTTCTCACACAGGTCCTAGCATGCTGCTAAAAGCACACAAATTGACACACACACACTTGCTGTAGGCTACAGCTTTCTGACTTCACGAGTCAGCCACACAGAAACATGCACCCAGGCTATATCGGTTATTGTCAAAGTTTTCTTCTCAATATTTTTGTCTGAATACAGTCAGTCGTCTCCAGCTAAAACTCCTCTACTGAGAAAAGCCCTCAGCATTCTTTGAGTGCTTACTCATCCTTTGCCTGGCATCATCTATTGAGGATTGTGGAAAAGTTGAATGGACAAACTTTCATTTTGTTGACCACTTCAAGAGTTGAGATGAATTCTTTCCTGCTTCTGAGGCAGTGTAGGGCAGTTTTGTGTGTGTGTGTGTGTGTGTGTGTGTGTGTGTGTGTGTGTGGGGGGGGGGGGGGGGGGGGTGGGGGGGGACACGACTGGCACACTTAATGCCCATATTTGGAACCATCTCACCTCTGTCCTCCTCACTGAGCTCAATTCCTTTTACAGGTTGGAGCACATCCTCTTTGACTCAGGCCAAGGAGGAGGCAGACGTGCTTTTCTCTCTAGAGAAGAAAAATTTACAGAGAAAAACTCTCAGTTGCCCTGACTTGTAACACTCTTTCCCTTTGCACTGAAGAAAGGATGTCTTCACTCAACTCTGAGCCCAAATGTTGGGCAAAGACAAAGTTGAGAAAAGGAGGAAAGAGAAGGCAACACCTTAATCACATTTCCTGTTTCTCATTGATATTGAGGCAGGAGTGCGTAGACTTTGACCTTAGGTTAGCCTGCTTTGCAGATAGTGGCTACTTAGATAATCCTCCCACTGGCCCTGCCAATTTTTCGCCGGCTTACACTCCATCCACTCTGCACTGCGTTTCCTCTTTCTAAAACCCACCTACAGTACGACGCACGACAACAAAGCTAATCGTCCGGCTATGAGCAGGACACCAAGTTTATGATAGAAAACAAAGTGTAATATAGAGTGTGCAATAAAGACCTCCACAATTAATTTTTTCTCATCACATGTGGAAGCTTTGTCCACTGACGCCTGTTACTTGATAACTGTAAAAGCCTAAGCTAATTATTTGCACAACCCAAACAGTAAACAAGGAAAAAGGTGGACATAAAGTACTGTCAAAAGGTCTGAGGCACTTGAGATGTTTAGTAGTGCTCCTGCGGTTAGAAAATTAATGAGATACTACTTTGATAATGAAATAATCGTGTCATTTCACAAGCAAAACTGCCAAACATTGACTGGTCCCAGTTTCTCAAAGGTAAAGATTTGCTGCTTTTCTTTGTTATATATATGACAGTAAACTGAATATTTTGGGTTTTGGACAGCGGGTCAAATAAAATAAGCAATTTGTTTACATCTCCTTCAGGAATTTCATCTATTTTCTGTCATTTTATAGATGGAACAATTAACCAGTTAATTGAGAAAATAATCTGCAGATTGATCAATAATGAAAATAATCTTTAGTTCTAGCCCTGATGTTGAGATTCTTATCCATCCTGCAGTACCATCAGGGAGGTATCTGATTGGTCCCAAATTCATTCAGCACCATGACAACAAGCCCAAACATACATTCACAGTCATAAAGAATTATCTTCGGTGACGAGAAGTAGGAGTCCCGCAACAGATGGTGTGACCCCCACAGAGCCCTGATCTCAACATCATGGAGTCAGTCTGGGATTACATGAAGAGACAGAAGACACTGAGACACCGAGTGTACTGGTGCTGCGTTAAGGCCAAAGGGTGGTCACACCAAATATTGATATTTAGGTTTTTTGTGTTTACTGCACTTTGTATGAAGTTAACTGACGAATATAAACTATTGGCATTATTTTTGAAAGCATCCTCACTTTGCATCTATTGCACAGTTTCCTTGATACGTCCCTCTGCTCCACAGTTTAAAATTTCTTAAATCAAACCATTCAGACATGATTAAAGTGCACATTTCTTACTCTGAGGCTATTTGCATACATTTCAGTTTCACCATGTTGAAATTAGAACACTCTCATTTCAGGGCACCATAATGTTTGGTACATAGCAATGGTGGATTTATTAAAGCAGTCATGTTTAGTGCTTTGTTGCATATCCCTTGCATACAATGAGTGCTTGAAGTCTGCAATTCATAGACATCACCGGGTGCTGAGTATCTTCTCTGGTGATGCTCTGCCAAGCCTGTAATGCAGCCATCTTCAGCCCTTGCTTGTTTCTGGGGGTGGTCCCCTTAACTTTACTCTTCACCATATAGAACGCATGGACGATTGGATTTAAATTGGGTGACTGACTTGGCCATTCCAGAGCTTTCCATTTTTTGTCCATTTCTTGAGCTATCAGGAAGATTAACCAGCTCACCAGTTCGTTCTTTCTTCTTGATATTCCACACAGTTGATTTTGGTAATGCTAAGGTTTATCTGATGTCTCTAATGGTTTTGCTTTTGTTTTTCAGCCTCATAAAAGGCTTCTCTGACTTTCATTAGCACAGCTCTTGTCCTCATGTTGAACAATGACAACTACAGACTGCAGAGAGCTTAGAAGCAAGCCTACGTGCCTGCACTAATGAAGCAATGGAACACACCTGTGTAATCACAAACACCTGTGAAGCCAAATGTCCAAAACATTACAGTGCCCTGAAGTTTAAAAAAAAAGGTGCAAAAAAAGGGGTTGTAATTTCAATATGGTGAAACCAAAATGTATGCAAATACCCTTAAATTAAAGTCTGGAATATGCACTTTAATCAGGTCTGAATGGTTTGATTTGAAAATTTAAACTGTGGAAGAGAGGGACACGACATGGAAATTGTGTTTTTGTCTCAAACATTATGGGGGGCACTGTATAAACTGTCCAATCCATGTTTGGTCTGTTGCTGGCTGAAAACTGTGTACAAACAAAACAGCACAAAGAAACATTCAGGCCAGTATTCACCCATGACTGTCAGGTGAGGAAAACAATCTTGAATGAAAAGATAGTCCTCTTCAGACTACTCAGTTGACCTCCAAACCCAGGGCCTAAACTGAACTTGTACCAGTCAGAAAGAGCAGACTGCTGCTCAGACTCAAAAAGGCCAAAAAGGGAAATGCTGTGAGCTCCATGGAGCATCCAGGACAGGAAAAACTGTTTCTGTAAACAAGATTATGTGCATCGCTATTCATGCAAGCAAAAAAAAAAAAAAAAAAAAAAAATCAACCATGCAAAAAATGGCTGTCTTCAACAGAAGAGTTAAAAACAAGTTCTCCTTTCAAGCCAGTCTTTCTCTATTAAGTAATAAACCTTTATCTCATATCTGATCAAACTCTACTGAGGCAATAATATCCTTCATTATGACCCACAGTATAAGTGGTGCCTAATGATAATGTAAGGAAACTGTCGTACAACAAATCAGTAAAGCAGTTACTGTTTTATCTCATACAGCCTTTGCGTATCAGCAGTCACCATTATCCCAATAAGTGAAGTTAAGATCTGAGGACCTGAGTACTAGGAATCTTTAAGATGGCTGACAACATAAAGCAGTTTTTATACTAACTGGCATCCATTACACTCCATTAAGCAGTGGACCCCTTTATGAACCCAATGTATCTCTGTGCCCATTAGTTGTGCTGACCATACAATATATCACTACAGCATTTCTCCACACAGCAAGCTTTGGTTTCACTACGATGTTAGACCCAGGCTCTCCATCATCTGGGATGATGTCACTCTCGTCTGGCTACTGCTGAAAAGACCACAGATGTGCCTTTAACTTCATTTTGTCTACTCTAGGACTCTGCTCGATTTCACACTGATGATGACTTGATCTTTCCCAGAAGAGAAGTCAAAAAAGCTTGAATACAGAAACTTAATGCACATACATTTTTCAGCTATTCATACATGTCTGGTGTTGTGTCCACTGAGGCTATTTCCACTGGTTAGGGAAACAACTGTCTAATCAGAGGTTTGTAGATGGAATGAAGACTCATTTTTTGCTGACTACTTCGCTACATCAATGAAAAATAGCATCAGAAAAATGGGTAGAAAATTGGCAACAAGCAAGGTGAGATCAAGAAGCTGCACAGATCCACTCACCTCACTAACAGATAGAAAAAATCTTAAATCTAAAATGTTAAGATAACTGCTCCTAGCGACCACTATCAGCTTCCATGACCAGAGACTGACGTCGGCGGGACAGATACATGTTTCTGATTTGTTCAGATTTTTTTTCTTGATTATTTACTTAATAGTTTAGTATACAACATTTTAGAAAGACATGAAAAATGCCAATTATACCTTCTCTCAGTCCAAATTGATGTATTCATATAGTTTGTTTTATTAGAATAAATGCATAACATGTAAAGATATTGAGTTTATTGTCATTATACGACAAAGAAAGCATCAGATCCACACATTTGAGAGGCTGGAAACTGAATTGGTTTGGTGTTTTTGCTTAAAAAGTGACTAAAATGAGTCATCGATTATAAAAAAGCTGCTCAATCCCAGCATGAAATCGGCAAAAATGAGGACACTGTCCGGTTGAATGAATGAAGTGAAACGATTCAGTCCGAGTGTCAGATCAATACATTCTGCTTGTAACTGAACTCTATGAATTGATGAGAACTAACAAAGACAATTTCCTATGCTTCAGGCCATGTATGTTTATCCAGCATAATGTGTTTCCAGCAACAGCCATGAGGACCTACATTACTTATTAGCAGGGATGCGTGAAATGACAAGATATACCCCGAGATGATTTAGATCAAGGTAAGTATCACTTTAATATTTCTGGATGTATTAGGCAAATCAATGAGGACTGCTTATCCTAATCCTTACTTCTCATAACAATATGACTTGTCATGTATGCCATTTACTTAATTAACCATGTGCAGTCTCAGCCCCTTCTGGTAATTTCATCTATGAGAAGGTTCTCATTTGAGTCTCTGGAAAATTTATATCACAGTAGCTAAGAATTAATTCGATTTTCAACCATCTATCAATTATTTATTTAAAAGAATCCATTCATTGTTTAGTTTATAAAGTGATAAGAGTGAAAAATGCCCACCATAATTTTAATTTACAAAGATACAAAACAGAAAAGCAGCTAATCCAATCATGTGAGAAGCTGGAACAAGAGAATTGTTGACATATTTGCCTGATTTTGATTGATTCCATTTTCTCTATATCACAATATATATATTGATGAACTTGCATGACAGAAGAAGAAGCATCCACATTATTCACTGCAAGCGATTTACACAGTTTTTGCCACTTCCTGTGACAAAAAGATTCAACACGAGTTTCAAAACAGCAAGCTCATTGAACACTGCTTAATATGGATGAAACACATCCAACACGGTAGTTAGGGTAAAGGTTATGTTAAAAATAAGTGATCACAGAAGAAACAATACCATACAGAGAGAACATAACAGCCTAGAGGCACAATTAAAGAAGGAAAAACATCGGCCACCACCAAGGAAACTGGATTTGTCACCAAGTAGACAATGGAAGGTTTTGTATGTTGAGCAACTCCTGTAGCACAGCGTCTAATCCAAGAGGCAGGCTGGCATAATGGCCTATTTATGAGTATGAGAAGTGGGAGGACCAAGAGGGGTATAATTGTTTCAGGGGAGGGGGTAGCAGTGATTGGGTGTTGTGAGAGACAAACTCACAAGGCAGAACCATTTTAATAATGGAGCGCATGGAGTGAGGAAGCACATGGGCTTTGTGATCATTTGGACACACCGTCACATCAACTGCGCGGCAATGCACTGAGGAGTATCCTGAAGTGCACATCAACATGCAACTCTTTATGACGCATGAAATAAACCCATTATTCTTAATCCATTACAGATAAGAGTTCCCACAAGCACACCCCAATTACCTCAAATTGTTATTGCTTCTGGGAGGCGGGTGTTAAGTGTGGATATTACGAGGGGTTTGGTTGAAAAATAAATTAGAAAGGCTGCTTATGTTCACCATAAAAAGTGTGACAATTTCAGGCATGCAGAATGTGTCCTATCTATTTGGGTACACCAATTTGCCAGTCTGTTTAAGATCAATGCAGTTTTACAGAGCTCTAACCAAAAAATGTCAACGTTAAAGTCCAAATTGAACGAATACTAAAGTACAGTATGTAGGACAGTAAGTAAAGTATTTTTTTGCTTGATATTTTGAATTTTAAAATAGATTTTAGGGAGTAACAGTCATTGCACACAAGCTGAAAGTCTACTTAGCTTCTGCCACTGACATCAGACTTCAAAGGAGAACAAAAAAAATTGTGCAAGAGATTAGAAGAACAAGTGGAGACATGAAAAACCAGCATCTGATCACACCAGACGAACAGTGTTATGAACATTACACAATAACACAGCATGAACATGCAGCTATCGCAACACCAATGAGTTTCATCTTGTTATCCTTACATGGACAGACGCAATAATATTGCTAAATTCCTTAAATAACAGCTACTGGCCTGTTGGGACATGAGGTCAAGAAGTAGAACATTAGAGGAAGAAGATATGACAGCAAAACTGGTAAAGATCACTGTTAGAGCTGCATTCCTCTCAAGTTACTGCCTAGGCAGAAAACAGCTGGAGCCGAGACACAAAGGAGACTGAGGGGGAGGCCATTTCCTTGCTTTTAAGGCTGATCAATAATAAGCCTCATGCAGGAGTGTGAGGAGAACAGTGAAGTAGCCAAGTTTGGCGTCGCTTCCAGGCATGTAGAGCTTCTAAACTGAGCACAGGGAACTCCTTAGACTGCAAAGAGCGTGTTAAGCAGATGCATTACACCTGTCTGTGTGTGTATGCTCACATCATGTGCTTTAATACTTGACCCCCCGAGGCAGCTATACTGCTGGTGTCAGATATGACAGGTCTTTTAATCACAGAGACCCAGTCAGTGAGTCACATTGGGAGATGGGAGTCACCTCTCTGTAAAACAGCAGTGAATCATAAGGCAGATGGATGCACTTCGGGTACCTTATAACCCAAGGATATGAACCAACAGACGAGCGCTCAAAGTGGTCAGTGGAGATGACGCTTTGGTTTCTACCGACTGCAAATGTAAAGGCAGCTTAAAGTTGGGATTCGTTACTGAGCCATTTTCTCAACTGGGTCAAACTGTTGAACTTTTGACCAACTGACTGCACTTCTGTGTCAACATTTACATTCCACAGGGAGAAATGACAATGAACATGAGTGGAGCTGCATTCCAGTCTTCACCTATTATACAAGGTGACATGAACTGTTTAGGCCACAATGGAGGGCCCAGCAGGAGCAATATCCATTTAGAGTAAGGTAGTCAGATGCTACCTAATGACTGCCGAGAGACAGGGGCAGGATGAAATTTGAATGCAGACATAAACGCTCTCCACTTTAATGTTTACATTACTTGTTTTTGGTGCCATATAATTGCTGCTGTGGTTTATGGATGGAGAAGTGTTTTCTGAATGTAGCTGAGCAATTTGACAATAAAGCAGTTTGCTTATCTTATTCTATGATGTGTAATAATTTTATTATGCACTATAGCAGCAGAACAGCGTGCTGTCATGGTGATAAGTATGTTTGTGTCTGACAATAATTCTTACACCACAGGTATACTAAAGAGGTACAATGAGAAAACAGATGCCATTTCTTCCATAGCAACCTGCCTATGTATTATGTAAAGTATGTTATCATAGTAGTCTTTGCTAATTGTTGCATTAGTTTAATTAATGGCCTCATTAGCAGGGTATGTTTAATGCACGACTGTGGCCGGAATTCAGGCAGCTCAAGTGCCTCTTGTTACTGTTGTAATCAAAGTTACCGTGCAGAAGTATGTGCAAAACAAATACAAAACTCAGACCAACCCATGTGCCTGAGCTGAGATATATTATTACAGAAAGGGCAGCGCAGTAAGATTCAGATAAAGAACTAGTCACACAGGTTATCAGCGTTGCACCACCATACTTCATCTCATGGTCCATAATGAAACACACATTTGTCAAGCTCTAAAATTACAAAGTTGGCCCTTGACACAATTGGAGTGCTACTCTGTTTAAATGTGAAGGAAGGAGGAAAAAGAATTTTAAAAGAAATCAGGCTAGAGAAGCTCCAACCAGCAGCGGTGGCTTCAAAGCATGTAATTGCCAACTGCACAGGCTGTGACAGGATGTGGAATTCGTAGACATGAAATTTCCACAGAACAATTTTGTTCTCGGTGCAAACCTCTGCACTCCCAGAGGGAGAAAAATAGTAGGAGAGGGGGTGAGTTTAAAGTGTTGTCTGTGGAATGCATGACATGATATAAACAGCACATGCATTTGCAGCAGCAGGGTGGCCAAGTGGTTATTGTGCAGCCCATAGGGCAGAATTCACCCTGCTTAAGTGCCTTTGAGTAAAGACACTATTACTCTCACCTCAAACCTTAGTTATAAACACAGTGTTGTTAATATATCGTACTTATTTTTGTATAATTGTGTTTTGGTTTGGGCACATGCAGAATAATATTTAGCCACTGTAGCCAAACAAGCAAAACAAAAGAATCAACATGGAGTGTTTCAAACAGATACAAAAGTATGTTGTTGTCATCTGACCTGCTGAACTATCCCAACTTGTGAAAATTTTCTGTAAGGCAGCCACATTTGTACCAGGTACGACTAGGCTTTCATTACCACCAGCGCACAACAATACTTTTTGATACACACACTATCGAGTTAATCACTTGCAAAGGTCACAAAAACCTGCTTCAAAGTCTCATGTGTGCCCCTGTGGTTCAAACACCACTACAACAGCCACAGGCGGGGAGTTATTTCTGGGTGAGAAATGCGATTTTATGTGTTAGAAACAAGGGAAGGGGGCAAATAAACTAACCGGCAGCCCCCAGAGAGGTGTTTCAGGGTCAGCATTTACCAGTCGCCTTTGTGAAACTAGTAGCCGAAAACACCAAAATGTAGCCGGGAAACACAATGAAGGTGAAGGGATTTGTGCCGCTTTACCCACCTCATTGTTCTGCCAGAGTGGAGATCCTCTCCTCGTAGGCAAGTTTGGCTGACTTCAGAGCTGAAGCCCGGCTTTAAAAGTCAAACCGGTGAAATAAAAAAACGAGAAAAATCGGCGACAAAAAAAGCGCATCTACACCCGCAAACGGGGTAGCCACCAGCGGGATAAAGAAGCACACCTCGACGATTTCCTGGTTGTGTGGAGCGGGAGAGGAGGAGGGGTAGGAGGGGGCAGAGAGGAGATACAGTAGTGGAGCGGGCTTGTCAACTCAAATCACTATCCCACATTTGTTTCTACGAGCGAAAGAGGTGAAGCCGAGGAGAAGGGTGGCTTCAGCAAAAAAAACAGAACTTCTCTTGTCAGACTTTGAGTCGGTTTACCGCTCTGTTTCTAGAGATTAACCCCGTATGTCTGCGTCGGACTTTCCTCCGCTCCCTCCCTCGGTCGGTTGGTCTGTCGGTAGGTCTGTGCAAATTCATTGGAGTCTGGCCCAACCCGCCAGCTTCCAAGTAGGCTACAATCCTGCGACGCGTTCAGGTCCGCCTCGTAAAAAAGAATACTAATTTTTTCACTTTCAGTGACTTTTGTTGTGGGTGATTTATTTTAGAGGGACTTAAATTAGAACATTACAATCAGCGGTGGACTGTAGTTAAAATATTCAGTACTATAGGTCTATAAGTACTTCATCATTTACATTATCTGCTAGGCTACTTACTTCTAGTCTGCTACACTTCAGAGAGAAATAATGTAGTCTACTTTTTCATTCATTTAAATGGTAGCTGTAGTTACTCATTACTTATGAATATAGCTCATAAAATATGTTGCATTGTCATCAACTAAATTATCCAACTGTATATAAAGTAGTTAAAATGAGTTTAACCTCCACCACCAACAACACAAATTGCCTCTTACATTAATGTCAGTAATAATCAAATGATATATAACACTCACATGGTCCATTCTGCTGTCTAATGTGTATTTTTACTTTCAGTATATTTTGTTATTAATACTTCCATACTTCTATTTAGAGCACTACTAGAGTTACTATTACTATTACTAGAGTAATAGTGTTTAACATTTTTATGTATTTTTACTTTAATTCAGTACTTCTTCTGCCACTGTTGACAACAAAATACTTCACTGTAATACCAGCTGTTAAATCGGGTAGAACTTCACTCTAAGATCATCACCAAACTGGAGTTTCAATATACATATACCAGTAGCTTCCTAATTCAAAACCAGTAAGCAAAGCCTACTAAATTATAAATCAATTACTCACTCTCTCATGAAGTAATTCTTCCTCCTCTTCTTGTATTTTAGGCATTTTAGTTGCTTGAATGTGTAGCCTATTACTGTAAAGAAGTTTTTAAGAACTTTATCTACTTACACCCTGCGGAAGCAGATGTCACAAATAAAAATGACATACAAGTGGAAAGATCAAAGCACTCCCAAAACATGGGGGTCTTGAGCTCATTTTGAAGTTGTTGAAGATCAAACTTTAGGAACAACATACTCAAAGGCATGGTCTTCCTTGACTGCAATATATGCTGATACAGATCTGTAGTAACTCAGTAAAGTAGATGGTTGTCTGAATTGATGATCAGGCTACCAGTGAGAGGTGAAAATTAACACATGCTCCTTTCTAGCCCAAATAGACATAGAGGAATAAACTAGTAGTTGACAGCACAATTTTTTTCTGATAATTTGATGATTTCTTGAGATTTTAAGAAGAACTTGTTCTCTCTCTCTCTTAACATGGCATCTATATCCTAGGATTATGTGATGCTGCACGTATTCCAAAGTGGTCATCTGAACCCATACCTTACTTTGCTTGCCATTTTAGGAACAGCTAAACATGTTCTGATACCTCATCCGTATGTTTAATACATCCAGGCACAACAACTTGCTGGCTCCAAGTCCTGTAACCACAGGGCAAAAACACACACACGCTCCGAAATGCACAATCCCCTCCTAAATATCATATTTGGACAGAAATATCCCATATTCTAAATTGGTAGTTGAAGTATTTAATTTCCAATAGCGCATGAAGGCAGCATCTCAGCCCAGCCAGAGGCCTGCCAAGCCCTCCACCTCGCCCTACTAGCTGCCTGAGTTCAAAACGTCAGGTTTCTATTAGCTACTGTTGCTTTCGTGGTTATTCTATAGATAGACTCTCTGTAGCAGTACATGAGCACTGTTTCTGGAATCAAATAGCTTAAAAAAAACAAAACATGCAGAGCTTTAATTCAAACGATAGCCTAGATAATAGAAGAAGAAGCAACAGCACTGGACTTTTAGAAATCCTTTAAATAACCTGTGTGAAATGCTGAGGTAATGGTTTCTAATTCTGTTAACAGAGAATTGAAAAAGAAGTTAGATGCCTCACATGGCCCACTTTTCAACAATGAGACAGTGTACACACTAAAAGCACTCCCTCTTCCTAATGGGGACAGAAGTGGAAGAAAGGATGAGAAAGGAATGCATTACGTCTGCATGGCATGTGTAAACATCCAGAAAGCCAATATGCCTTTAGTCTCACCACACACACTCTCAAGACATACAAGCTGACTGCTCTGAGCAACTGTTAGTCTGGTATTTATTTTTTTTTTAGCCACGTGTCCCGTGTTAACTCTGCTGTCCACTCAAACTGTCAAGTAAACCCAATTTCTTTTTCGTCACTGCAGTTTTTTTAAGAACAGCTCCTGAGGCGTTTGTGTGATTTGTGTTGGCTCATCCTCAAAAAGTCAGTCTTGTTCCCAGAAAGTAGCCCGTAAAAGAATTGGAAAGAGTCATGCAGTAATTTTAGGTTTCTCCTGCGCTCCTCCTACCACAGCTTTATTTCCACAGCTTGACGTCAGTCGGTCGACACCGTCCACAGCTGGCAGCCTGACAGAGGACCTGCTGGACAGCAACAACGAGGCCTCATGAGACTTGGAGGAGTGTGGCTATAACAAGTGTTCAGAGGTGCTGTTAAAGGTTTAAACTAAATAAGAGATGTCTGAAAAATGGAAGGGGGACAAGCGGCTGAAGAAGCACACAACGGCATGTGTTTGACATAGTGGATGTGCTTGGTAAGCCAGGCTGAATTACACTTCTGTGTTTCTCTCTATGCCTGTGAGTCTGTAGAGAGGTTATTATGTAAACAGACTGCACATCTACTACATCTTATATCAGAGAGCCCAGGACTTGTTGAAGAATACAGTCCTGAGGCAGCGTCTGAAAGCCTCAGTCTGCACTGTTGTTTGAATAGCAGATGGAGAAAGAGAATAACACAACTCAGTTTTAACCAAGGAAAAAATGTGTCAGTCTGGATCCTGAGACTGAGATTAACTACTAACTATTCCAGAGTTTGGTAGAATTTTCAAGGACATAAAATTCAATGTGTAAAGTATTTTAACTCTCACTCTATCTCTTTTTTTTTTTTACAGGGAAGGAATGTGACTGGAGGAGGGTAAAATTTGCAAACCGGAGTGAGACACAACTATTCACTAAGAGGTCTGGGCTGGAGGCCAGCTAAGCAAAGGGCAGCAGTAGGATTTTAGAGACAGTCCAAGTGACATGTCCTGAAATGTACGTAGGCCTTGAACTCCTCCTCACAGGGTAAATGGGACAATTAGACACCAAAAAAGTAACCAGGTTTCTGACCTCATAGTGGAGAATACGAAATAAAATTGAGCAATTTTCTGAATTAAGAACTTAAACCTCTGTTTTCATCTCTATACCAGAGCATTGTGCTACTTATCATATGAAAGGTAAATCTGCTGGTGACACATATCCATGATAAAGATCAAAATGAAAAAGGCCAACTAATGACCTAATGATCTTTAGATTAGGTGTTGCTTTCAAGACCCAGTAAATGTGTTTCAGTTTTCAGGACATGCTGTATAATTACATTAAAATGGCTTGTCATATAGGTATATTACTTTTATAATCCACTAGATGGCAATATACCCCTAATATATTACAGACAGGTGTCGCTCACACTTTGCAGTTTACTGGAAACTTTCTCTATGTGATGTTCCATTTTTGTTTCAACATCAAAAACAGCAGAGATGGTTGTAGTTGAATCTGTAACTAACAGGTCAGAATACAGAAGATTATGATGCCACCTTTCCTCAAGAAGATGATATTGTTATCCTAAATGTACATCATATAATTATAGCATTGAGCCTGAGTCTTGTAGCTACAGTTGAAGACATTTAGGGAATTTGGGGTTTTACATGACTTCAGTAGTTGTGTACATTCTTCTGTTGCACACATAATCATACATGTTACAAATTGTGATTTTTTTTTTTTTTTTAGCCTGATTCTGATATTTCTTTTGGTTTAAATATCTGACAATTTATCTGTTTTTAGGCAAATCACTTAAAGAGATGGCATGGATGAAAAGTCTTCAATATGATTAAGAATATTAAACATTTCTAACATTCATACAGTCGAGCCATGACAACAAACTCTTGCTGACGAAAACAGTGTGATATGGTCAAAAGCTCAGAGTGAGCTAGTGGACATTGAGATGAGACTGTTTTTCCAGCTGTTACCAAGGTAAAGAATGAACTGTCAAGCTCAACATAATAATTTGCAGAAAAAGTGATACAATACAATTATTTTAAAAAAAAATAAGCTACAATGATTTTAGTGGGCAGTCATTTGTTTTTTAATTGGGTGGGATTTGCTGGGGACATTTGGACTCATGATGGAAAATATGGCCCTAGGCCTGTAACATCACCGCTGATTACACAGACATGTAGCCTAATAACAGTCATTATCTCCTAGTAGATGTTAGTAGCCGATGTGAAATGTAGGATGAAACGTAATTTTAAAAAATCAGCACACCTGATACTAGTTTAGCCCACTTTCTATCCCATTACAGCAGTGATTGTTTGTAAATAAGCCCGGGTCACACGCAGCAGCTCGATACACCCGATCCCTCTTGTTTTGGCTGCCATTGAACGTCTCATTGCAGCTACTGTCATTCACACTTAAAGGCAGAGAGATGAGTGAAGGCACTGTTTGTGTGTTTACGAAGCTGAGGCTGATACCCTTTCCTCTTGCACCTCCACTCTCTCCACCTGGCCTTGGCCGACTCTGACACCCGGACCGCGGCTCTGCTTGAAAACAAACTGCGGCGGCGGCTCCGGTTACCTGGCCCCGATCGATGCGCTGCAGGGTGTCGCGTTGCCGGGAGGGTTGAGTATCGATGCATGACCGATCGCTATCATAATCACACTTCCCCCCTCTTATCGCTTACCTACTGAATAAAACATCTGCCTTCCTGCTCATGGATCACTCCCCCCCCGCCACCTAAAATCTGGAGGGAGAGGAATTCATGAAGTGTCTTTGAGATGAGTGAAGTAACATGAGAAAAGCGCATGATGATACCCAACAAATGAGGTCCCCAAAGTTGTATTTATCGCAGGCATCTTCAAACAGACCCACCAGCTATTTGACAGCACTTTGTCCTAGGATGCTGCACTGGTCATGTCAAACAGTAAACTGAGGACAGTCTGTGTGCTTAATGTGGCAGTCATAATTCAAAACTGTTCCATTTAACAAGCACAAGGTTGGTCCAAGACTGTTTGAGGACCTACAAAGGATTTATATGGTAATCCAGATGTGGCCACCGGGCCCCAAGTAGTTGCTCACTTGGCTTGATGTGAAATCAGAAACTGAACTGGGGATCCGTTGGTCAACAGGATTATGTTTTATATCTAGTTTGATTTAACTACATATCACCTAGTTATTACACCCAGGGACACGATAGTACCATCAGATTATGTATATACCCAAGATAAAGAATGAGCTTTCATGCTAAAATGCTAAAGATAGTTATTAGTTAGCTCATAATATTGTGTATTTCACCGTTTGCTTTTCTTTAAAGTGCAAAACAGAAAATCTATAATAAAGATTATTTTAGTTCAGTATCAAAACTATGAAAGTAGTGAGGAGATGACTCATTTAGGGGCCTCCTGGTGGCCACGGGGCCCTAAGCAGCCCTGTTTCCTTATGCCTTCACCTGCCTATGCAAAACCTTCCAGCTCCTGCTACATGATCTCTCTCAAAATTTTAGTGGAAGTGAAGATTTGCCTGAAGCGACAGAGCAAACCATTACAGAAAGGTCATAAAAGTTCACTACATTTCAAATTCAGGGCTCAGACTGATTCTCCTCCTTCTCACCCAGCAGGCTGCACCTGAGAGCTGTAAATTAGTGAGGCCTTGTTGCCCACACACAGATACTTCACAGGTGCTGGCCGCAGGCGCGCTAGAGTTAACAGTGGGAGTAGTAACATGTCATGTAACGTTAGGTATGAAATGTGAGACATCAAGATGTTAGGACGACAGAGTACTGTAGCTGGAAGGAAAATTTAGGCTACAGTGAAAAATTAGATTTTATGAGTGAATGCAAGATGCATCCGCTCACTTCAAGGAGTTGTACTCTAAATATAAGGACTACAGAAAAACCAGAGAGGATGTAAACACTTAATCAAAGATCGATGCCATTCAGCTTTCCAAAAATTGTTAAATACACAGACAGGCTTATATTTACTCACTCAATCAAAATCCGGTACACTTGACCACTAAATCTGAGAGCACCAAAGAGCAGAGGTTAGGTGCCAACTGTTAGAGAGAGGTAAGGCGAGACGAGCTGTCGAGCTATTAAGACAATTAACAAAGTGGTCAGGAGGGGCCGAGCGGCAGAGAGGAACAGCCTGAAATGGAGAGAGAGGAGGGTGTGAAGTGACAGTCAGCGCATCTGGTCTCATCAATAATGCAGTGGGCCTTTAAACGGCAGTTTGTCGCATATTGAGCGCTGCTGGCTGAAATCAAGCCCGACACTTTAGATCCTGTCAGGGGAGAGTGAAAGGGTGACAGCGGGAGAGGGCGGGGGGAGGCTGGCAAAAATACCCAAGAAAAGAAACATTTTTGCCAAAGCTTTCTTCAATACATGTGATGTAGTGGGTATTGAATGAGCTAGACAAGACAGAACTATAATATGTAGGGAGAAACTTAGAAGCTAAAAGCAAGTAAATACCTGCACAACTCTTGAATCTATTGATCACTTTTATTATTAAATTGAAAAAGACAGAAGACTTTTGTAGACTAAACAAAATCAGGCACTGTTGTACCTTATCGACTCTCAAAATAGTAGAAACATCCTTTTTGTTGACACTAAATTTCTGTCTCAACTGTGAATTCAGTTATCAGCAACAAAAATGTAAAACAAAGCTCACAATAATGACAGTCCACTGGCTTCAAATCTTTCAAATAAAGAAAAAGAAAGAAAAAGGCCTGAGTGACTGCGTCAGCTCGGCGTCTAACAAGCAGTTCATTTTCCTGTGATCAGAGGATTTCTCAGCACAACGATGACAGAGTCGCCCCTGAGGAACATCTTAGAAATGTAGCGGTCCTTATTCACGGGCTTAGACTTCTTTTTTCCCTTCCCGCTCTTGGGAACTTCCGTCCACATCTCCTTCACGTTCTCCAGGACCATGTTGCAGTGCCTGCAATAGCAATGCGAGCGCAGATTTAAGGTTATATAAAAGAAAAGCAATAGTATATAGCGTCAGTGCTTTATTTTAATCAAAACATCTATATCCAGAAATTATTCAATTTGTAAAGGATAAATTCAATACCTTTAATAGCGTTTGAGATCATTAAAAGGACCAAATTCCCGTTTTGATATTGATAAAAACAATCACATTTTCACTTGAGGAAACAGATGTCATTGTACTAAACTGTTTCTTGATGCATCAAATGTGTCTGAAATTGATATTAAAAATAAATATTATACTATACTATACTAATATTGGAATCAAATAGTTATAACTCTTGAATCTATAAGGCAGTGTAATATTTTGTAATAAATAAGGACAGGTGCTTAAAAAAGCAGTGTTTTTAAACTTCAGAGCAAATACAATCCACTGAAGGACAGTAAACTCACTGGGGACATCAAAAGGACCATAAAAATTCAGGTTGTTGATATCAGTAAAATTGTTATCCCTATTTGAATATATTAGCATATATACCAAGTACAAAAATATCGATATAATATAACAGAATACAAAATAATTAATTTACAAGTCTTCTATATTTACAAAAGTATAACATTTAACGTTAAAAACCGGTAATGTGATACTTTGCAATCAGTCCTGTTGTTTCATAAATCAGTGACTTTGTTCTGTACCTGTCAAAAGCCTTGACTCTTCCAAGCAGCTTCTTGTTGTTGCGGCAGTTAATGAGGACCTGTGTGTTGTTTTTGACTGACTGGGTGAGCACAGACAAGGGACCGGTGTTGAACTCCTCCTCCTCTCGTTTCTGGAGCTCCTCAGGGGTCATCTCAGACTTGGGCTTTGTTAACAAACTCCTGAGGTGTGACACAAAGAACACTAATTAAAATGGTGACAATAAATAAGTGAGCATGATGAGAACGGCATGTTGGCATTCATATAGTAAGAATATTTTCTGTTTTCATTTGATATTACACCCATTAAGTGTTAACAAGGACTTAATAACTTTAACTTACCAATTATATAAATGATTCTTAGATTAATCATTGAGTCTACATCAGAAAACAGTGAGTCTAAGATGATGTCTTCAGGTGTTTTGTTTTGTCCAACACCCCAAAATATTCAATCAAATGATATAAAACGGAGAAAAGTAGGAAATATTAATATGTGTGAGGTTGAAAACACCATTATTTTTCTGTCAACTGACTAATCCACTAATCACACTATTGCTACACCTTCTCAGTATGTAGAAAATGTTCTGTTGTGTTTTGATATTTTTAATGTGGCAATTTGTTGGAAGTCACTGTTTATTTTGTTATTCTTTTCCCTGTTACTTATAGAACAAAAAACAACTTAATTTATCATCAGAGGATCCAAACTTCTTCCCCAAAACACCTACAGAAAATATTACTATACATTAGTCTTGTGTGGAAAAACAAGACAGAAACATCACTTTTTGGCAAAGACTGTAAGATGTAAAACCTCACCATGATATGTATTATTTTACTGATATTAATTAAAACGTAACTAATCACAAACGGGGAAACAGAGTCACTTCGGAGCTTGATGTTAGCATTTGACTAACTAGCATATAGCAATGCTATTGTGTGACTTCTGACTCGTAACTATTGGCGTCACAGCAATTTCACAAACATAAATTAGGCTTTATATTTCTGTTATTTTATATTGTAACAGTAACATAAGTCGCCCAGAAAATACATCGCATGGTAGAAACTGCATACAAAGGATTTATGAACTGCAGCTAAACGGCCTCGCTAGCATTGGTGACTCTCTCAAATGCTAACTGGGTAGCATTGTTGCTACTGGCGGCTGCGACTCAGAGTTCAGGCTCTGAGAGTCAACCTGACCATTCCCTCAAAGACCGACTGATCATCGTTGATACTTACATGACTGATGATTTATAATATCTGTTTTCTCAGACCGTGTCCCGCTCGTCTCCACCGGGTGCCTCCGTATCTTCAACGATTCACGCGTGAATCAAGCTGCTTCCGGGTCAACTAGTACGCGCTTCTATCTGCCGGAATTACAACCGGTTCATCACGGTTCTCCTGAAACTGTATCAAACACAAGAAGTAAACATTTTCTACGCCAGTTTGTGTTCATCAAGATGCATCTGATGTATATTTTGTATTACAGGCTGCTGCTAAAGGCCGACAGTGCTGGATATCACACGTACTCTACTATTTTGAGGGTTTTGCTCTCTGGTAGCCTAAATGTTATTCTACTCTGTAGCCTCCACTACATTTCAAAGGCAAGTACTGTAGTTACAACCATTATTTAACAACTCTTGTAAATTATTTTGCAGATGAAGAATTCAGAAACTTACATTGAGAATATAAAACACAATATATTTAACCATAACCTATATAATAGCTGATCTTAGCTGAATCCTGACCATGATTAACCTCTCTGGGGGCCCCGAGGACAAAACTTGGGCCCCTATTGACCCCCACTGTACATGACAGTTTCATTATTCTACCAGAAACCCAGAAAACAACCAGCACTTTACAACTGAAATGACTATCAATCAATCAATTAATTGCTTGACTCATTTCTTATGCAAATATGACTTACTTTTCAGATGTGTATTTGTTAGTTTCTTACATCTTCTCTTGTATTTTTGACTGCTGGTCATGCAAAAATGCATGGGCTTCATAGAATAATAATGGGCCTTTTCCTACAATTTTCTGTCATTTTACAGACTAATCACTTAGTTATTAAAGAAAGAAAAAGAAAGAACCATCTGTCACACCTATTTACAATGTAAATAATTGTTGGTTGTAGCTTTACTGTACTCCTATGATGGACTCATATGACATTGCCTGAGATTTTCTGTGTTAATTATCTGACACAAAAAAATAGAAGCAGCCTGGTAAAACACAACTTTACAACAAATGAGCTCAATGTAAACGAGAACAGTTAAGGTCTTAAAACAAGATTTAACACAAGGTCCCTCTACAAGACAAGGCTACAAGATGGAAGGCCAATCTACCTTAGTCATGCAAATTTCAAACAAATTTACAATTAATCAAATTATATAGACCTATATTATATGGGGTAAACCTAGTGTCCCTTGCAGGCTGCCCGCTGAAATGGCTAGAACATTAAATTGCTGACCACAAGTTAATATATCAGTTATAATCAATGTTGGGGAGTAACTATAGTTATATGGGATTACATATCAAATTGCAAAATAAATGTAATTGTTATCTGTTTGTCAATGAGAATTTTTTTTTTTAATTAAATTAAGATGTCAAGTTATCACTAATCAAAACATTGGTGATTACAAAGGGATTACATCTAAATATATTCTTTTCGGTAAAAAGCTTACACGTAGAAAATAACATTCATTCTGTTGCTTTGCATCTTCATATCTTCAGATGATGTGTCTCAGATTGGTGATAGGTGTGAGATCTCACTAACACACTCACTAACTTAACCGACATTGTGTTTTCATACAGGGCACCAACAGACTGACTTAATGGTGCTGAAAAGTCATTTAAAAAGTAATCAAATGTAATAAGTTACATTACCTCCATGAAGGAATTGAAACAGTCACATTACTTAATACACAGGATAATTAGTAATCTTTAATCTTTTACATTTCAAAAGTAACCTTCCCAACACTGATTATAATAATTCTAGCCTCGTTTAACTTTTGATACTGTAAGTACAGTTTTCTGATAATACAGTGTGTACTTTCATTCAATTTTGAATGCAGGAATCAATACGTTGTGACAGGGATTCAACAAGATGCTGGAAATATTCCTTTCAGCTGTTTATTAGACAGAGACAGTAGAGAATGACAGAACTGCAGGGTAGAGCGAGGGGATGACAAGCAGCAAAGCCCAGGCGGGATTGGAACCCAGGCCACTGCAGTAAGGATTCAGCCTTGTTTATGGTACACGCTTAACCAGGTGAGCCACCAGGGTGCACCGAGCTTCTAGTCCAATGTCAACATAATACCATCACATAATGTCAGCTGCACACTCATGCTGCCAATCTCTTTATTTAGCCAGGCAAGACATTAAGAACAAATTCTTATTTACAATGGCGGCCTGGCAAAAGGCAAGAGCCTCTTGAGGAAAAGGGGGTAGGGACTGAAAGGGTATAAAGTTAAAAGACAGCAGCACACAGAACAAACATTACATAAAAGACATACAGTCCAAACATAAGCATCTACAAGATTCAGATGTGGTGATTGAGCAGGCCATTCAACCACAGTGAATTCACCGTCGCTGTTCTGGAAACTGGTTTGAGACAACTTTTGCTTGCATTGTGCATTATCATGCTGGAAGTATTCTTAAGAAGATGGTAAACTGTGGCCATAAAGGAATGCACACGGTCAGTAACAACACTCAGATAGACTGTGGCGTTCAAACCATGATTGATTGGTATTAAGAGGCTGCGGGTGTGCCAAGAAAACATTCCCTACACCATTACACACCAGCAGCCTGGATTGTTGACACAGGGCAGGTTGTGTCCATGGATTCATGCTGTTAATGCCAAACTCTGACCCTACCACCTGCATTCCTCAGCAGAAATTCCGACCTACATCTGCATGATTTTATGCATTACAGTGCTGCTAGGTGATAGGCTGATTGGATAATTGCATCAATAAGCAGGTGTACAGGCGTTTCTACTGAAGTGCTCAGTGAGTGTACATTAACCACATTTCTGTTGCAGAAATTTTCACAGGGAAAGAGATGGCAGAGGGAGCAGCCAAAGGGATACCGCAGCCCCAAACAGGTAAGTCTTTGTTTTGCTCTTTAACACAACAAGAGCGAGGGGAAAGTGTGTGAGAGAGAGATGGGGATGTAGGCTACATTATCTACACAGCAGCAACGAGACATTGAGAGATTGGCTTTCTGGCAAGAGACAGACAGACGCCTAGGAGTGTACAACCCACCCACCTTATTTCAAAGGGTGGCAGATCTACCTGTGGAAGCCACTAGCTGCAGATAATGGCAGCCTGTGTGCTGTTGAGAGAGGCGAGTGTAGGGGGATTGATTTCCAGAGCTGTACTATATCTTTATGAAGCACACCTACCTCAGCCAAAAGACTTGCATCTTAAACTGTGGAGCAGCAGGCCTGTAAAATGAGCTCAAAGTGGCTTTAGCTTGTGCATGTGGTGGGGCTGCGGTAATCTGAAAACACCTTTGCAGCTGCCCAATTAAGAGAGCAGAGATTAATATACAACCATTAAAATCGGATGGCCAAGAAGCTTACTATGAAATAATTGATAATGAGGATTACATTATTAATTACATTTTCAAATGAACTTTATTTTTTATGATTATGGCCTAAAGATTTGCTGTATGGGACTGTATGAAAGTGATTTGGGTGGGGAGCAGGGCTGAGATAAGCAAACTCCTCCTCTGCAATATCAAAAATTTCTTTTAACTCTCCCCCTTGACTTAGAAAAATGATAACACCCCCCCCCCAAAAAAAAGAAATCCTTTTAAATAGTTCACAGACATTTAGCTTAATTATAAGAATAAAATAAAATATGAATGTGATTATAAAGATTAAAAGATCCTACCCTGCTTTCCTGAAATATTTTAAATTACTTTTCTTTCTTTTACTATTTCACTGTATATTGATTTTAGTGGCAACACTTATGAGGAAACCCTCTTATTATTTCTACTTTCAGCACATGACACATGGTCTGCAAGACACTAGCATCAGCAGCAACAGATATCAGCAACAACTGTCCCAACCCAACTGTGAAGTGAAACCATATGTTAAACAGGGTGATTTACAGCACTGTGGAAGGCGGTTATTAATTAAAAAAAGAGTATCTTCTTACTCCTGCCTCGGGGGGGGGGGGGGGGGGTTAAAAAATCTGTCCCCCGTGCTCTTTGTGCTGCGTTCACGATTACTCATGCCAGTAATGAAAATATTATTATCATCGCATCTATCTAGACCGTGAGTTTGCCAACAGTGAAGTTACCTGATCCAGCCCATGTCTGCTTTAACCACAGGCGACTGTGAATGTGACTGGGTTTGGAAAGGTGACGGGATGGGGTCTTTTCTGATATAAAGAGTCTTTTGTTTAGCGGAGGCAGCCGTCCAGAGAGCTGCTCTAATCTGTATCCTCATACAGCACATCTATTTTCATTCATTTCTATCACAGGAGGAGCAACGGGGAGAGGTGAGGGAAAGTTTAACAGGCAGTGATGTCAGCGGCGGGTGAAACTTAAGACAGATCAATAAGATCAGCGTGGCTGGAAATATCATGTCTACCTGTTGAGGTTACATCACAGACTGTGCTCTGTTTCAACATGATGTTTCAAGCTTTCAGCTGCACATTTGAACTGTTTTTGATCTTTAAGAAAAAAAAAAAAAAAGATTTTTTTATTTTTCTATAGATCTTGTGTGGGCTTGAATCCAGAGTGAAACATTTACTAACATAATAACATAATAACACAGCCAAATAAGAACAATCAACAACAGCTATAGATTTAATGAGGTGAAAAGAAAGCACAATTAAAAATGCATTATTTATCGTTTAATTACATGTAGGCTAATTAAAATAGGAATGGAATAGGATAGGAAAAATAGGAATTTTTTTAGTTGCAACATAAACGAAATCGAAGACAATAAGTGCAGCAAATGAGCAGTTTAACTTTCGTTTAACACTGTATTTTTACTCACACTGTAAGGTCTATTTTCTACGTTTTAAATGGTCTCATTTTTTTGTCATTAAAAATAATTTCATTAACATTTTTGAAAGTTAAGACACCTGGAACTTTTTCTCGCTTATACTCACTCATATCAGAGCTATCCATAACTTCAACAACATTTTAATAGCTTTTAAAGTTGTGGGGTAACATGCACGCTGAAAAGAATCACTTCAGAAACAGTAATAATTTCTTTTTCTCTTTTTATTCTATCTCATTTTTAAAATGTCTTTTCTGCATTTTGTAAGAGATAATTTCATTGGATGGCATTAGGCCTAAAACAGTGTCATGCGCGCAAACACCACTTCAGTTTACACGTGTGAAAAATAATGAATGTTGACATAAATGGAGAACATTGTTTTTTAAAAGATGTATGTGGTTTCAGCTAACAGATAGGCCTAGGGATCAAGTGGCCATTAGTTACAATATAATTTGACCCTGTCCCTGGTAACACTGATGTGTTTTGAAATAACCAATGCGCAAATACATATTTCTACAGATTGTTTTTTAAATGACTCGTGTTAGAAGCATTGACTTTAATTTTTCGTGAGACCCTTACAATTGCTGTTTATCAGCTCATTTTTGTTCATTTGACACAAATTGCACAGCACGCCGTCTGATGAAATAATACAAGTCTAGTGCAAAACATTGCTCGATCCAATTCAGATATCTTAACAGAGAATTTATTAGGCAAATATTGCAGGGCAATTTTCATTAACCAGGCGTTTCATAAACTTAATAAATTCCACGTTGCAGGCTCTCATTGAAGTGTAATGCTCTGGCCTTTTCTTTGATCATCTAAGTTCTACAGTAATAGGCCTATTTTAAATCTTAGATATTGAGTGTTAGGAGTGTTACTCTATTTTTCTATATTCCAAGAGGGAGGAGGGCTTGAACTGATTTGAGGGCAATAATTTGGAAAGTCATTACAGCATCCCCCGAGGTCTGAGTGGCCGCTCTTGGAAAAAAATTGTCCCGGAGACGAGTTGGTCGTTGCGCGCTCCTCCTGCCCTGGACTAAAAGTTGCGGCACATGGTATTTGATGCGAGTAAAAGTAGCTGGCCTGTCCGGAAATCATGTTAAAAGAGCACGGATCCGACAGCGGCAGTGTGCACGCAGGGATGGATGTGGAGAAAGCGGTGCAGGCAGTGCCAATCTGATGGCGGCGGGATTGCGCGCAGCTGACTCCGATGTAAGACATCTCCTGGTGCGTCTGCACGAACCGGTCGGCGTCTGCAGCACTTGCAGCACTCAGCCGGGACCGCTGCGAAACAACCGATGTGGCGTGGTTGGAGAAGCGGGGATGAGCGCTCAGATAAGTCCCTGCGCCAAGGTGGGTGCGCACTGGTGTTTGCAGGGGCAGAAACGGCGGCACCGGCCAGTAAAACGAACCCGCTGCGGCCAAGGTCACACTGGTTGCAGTGCCGGAGGACATCAGACGACCCCCTCCTCTTTTCAGAGCGAGTTTGGCCCTGGAGCTAGATGCGGCCCTGCGCCGGAGTTTCCCTGATGTGCCACCTATGAAGACATCCTCACTGCAGGGGTCCAGCATCCAGTAGTTGCCTTTGCCCGGGTCATCATAGTGGCGCGGCACTTTAACGAAACACTTATTAAGACTCAGGTTGTGCCTGATTGAATTTTGCCATCCTTGTCTGTTCTGTCGGTAGTATGGGAAGTTGTCCATGATGAACTCATAGATGCCGTTGAGTGTGAGCCGTCGCTCTGGGCTCTGGCGGATCGCCATCATGATGAGCGCGTTGTAACTGAAAGGAGGTTTTTCGGGTTTAACACTTCCTTCTGCTCCCCCGCTTTCCTTGGAATCTCCTTTATTTCCTTCTCGTTTTCCACTCGCAGTCACCGGTTTAGCCTCTACCATAGCGCACTGTTTTGGTTTCTCGAAGTTCTTTTCGTTGTCTAACTTTTCCTCTTCACTGGATTTCTCTGGATGTGCGGAGCGCAGTTTCTGGGACGGAGAAGGAGACTCCTGGTCACTCGACACCCCCTCTCGTCTCCACAACAGGCTGCTGATGCTGAATGAGGACTTGTGTAAAAATCGCTCTGAAGTTTTCAAATCCTCCATCTCAAAGGTTTAGGGCGCCCCTCAAATCCTAAATCCTCAAAGTTGTTCGGTGTTCAGAGCAGAGTGAGTCACTGAACACACAGAGCAAAGATGCGCTGATTCAAAGTGGTGAGGAGCCAAAGACTCACGCTGGCCAGACAGCGCGACAACAAATGCGCATGATCACAGCGGGCCAGGGCTCGTTACTTACAAAAAGTAGTGGATTACTTTGATATGGGATTTAAAAAGGATCTAAAAGTGAAACATGAGGTGGAGTAATTTGTACACGTTCCAGTACTTAGAGCTGATGTAATAACTAATTTACCTCAATACAGATATTTAATCATTTTCTCCATTAAATCAAAAGTTAGCCAAAACGGAACTAAAATGATTTACTTGCATTGGATACTTCTTGACCCTAATTTAAAAAAAACCAAAAAACTCAATAGTCTGCAGGAGACGCTTAAAAATCGTGAGAAACGGGTGTGCTGTCAATCTGTGTGACTGATCTGTGAACTCTTAGGTTCAATTATAACACTTCCGTGACTTATGAAACTCTACTCTCACACACGCGCCTTGCCCTCTGGGCTGGCCTCATCTGTTTCTCTCTGCGCTGCTTTGCTGACACCATGATCTTTCAAAATAGGCATCCGATCAAAAGAAAGAAAGAAGTAGGTGTAGCCTCACCGATGCTGTCGATAATAGGCCTAAACAAACACACAGTAAAACGCAATGGACAGATGCATGATGTGTAAAAACTTCAGCAAATAGGCCAAAAAAATTCCACTTATTTCTAAACCTGCTATTACAAGATTTTAAACAAATGCCAATATGGTAAGAACGTGGCAAAGGAAAGCACAATACTGACCAGACAGAAAACAGGCCTGGGTCCAACATCCCCCCATAGTGGGCCATACTGCACATGAAGCTCTGCTGCTTCTCTTAGTGCCATGTTGCTTTATGGTAATCTGATCAAAATACCATAATTTGAGCACAGACTATTAATAAATCTGTAATAATCAAAAGTAACAGAAGCTGATGTGTGTTTGTCTTAGATACTGATGTAAAATTCTTGACATCTTGAAATAGCAACCAACTACATTTGCTGACTAAAATCAAATGTGTTTTTTACTGTTGTGTAATTGGCTTTTCCTAGACAACCGCAATTCACTCCTTCATGTGAATGAAGCATGTTCAGACAATGAGCTATCATGTTTTATTAGTCATCCTGGAGGCACAGTGACTAAAAATGGAAAAAACTTTGACTGTTAATGGCACTGCAGTACAAACATACACTCAGGTAGTCTGTGGTGTTGCTGAGAGTCAACAGTACAACACTTCCACCTATTGCTGCAGACTGTTTCTCAATAAGGATCCAGCCAGAAGAGAGCGAAACATGTCCTATGGGGGCGTCGAGTCAGAGTCTTGTGTTATGTTTTACATGTGACACTATCGGTTCAAAGGCCACCACACACCCTTATTTTGTATTTGTATTATGCCTTATGAGTTATGTTTGCCCAGTCAAATATGAATAAATCACTGCAAAAAGTCAGGGCATTGATATCTTCTGATGCTCAAGTTGACAAGTGAATAGCTAAAACAATAGCAGTAAAAGCCAGTACAGGCTCTGAAAGGGGCAGGGGCAAAGAGTGGAGATTTTTTTTTTTGGTAAATTTCAAAAAATAGGCAGTGATCAACACAATTAAAAAAAAAAAACCCAATATAGATTGGATGCATTTCTGACCACTCATAGAGCCTGAGCCACCACAGACAAGAGGCCACACCTTACCTGACCACTTATAATTCAACTGTGGGTTACTTTACTAAAGCTGTAACCACTTGTTAATTTTTCAGTCATTGTTACCAATCAAATCAACTGTTACATTGGCAGTTTTATAGGTCATATACCAGTCATCAGGCATGACAACCGGAACTACACAACATGTAACCTGTTAACTACTATAACCTTTTTTGTCAATTTGATAGGAGCCTCCCTCCATAATCCCTAGGCCACACAAGTGAGCGCTTGTTGGGAATGTCTCTGGCACTGCAGAAAGCATGCATTGTTGACTCGATACTTGTAATCCCCCTTGGATATCTTTCTCCGATCTTCTCCAAAGAAAACCCATAGGCCTATACAAAATATATTTTATTGCTGTTTGAATTAGTTCTGTTTGGAGGATCCCTGCTCAAGTGTCCGTGACCCAGACGGTGAAATCCAAGCAGCAGTGCTACTTGGTGGCAGACTCTGACCTTTTTGGTAGAAGGCAAGCAAATTCCTTACATAAATGAAAAATAAATCAAATAGTGATAATATTGCTGATAATTAGTGTTTATTTCCAAAAGACACGTAGCATAACATTAGAACAGGTTAAATCCATGTGAATGTTTATTTTACACCATGGTGCACTAATAACAATATCAAACAGAGTATTTCTAAGGAAAATGTATTGCACACCATATTAATATTGCACCTAGACTCAATTAACTTAAAAAATAAGATGACAAACTAAAAGAAAGTGTGAGCCACTCTGACATGATCTCATTGACAACTAGCGCCTGTAGGTCTCATCCCATGTGAGGGCTCCCTCTGCTGCAAGAGAGATGGGCTGTGAATATGTGTTGAAACTTGTGTTTCAAGACCCATAATAAAAAATTGAAAAGAAAAGAAACAGATTGGAGAGTTAGTGTTTTATCTCTGAAGCTGTGTTACCCTGTTTATACCAAAGGCTGAGGCTTATGTGCCAAAAGGAAAGAATTTTCGATCACAATTTGCAGCAGGCTTTATGTGCTACCCTTCAGTTGTGGTAGCACAGCATAAAGCTTTTCTCCTGGACATTCTGTCTCTCCGAGATCTCTGTGCCCAAACACAGGAAACTCTTTAGATAAAAAGCCCTGGGAAAGTCCAGACTGCAGCAGCTGTTTCACTGACAATATTGCCTCTTTGCTTGGTGTTTCATCTGAAATCAGAAGACGTTTATCATTATCATCAGAACTTTACCATTCTATGCTGTATGCATATTGTGCAAAGAAAATGTCTCCAGAATAGTATGTCACTGCCTTCATAAGAAACTATAGCTCTTTCCCCTCTCCATAGACATATGTGTTTTCATTGCTGCCACAATACAAAAAGTAAATAAATGTACCTACTGTTGAAATTGCCCATGAAGGCAATCCCCACTGAGTCATGATTTTTGCCTTTGGTGTGTGCCCCTACCACACCCCAGCCACGGCCCTCGAACACTGTACCATCTCCTCTGATGAGAAAACTGAAACATATACAAAGTATTGTTGAGCATCCTTTAGCATTGAAAACCCAGTTTGTCCATGTTGCACATGCAAAACTAAATTTGCCAGGATCAAATAATCATTTATTCCTTGTGACATCTAAAGGCAACAAAGCTACTCACTTATATCCAATGTCATCAAAGCCTCTGTCTGTCATATGCCCTCTCTGAATGCTGAGAATGCGGCCCTTACACTCTGTCAGGCCTTTGCAGCTTGGGAGGGCAGTGTGGTGTATGATGACTCTTTGGGCCGCGCTTTTCAGTTTCTCCTTCTGTTTGGGGGCAGCTGCTCCCCACTGCGCTCTTGACACAATGTTCACTGAAAAGCAATTTGAAGACAATCAAAAGCACATTCAAAATAAAAAGCCGGCTTATGTCATTACTGAAGACGTAATCAGCAACAATCATTGCAACAAGATCTCCGAGTGAAACATCTCTAGTGTAATGCAGTTTTTTGTCATACCTTTTTGTGCCATCATTCTGTGCACAGTTGCCTTTGGTTGTGATGAATGAACAGCAGCAGACTGTGCAGCTGCCTTTTCAAAGAACCTGTGTCAGGAGGTGTGGTCATGGGAAGTACACCGTTGTTGTTCTTGTTGCATGTGGATGCATGCCACTTCAATGGGAAAATGAGTTATTTGCTGAGTGGTCACGTTGGCTGAGTAATAGTCCACAGTTACGCAAACGTCTTGTTTGGAATATATATTTGAGAAAAGAGGAAGTAGGACTGTAACATTCATCATTCCACATGGTAACAGCAAAACGGTGGAAGTTTTTTTTCCCCAAATCAGGGATGACTGCTTCAAAATGATGAAATCTGTAGTACCTTTTTTTTTGCAAAATCAACCAACATTCATGCTTTTACAGTAAGAGGAAATAATGCACGGTATAACCCCGATAACTACTGTAGAGGACACTCTCTTTGCTGACTAAAGCATGGGTTTTTCCACTAATGCGAATATCTATAAAAGCATTTGTTACATGTTTATATGAACAAAACTATGTCTTACATGTTTCAGTAAATACTCAGAGACATCTGAAACAACTGATTCTTTTAATCTAACAAAACACATTTTGAAAAGGACGACTGTTAAAAAACTATTGATACATTATATTCACAAGATGGTGTCTGACAACCATGTCATACAAAGAAGATTTCAGGGTCTACAAACATCAACAGTCCTGCAAATTGTACAGTAAGATATTATATCATATTCATTTTTACCAATTTGTGTAGAATTCTGACTTGTATAGTAGAATAAAAATATCTATTTGAGCTGCAGCTAGGAGCATTTTTTTGTGTGAATGGCAGTACTGTAGATGCAAATGTCAGACCTCTTCATCATCACCAGCTTTACTCTGTCCATCTATGTCCACAGTGAGGAGCCGTGCAGACGTAGTACAGTCTCATAGCATCCTGTTAGGAGAAACGGTAGAACAAAAGATGTGTGGACCACAGGACAAAGTATTTCCTCACTGAGTTTTTGATCACTGATTTTGGTAGGAGGGTGGGATAAGTGTGGATGACAATGGACAGTTGGGTACAATTTTGCACACTACTGTTAATATTTCATTCATGGTATGCTGCTGGCCACAGAAAGATGGTAAATGTATTCATATACAAACAATATAAAGGCTAAAGTTCATGCATACTGTATTTAATTACAAGTGATGGTTACCTCAGCCTTCATACTGTGAGACTGGAAGAACACTGCCTCCTTGTGACCACATCTGGGAAGAGAGGGTATATGCACAATGTTAGAAAATACTTTATTTCAAACAACCTACCACTCAATGGCACAATGTCTCATTTCACAATCAGTCCAAAAAGAGCTATGCTCCTATATGTATGAGTGTTTATGATATGTGGCCATTAAATAACGAGACTGGGCTTATGTATGTCGAACCAGAATTAGTGTCATTATGTAACAGCGACGCCTCTGATATTTGACAGTCAGTTTGATTGTTGTGTAAAACCACACTGAGACTTTGTGGTGCAAGATATTGGCCAGATTATTAGAGTTTTTTTACATGTGACCACACCTCTCAGATTACACAAAAATTCCAGGCCCCATCTAAAACTTCTAAAGAGAAAAGAGAAACAAGTGGCATATGTGAAGAAACCTGTGGCAAAATTTTAGATAACTACATAATGATGATGATAATGGGTAGAGACTTCAATATAAAAAAAATGACAATGTTCGTGTTAAGTCAGCAAGGCGTGCGCTGTGTTGGTTCTCGTGGCTCTGGTGACTACCACCATGAGTCATCAATTTGGCTGTAGAGTGATTCAGATGACTACAGCAAAGTGTGATCGACTATGTTTAGTTTGTGTTTCCCTGAAGTATTTGTCACTACACGCTGTCTGTAATTGGACTCAACAACTCTCAA
This sequence comes from Seriola dumerili, assembly GCF_002260705.1. Lineage (NCBI taxonomy): Eukaryota > Metazoa > Chordata > Actinopteri > Carangiformes > Carangidae > Seriola > Seriola dumerili. The sequence goes on along the minus strand of NW_019174357.1, from coordinate 862,194 downwards.
AAGTGATGTTATTCTGCCCTACATACATTTAACATAGTCATTTCTGGAGCAAATTTAAAAGCTATGTCAGACAAGACTTTTGATATATTGAATCAAATCACTCTGTTATGGGAAGAAGCTGTTACAGAAACAGTCCAGCTCATAAAGAATCAACTCTCCATTCTGTAGGTTAATACATCTTTCAGCTGCTTTCTGCCAATCGTTCAGGTTTTCTTCCTCATATAGTCAACCACTCCAACTCACCTTTCCCCATATTAAAATCATGAGTACACAAACCGACCATACTTGCCCAGTTCAAAATAGAACAGAAGTAATCGACATCCAGCAAACTGAAGACACACCATTATTCTTCCAAGACGTCAGGCCCAAAAAGGGCTTAATTCCCAATATATTTTTGGCTTACATTATTCAGGTACGGAGAAGGAAGACTCAAATAAGATTACTATTTTAGCCACAAGTGTAACTGCAAGTATGTTAGAGAAAAGAACCTGATGAGTTGTTAAGGAGTCAACTTTCTGCCCTCTGGTGGTCAAAAATCATGTGATGAAGCTCATAGGCCAAAGTTGTTTTCCAGCACTGACCACCCTTACATATCCAACTATGCTGAATATTGGCACCAAACTAACAGAGCAGTGTGTTAGTACCCTTAACAAAACAATTAGGGCTGCCCAAAGAGAATGAGTGTGGCCAGCTGATTATAGAAAAACTTACTTGGGACAGGGGTGGTCCTCTGTCCTTGGTAGTGTTGGATCCTGAGATACATCAGCGATGATCTGCGTCAGCTCACTGGAGAAAGAGCAAAACAAAAGATGGTCAAGAAATAGTCCTCAAATGACTGAAATTACACGTTAAATATGCAAAGGTGGCAGATATTTTGCTTTGATTCGTATGTGCACAGTTAACACCAAGGGGTAATCTTTTACTAATTTTCCCGTTAAAATTAAGGACAGATGCGCACAATTAACACAGCCAGTCCACACCTGAAACTATAAATGGGTCACTTGTCTACGACCAATTGTTTTGATCTCTTCAAAGCCCATTAGTGGTTGGATAACAAGAAGATCAGATATTAAAGCGGTGGTGAAAGTGCAGTGTCATTTGTCAGTGTCAAAAATCACCATCTTGATAATTTGTATGACACTATGGTTTCTTTTACTCACTCAACCTCGTGGGTGATCTTATTGACATAGATGCAGCTGTTGTCTGCCTCTTGTTGGTAGTCACAATTCCTGCACTGTGGGTTGAGATAATTAAAAAAACAAAACAAAAAAACAAATAAGGCACTCAGAAAAATTATTACAGGCATACAATGGACATTTCAGCACACCGCCTTCTGGTGTCACAACAAGCCATCTCATAAGCTCTTTTGTTTAGTCTAAATGAGTAAGGAGTTATTTCAGTCAACTCTGAGTATGTTCACTGTGAATTAGGTGAGTTCGTGGGGAATGAAAAAAGCCCATCATCAATGGAGCTACGCTCACTACCACGATTCACGATGGTAACGGGTAAATAAAGAGGAGAGTGTCTTTTTTAACCCACTGGAGCTAGAAATAATAATGTGTGACAATGCACATTTATGTTATAAAAAACACAACAGTGGCAGTGAAAGAGTCTGAGCTGGAGTGGAAAAGAGTCAATAAGTTAATACTACTGCATTTCATTCAGCGTAATCCACTCATTTGTTATTTAACTGCCTTGAATTTCCTTAATACATGATAAAGAGGGACCCCTACTTAATTATTCAACTGTAGCTTGATTAAGACAAAGTGCTGGTGCCAGCAGGTGAGTTATAACAATAAGTGTTAAAGTGTTTGTGAAAACCTTTCACCGTATCTGCCTTCTGGAATATAGCCCAGGGTTTTTAACCTTTACATAATCCTATGAGTTGCATACTTATTTATTTACAAGGCCCTTATTGGAAAACTGCCTTCATATATTGTTTCCATGATAATTTACACCATTACACCTGGCTTTTGTCCCATGTTCCCTAAGTTCATACTGATTTTGTAAGAACTGCCTTTGGCTAAAGCACTTAAAAAATGAATTTGTTGGTACCTCTTGATCATTTTAAATTCTTAATCTCTAACCTTTTAATTTCCGTTTGCACCCATTTTAATTGATTTTCGTTGTTACAATATTTATAGTAGTTTTTGAGGTTTAAATAAAAAAATTATAACATTATATCAGTGTAACCATGTGCAAGTTTCGAGTGACCCCTACTTCACTCAGACTCATTGCACTGCACATAAACTTCAAGATGAACATTTAAATGACTCATACTGATGCATGATTTGAGCGCCACTTCATGACTTCATCACTTAGTTTTGTGTACTTTCCAGGTAAACTAAACAGAACATCCCGAGGTTGCTGTGGGTTGTACAGAGGGAGACTGAGTAAGGAAACCGTAAGACTGCGGCAGTAGTTATAGTTTGAAGTGGGCTCACAACTTAATAACACAGCCAAGTGGCAAGACACTTACCGCATAAAGCAGGACACGGTTCTCCTTGTCTTCTTTAGGATACAACATGTTGTTACTGGAAAACAGGGGAGGCGTGTTTAGTGGCTTCCTGAGGTTTTCAATGATTCCATAAAATAAGACGAAGCCTAGCCTTTCGTTAAGACAACGTTAGGTTAACAGGCGTGTAGCTAGCCGGCTAGGTTAACTTATCTAACTTCTGCCCGATCACAGACTCACCATTCCTGACAAAACCGTATCCCAACAAATCCTGGCTCGTATGTCCCGCTATCTAAATCCATTGGAGAAACTAGTGCTGGAAGATAAAACTTGACAAATACAACAAATGTGATGCTCAGTCACTTTACGCTGCCGCTATCGCGTCCTGCCGTTTGAAAACACGCTATCTGCGCATGCGTGAACTTCTGAATATGTGATGATTTTAGAGACAGCGCCTCCTAGGTGTTGGAAGACAGAAAAAACATTATTTTTTCATTAAAGCCTTATACAGTATTATCATATTATCTTATTATTATTGGCTTATTGTAATTGAAAAACACAGTTTATGCCATCAAAATGCCAAATTTATTGATGCAAAGACTAAAGCTTTCGGTTCTGGTTTGGTTTTGTCATAAAACACCCTACACATAACACACTTTTTCACATATTCACCAAGAAAGGGCTAACAAAACACAAACAAAAGATTCAAACCAATGTAACATTAATGTAACAAACTAATCCAATAATCACCTTGACTTAATTGACAGTTTGACACAGAGTTTTTTTTTTATTTTTATTTTTTTAACTCAAACAAACTCCAACAAAGACAGTGTCATTATCTTCAGTTGCAAAGATATCGTTTCTGCCAGGCCCCCAGACATTCACACAGACTGTGTCCTTCTCAGACAGTTTCACCACACTGCTAACACTGGCCACTTGGCTACATTTATCAGGGAGGGAGGTGTGATACAGAGACACTACTTTCTCTGCATTCTTGTATATAGCACACTGTCCACGCCCATACACAGACACATGCACAGTGAAGTGATAGAAGCCATCCACAGGGCAGGTGAAGATGCCTGTGTCAGGACTGTAGCCTCCTCCCTCGTTGAGCAGCACAGTGGCAAACTTCAGGACTCCTGAGTGTTTTGGGTAGCTGTCACAGATGTCCAGCTTGGCTGTGAAGGCCACAGTGCCTGGAGTGGGTGACATGGTAATCAGAGTAAGGACTTTGTTTACAGCCAAACCAAATCAGTTAGAGATATGAAAATTATTGGGATGGGGAGGGGGGCTGAACATTATGTTTCACTCTTTTAAAAATCATATTCAATAGGTGGTCATAGTTAGATTCAAAGTACTTCATAATCGTTATGAGGGACAGTTTTACCAAGAATTTGTAATTCAAAATGTAGTTCTATGAATTGCTGGAAAACACTGGGGTTATAGGGAGATATAATGATGTTAAAAATGCTTCTTGTTTTTTTTACCCGGTGGTGAAATGCTGTCTCCGCGGCCAGGGACATAAGCCATGACTAAAACTTCTAGACTTGTAAGACAAAAATGAATGGTAGTTATACACAAGATTACACAATGACATGTAACAGATGTTTCCAGTATACCACACAATGGACTGAGTAGCCTACTAACATTTCCTCTCTCTATCTGAATTTCACTGCATTTCTCTAATCAATGCAAAACAAGCACATACTAACACTCCAGGGCAAGCCTTATAAGAATTATTTGCAAGTCCTTTTAAAAGTTTTTTTTTTATACTAATTTTGGACAGAATTAAACAAATGTAACTTTGGAGCAAAGCGCTTCTTACCTGTTGCTGTCTTGCAAGAGAATGCTTCAAAGGTAGACAGACAAGCAGAGGCGTGGGCTGAAGTTGTATATCTGGTTTATAGGTTGTGATGAGTTGTTGACTTTTGTTTTTCCGGCTAGGTCTCTCTACTGGTATTTAAGATTTTGTCTGTCAAGGTGTTTCTTTTTTCTTTTTAAATTTCTAAAATTTTTTAAAAGTATTTTGGTCAATCCTCAACAGAGGATGCAAGTTTAATCACATGTGCATACACTGAACTGTAACTTAAACCCAAACAAGAACTGGAAGTGAAAATTGACAGCTATAGTAAAAGTTCAGGAACTTAATATTAATTATTATTTTTGTTCCTCTTTTATGGGTTGCATTAATCATATCTATGTTTTATCCCATTTTAAAATTTTTGATCAGATTTCTTTAAACTGATATTACTCTTCCGTATCAGTGCTACAACATTTTCACAACTTGCCACAAGCGGCAGTATAAGACAGATTTAGAGAGTAAGCCTAAGAGCAGAGCCGAGAAAACAAAACCCTCACAAACTGGTAATCAGTTGTGATGCCTTTGCCTCTGGCTTTTACGTGTTGTCCTGGCTTCATTTTAGCAAAACAAGATTTTCTTGACAAGTAAGCAGGTGTTTTCATCACTTTGGAAATTCCACAACACAGGTATTTTTGGTTCTCTTTCATAAATAACCAAAATTGTGAGATCACTGATTTGCAATGTTTCACACAGTATTGTGGTGGACAATATGAGTGAGTAACGGTTAAACCAACCAACTTGAATCTGGCTGAATGACCACATATTATGAAAGCACATGAATTAAGAGGAAGCACTGTCCTGATCACGCAACAGTGGTAAAAATCTCTCACAATTCCAAAGCTCTGCAGACATAGGACGCCCTTCATGTTGCACTGGCTCCTTCACTACCTTGTGCCATATATAGCTTATGACTTAGCCCACAGAGGGGATTACACACTGCTGGTAACCCACCTGTACTCACTGTGGAGGAGCCATGCTTCACCATTGTGGAGAAGGGGTAAGGGTCTACTGACGTCTGTGTGTATATCTTAGACACAAACATGATGCACACTTGCAAGAAATAAAGGTTTTTCCAAGGCTGAATTCCCCTATGACAGTGCACTACACACCTGCATCCAGTTCGCACTTGATAACATTGGTTAGATAGCAATGTGGGAAACTTCCATGTGAGACTTGACTTTGACTATATATACATAAACTTAGAATATAACACACCACAAAATATAATAAAAGCAAAAGCACTGGTGTAACTTGTAACATTGAGGCTGACTGCGTTCTGTTTGGCTGTTTAGTGTTCTGTTCACTTATTGTGTTTTTCTACTAATGTTCCAGCCTTTAATCTATTCAACATGCCTGTTGAAGTTGTCTCCTGAATCTGATTTTTGTCTTTATCACAGACACCAGTTTGACATGTCACAATAGGAAAATTGTAGCTGTTTTAGTTGCATGGTCCTGGTATTGTGCATGATGGCTCGCTGTCACACTGTCATGCCCATTACTGGCCATCCTTTATGTTAATAGTAACACCCGAGCTTTTCCTACATGTCATGACAATTTCTGTTTGACATACCAATCTCATCTGCATCAAATAATGTCTTAACATGTCATTTAAAACCTGATGTTATCTAACTTAATGCCAGGATTAAGATGTCAGTATATATTTTGTTTGGACACATTGGAAAGTCTGAAATGCAGTAATTGGGTGAACGCAACAACCACATAAATCTGCATGCACTTGAGTTAAGAGGAAGCACTGATCGTCCAGCACAGGCTGAGTGCAAAAATATGTCTTCAGTTTTCAATCTTTCATTCAATGGAATCCACAGTTCTGGAGAAGCAGGACGCCCTTCGTGTTACAACAGCTCCTTTACTACCTTATGCCATATATAGCCTGCTGACTTAGCCCACAGAGGAGATTACACACTGCTGCTAACAGTGCTCTGTCTGTTTAGCAATAGTTGGTGCCTGTTATATATATATATATACAGTATATATATATATATCTTTCCCCTCCCCACCCCTGAGCCCTTGATCCCTAGGCTAATTCCATGAATCGTCCAAATCTAAATCCACTCATGGGGCAACAGCACACACAGTTGGAAAGACATGGAGAGAGACAGAGAGAGAGAGAAAGAGAGAGAAATAGATAGCGGAGCAATAGACTGAATGGGATAGAAAGGAGCTAATATTAAGTTGTTCAGCAATTCTCCATAACTATTTTGTGAGTAGTAATACTCCGCTTTAGTCAATTTAGCCTCCATCAACAGTGAGGCCATGTGCCATCTGTGTGCCCTTTATGTGTTTCCTTACAGATGCACCCGCGACCCAGTGTGCCAACTCATCAGAGGAGACTGTCAAGCCTGGCTGACGTCACCCATCCAGCCTCTGTAATCGAAAGAGACGTTAATCCCGCTCCTCTCCAAAGCCTGGGAGTGGGTGGGGTGGGACAGGGAGGGATAATGAGAGAGACATGAGGAAGGAAGTTGGATTCAGGAGACTAGGGAGCGCATGCAGGCTTTGGGCTAGCAGGCAGACTCAGTACTGATCCGGACAAGTGAGACAGGTGCTGTCCTGATTGACAAAGGAAACCAGGCACACCTCCACCTCTTGATCCTCTGGTAAACTTCTGGGATACCTGAGGGTTTTTAGGAACCCCCCCCCCCATCCAGGCTTCGCCCTGGAGGCCAAAAGCCTCGTTGAGGGCTCTGAGGAGGGGGAATGCTGTGGGAGCTGCTCCCCTCCCCCTGCGTCCCCACTCGTGTCACCTGTACTCACTGTGGAGGAGCCAGGCTTCACCACTGTGGAGCTGTGCCAAGATGGAGAAGACATCTGCCTGACTGCATCTGAAGGGTAAGAGCCTACTGAAGTTTATGTGTGTATTTTAGACACAAATATGATTCACACTTGCAAGAATTAAAGATTTTTCTGAGGCTGAATTTCCCTATGATAGTGCATCACACACCTCTAATCTATAATCTTCTGTGTGTGTGTGTGTGTGTGTGTGTGTGTGTGTGTGTGTGGAAAGTACTGTGCGTTAGCATAATAACAAGAAAACATAACTGCTCTGAGAGGTCCCCACAAAAAAAGGCCAATCTACAAAATGTAAAAGAGCTGCGATAAATCAGGAAAACACAAAATGTCATCAGCACCATTTCATTTAGTTCCTTTGAACAGCATGTTACAAGGAAACTGCTGTATCACAAATTTTATATCTTTCATAGTGATAGTTGACCGGTCATGGGTTCCTGTTCCAGATGACACTAATCTTAGTTTCATCCTGTTTAGATTGAAGTCAGGCATTGGTTTCACCTAGAAGACATCTAAGTTTTGCAATAGACAATTTGCAATTTCACATTTTGGCTTGTGCTCATTACAGAAATATGAAATCTTATTTTTATCTACAGATAATGTTAAAATGTGATTTGTAAGGCTTGTGAGTTTAACTCAACATTTAATTGAGGTCTTTATCTTTCCTTCAGTAGTTTGGGATTTACAAACCAGCCTTAATCATACAATTTATAGTACTTTATCTTATTTTAGAGGGAGAATTTTTTTGGCATGAAAAACACAGTACGTTCCACAAACAAAGACTGATTGTTGACTGAGCTAAAACGTGCAGGTGTTTAGAGGGAGTGTATATGAGGGGGATTACATGGAGGTTAAGCTTCTTCATCATAATAGCTGCTGAAAGTTTCCATCCCAGGTGGCAAACAAACAGCTTAGCGCGACACAGTTGTCAGCAGCATAATATCAGATATTGAATTGTAGGGCTGCACACATTCACAAGTAGGTCAAAAATGATAGCATCCTCCCAAAGCTGATCCTATTTAGACGAGAACAGGGTGCCCTCGTTTTGACGGCTGTGCAAACTGGCTTAGTGTTTCCTCATTTGTCATATTGTACAATGAACATACGCATGTTGATTAGAAACAGCCAGTCTGAAATCTATCAAATTCAAGCGGTCTGAAAGAAAGACACATCGGCTAAAATCAATTTGAGTGAGAGAGAGGAAGAAGGAAAGAGAGAGAGAGAGAGAGAGAGAGAGAGGGGTGGGGGGTGAGAGAGAAATCCACTGATGAAATCTGATGCAATTTTTGACATTCTCAATTGTTGAACTAGAATTTTTTTCCCTCTGATTAATCCATTTAAATGAAACTGAAGCCCTTGTTGCTGTCAGACACAATCCAGTATTTATTTTAAAACAAATGTGAGACACTTTTAGCCCATGTTTGCAGCTGGTGATCTGAACAGTCACAGTTAAACTGATCTTTAACATACTATTGACTTACTACTTGAGCTGAAGCTTATTGAATATTTCTCAAACTTGCTTCTGTTGTTGCTTAACTTCTGTTGTGGCTTAATTTCTATTGGCACATAATTTGCATTTTGCATTTGTTGTTGCTTTAGCATTCATGTTGTGGCTTTCGCATTGTGTTGACCTGTCTTGGTCCTCATAGTTAAATGCTAACATCAGAATGCAAAAATGACACTGACAATGTGAACGTGCAGATGTTTAGGAAATGAAAAGTTCACAACATCTACCATCTTAGTTCAGTGTGTTAGCATGCTAACATTTACTAATTAGCACTGAACACAAAGTAGCTATACAGCAGAGGCTGATGGAATATCATTAGATTTGACCTGAGCAGCTGTGAGATTTGCTCAGGTGATTATATCTTTTCAAAGTAAAAGCCTCTCCTTTACTTCATTAATATATACCCATGCTTTAATTTGTATGCTCAGTGTCTATATCCATCATGTGCGGTATATCCAAGGCAGCATACACATCTGCTTTATATTTACATCCTTTCCTGCTCGACATCCTCTTGTTCACTGCCAAAAACTCAACACCGCATTTCCAGGAAAGATTCACAAGCACTTTCAAAATAGTTTGATTTTTCACTTATTGATATGTTATTAATGTTATTGATGCTTCTGCTGGCAAATACCAAAAAATACCCGATAGAGAGTCTAAAACAGAAAGACTAGAGATTAAATCTGTCTTTAAACGGAAAATAAATTAAAGAGTGAGTGAGATTTAACAGATTGTGTCATTACACCAGGCCCCTGGATGAAAACAAACCCTGATTGGTACTTACGGAGAGAGAGCAGACACTGAGACATAGTGGGAAAACGAGAGAGGGAGCAGGAGAGAGGGATAAAAAGAGGATTCAGACAGATCCTCAGTTCTTCTTAATCCTCCCATCGGCTCTTCTGCATAAACAGATTGAGGTTGGATATGGACACAGGCTCATGCATATATCTGAAACAAGTGAGAACTTTATGTATACTGCAGGCTGTGATTCCAACTTACAGGATCAGGGCTTAACTAAAAGAAAATGGGTGACTTTGGTTTTTGAAGGTAATGTCTTGGTCTGCAAATAGTGGCTGAGAAATGACACATCAAAGGCCTTTGCTGTTAAGGCTCACGGCCATTTGTAAGAGCTGACTGAGCCAAAGCAGTGCATTTATTCTGCCAGGCTCACAGTAAAAAAATTAAATATGAGGGTCAAATGACATAATCCATTCTGGTATCAAACCTTATTTGAGTTCTGCTCTAATCTGGAGTATGAGTGTGTTTCAGTGTGTATGTGTGTATTAGGAGACTTACACACTTGCACATAGTCACCTAATTCAAATAGTCAGACCAACTTTGGCCAATGAGATGTAGGACAGAAAATCTCCGACCAACCAAAAGGCAAAAGGAGACTTTGGATGCTTTGATACAACTGTAAATCAGCTATGTCACATGGGGCATGAGGAGGGCATGACAGATTTGTTTTTGATAGAAAACTGGATGAAGTGATGTCATCTAGTGCAACTGAATGTCAGACTGTGGCCCTCAGTGCTGTGGACAACTCATAGAGACATGTAAAAGTGAGGGTTACAAGGCCATGTAAGCAGCCAAGAGGCCAAATTTTCTTTTTTTAATGTAGGGCCACATCGCATATTGTCAGATGGAAGATTGTTTGCATTTGTTGTAATGTTTTAGGTGGGAAACATAATTCATCTAACAAATGCTGGAGATGCGCAAAGTATGTTTTTGACAAGCAAATAATCATTTAGAGAAGCACAGGACCCGAGAGTGATAAAATCAATGTCATGACATCTTTTATTCAAAACTTTGGAGAAAATTTGTTTCTAAAGGAACTGAATATGAATTAGTATGAAGTTCCCTCCAAAACCGATACTAGATTTATAAATGAATTCTAATTCTATTGTTGCAATAAAATGTATTTTAACAACTTTCTGAATGGGATTTCTAAGAGTTTCTGCAGAGTTTCCTAAGGTTACCTAATTGGTTTTAATGGGATTTTAAGGAGGTTCCTAAAGTCTTATCAAGTCTGCATTTGTAAAGTAAAATGATTTAGAAAACTTGGCTTATGTGGTTCTAAGACAAATTCCAATACTATGTAGTTCTGCAAAACTTGCTCACAACATACAAAGAGAGTCATGAGACAGGCATTAGATGTGTGAAAAGGAAGTGGATGCTAATACGGGTTACATGCTGAGAATGGCACTAGTTCTTTTATAGTGCTTGTATATTTCTAGTTTCTGTTCTATTCTGATTATGGCAATGTCTCTGCAGAGGGATGGAGGAGATGAGTGGTCAAGATCCAATCTGTGAAGACATGCAAAGGAAAGACCAAAGATTGCCATTCCAGGTATGTTCCATCACCATTCTGCGACCACACTTGTTCAAATAATTATTGAATTCATCACATCTAGACAATATAAAAACAGGTTTGTCTCAAAATGCTTGACAGAAGGGACACAAACGCTGATAAAAACAGGGATTAAAAACTGTGAGACACAATAAGTGTGTGTGTATGTGTGTGTGTGTGTGTTTGACTTTGTCCACTCACTTCTCAGTCAGCTCTTCCACCTTTTTCCCCCAGATCTTCCCTGACCCTGTCGAGGTTGTCCTGGGCCCAGAGACCTCCTTGAACAGCCTGGACCAGGACCATGGGAAGGAGCGTCTGCCCTCCATCGTGGTGGAACCCACAGAAGTGAGCGAGGTGGAGAGTGGAGAGCTGCGCTGGCCTCCAGAGAACATGGACATGGAGGAAGACGAGGAGGACCTGTTCTTAGAGCAGTGCATCCCCCCAGCTAACATCGCAGACTGGGGAGACGAGGAGGAAGAGGATGAGGAGACATCAGTTATACTGAACCAGCAGCAAGGCTTGACACTAATTGGTGAGATGAACATATTGTCATACTCACCCACTTTACACTCACCAATGAGATTAACAAGTCTTTTTAAACATCTTAATGCTCTGTTTGGATGTATTGAGTTTGGTAGGTCATGTCAACCTTTAAATGCATATGCCTTTAGAAGAGATCTTTAACTTAGAAAACTCCCTAAAACAGCCCTGAAACAACACTTATTTTCAGATTCCCATCCCATTAAAAAATATATTTTTAACAGAAAAAACAACCAGAAATAGCTAAGTCAGCATTTTTGTGCCACCTCGGATCTCTAATTTTGGTGGGAATATGTGTGTGTATATGTGTGTGAACTACTACCCAGACAGCATGCTTTTAGCAACCACAATACACAAGCTACTGCTTTCAGACCTGGAAAGCCTATAGAAAACTGTTAGCAATGTGCTAGTAACGTTTGCCAAGTACACATGCACATCCTGATTTTGTTTTAAAAAAAATAGGGTTTTGATATATTATACTCTTTGGTTGCTTGGGAATGTTATGTTCATATGAACAGGGAAAACATATAAAGTAGCCAAACCAAGTCAACACCTTGGAGAATTTCTAAACCTGACTCTATAAGCTCAGTTACTTTGAAAAATAAACATTTACAAAAAAGAGACAAAACACCATATTGATTCTATTGCTTAACTTTGCATTTTTAAATGACAGCTACCCAGAATTAATGATTTTAGTTTTCAAATTTTCCATGCTGTCAGCTCAAAAACCTGATTGGACTGACTGTGGACCTCTAAGGGAGTTAATATTGAAAATGCAGGCTGTACACGTTCTAAGCTGTATTGTGCAATGTACAGTAAAAGCCAAAAGTTTGATGTTAAATGTTTAAAAAACAAAAAGACAGTGTAATTTTTTTTTTCTGCAGACCTTCAGTCAGATGCCTTTCGAGATGACACTCCCACACTTCCACCGAGCAGTGCTCCGGCCCTCAACTGACTTAACCCCTAAGACCTCTGCACCTCTGATGACACAGTGAGGAAACATCCCGCTATCAAGTATGTCAACATCTATGACAAAACATAGCAACCGGGACTTTGACATTCAAAGTGTGAACTGAAAACCAATGTCATTGATACACAGCTACATGGCAACTGTGAAATTTATGCTCTCATTTATATGAGTGCGTCCAAGAAAAGCCATATACATGCCTGCACATGAGAACACGAACAGGGACGTAAATACACAAACGCACATTCTCTGACACTCAAAAGTCAGCTCGCTGACGCTGGTGATAGAGAGTTGAGCAACATGGTGTCTTTACAGGTTTTTAAATGTTAGGGAAAATTTTGCTGACGCTGTGACTTTGTGTTTCATTTCCCCCTTTATTTCCTAATTTTAAGGGCTCAGTGATGTCATAAGGCAAAGAATACATGTTGGCATGGCAAGAAATTTTCTTTAGTTTGTGTTTTGTTCATTATCGATACTTCACTTTCGTCTCTGACACAGATAACAGCCTGTACGTGAATTAACATCATTGATCATCGTTCTCATCATCACTGGTGACATCTGAGGACATTTACTTGGTTATATCCTCATTATGTACAGTATTTGTTAAAGTGCTGTAAAGTGTGTTGGCTGTTCTCTGGATTGACTTACTGTTTTTGCTCTTTGTTGAATTTGTTGAGCACTGTAAGCTGTGGTTTTTTAAAACTGGTCACAGTGGTTTCCCTGGTCACGTTCTGTTGAGGCATCATTTAATTTGAATTTTCTCACAAAGGCAGCCATTTCATCAGGATCAGATTTCTCATTTGACACATAATGTGAATAACAAATACAGACAAATGTTGTAATCCTTAAAATCAGCATTTTCCAAAAGGTTCCGTAAATCACTGCTCATTCTTATAACCTTGGATTGGACATTTGTTTTGTTTGTCATGTGTATTTAACAAAAAAAGGAAGGCAGCTCTAGGCAGCTTTTCATCACAACAGCTGTAGATGCTACTGAGAATTGTATTTGTGTAATAATGCTCTAATTTGTGTGTAGGATAATTTGTGAATAACTTGTATATATGAAAAAGTTGTTGTGTTACTGTAAAATGATTATTATGGACTTGACAATAAAGCATAATTGTCCCATTAATACAGGAGAGGATTTGTGGATGCTGAAGGTTTATATCACTTTTTTTTTGCCAAATAGAAAATACTGCCTAATAAATTAATCTCTGAAACAATACATGATCTTGGACATGAACATTACTCAATGCAAACTGTGGAAAGTAGGCCTATATTGAAAACCATCTACAAACTCTCACAGACTGCCTCATTTTTGCTTTTGTTTCAAACAGTTAGCAGCAAGGCTTGACACTAATTGGTGAGATGAACATGTTGTCATACTCACCCACTTTACACTCACCAGTGAGATTAACAAGTCTTTAAACATCCTAATGCTCTGTTTGGATGTGTTGAGTTTGGTAGATCATGTCAACCTGTAAATGCATATGCCTTTAGAAGAGATCATTAACTTAGAAAACACCCTAAAACAGCCCTGAAACAACACTTATTTTTAGATTCCCATCCCATTAAAAAATATATTTTTAACAGAAAAAACGACCAGCAATAGCTAAATCAGCATTTTCGGTTCTCTAATTTTGGTGCGAATATATATGTGTATATGTGCGTGTGAACTACTACCCAACAACGATACATAAACTACTGCTTTCAGACCTGGAAAGCCTATAGAAAACTGTTAGCAATGTGCTAGTAACATTTGCCAAGTACACATGCACATCCTGATTTCAAACAGTTTTGTTCATCCTCATGTTTTATTTAGAGGTGACAGAAACAAGATAAGATTAACTTGATCGATCCCTTGCAGGCAAACTGAAGTGTCAGTTAGATTAAAGAGTAAAATTTTCTATCTATCTATCTATCTATCTATCTATCTATCTATCTATCTATCTATCTATCTATCTATATAGACCTACTAAGAGAAGGGTCTCTAATCATTAAAATAAATAAAATAAAAACATGAAATGCACCTTTTAATTTTAGCTTGTCATGTTATATTTAAAGAAACAGCATCATGTTTATGAATTTATTGTCTGATGCCACATGAATTGTGGAATTGTGTTCATAATTTTTTACTTTATCTGGTAAATAATTTTATTACATTTTATTCTTAAATAAATTTTCCTCCCAAGAAAAACTGCATGTCTAAACTCACGGACAACTTGTAGTCTAGAAAAGAATCTTGTGAAAGTGTCTTGGGTGTGTGCATGAGGGATGGGAGTGTATAAAACACATGAAAAGCAGAACAGCTCCATAACTTCCTATTAGCAGTGTGAGCGCAACATCAACAGGCCACTGAAACTGTAAGTTGAAATATTACCAAAATTACGTTTTAATTTTTGTAACTAGACTAACATATTTTAAATAGGATAATTCAACTCAGGTTTTTTTTGAGATGTGATCAAATTTTAAATTACAGTATAAATCACGCAGCTATTACCTGTATTTGTTTTACAAGATATCTCACATCAGATTAATCTATATTGTTGGCTATCTACTTATAATGTCAATTCAAGCTTGATACTAAATGTGATATATTATATTAATATATTTTTTCTATTTTTCATCTACAGCTTGAACCAACCATGAAATTCGATGACTATGAGAATATGAACGACAGTTTTTTAACTGACTTTAATTACACACTGCCTGTGTTTCCTACTGATAATTTCACCCCTGAGATCCAACCGGTCCAGATAGTGGCTCTGGTCTTCTATGGGCTTGTGTTCTTGCTGGGTGTTCCTGGAAATGCTCTGGTGGTGTGGGTGACAGGCTTCTGCATGCAACGCTCTGTCACTTCCCTATGGTTCCTCAACCTCGCCCTGGCCGATCTTCTGTGCTGCCTCTCTATCCCTCTGCTCATGGTCCCTTTAACCCACGATGATCACTGGCACTTTGGCCCGCTGGCCTGCACACTGGTAAAGGGTATGTTTTACCTGGTGATGTACTGCAGTGTCCTGCAGCTGGTTATGATCAGCGTGGATCGCTGGTTGATGGTCAGCAGACCCGTTTGGTGCCAGAACAACAGACGACCAAAGCAGGCTGCCTGTGGGTGTGTTGCTGTGTGGTGCCTGGCTCTGATAGGCAGCATCCCCCAGTTTGTCTACACCAAGGAGATCGAAGCAGGTGAAGACAAGCGAGAGTGCCTGACGGTGAACACTGAATTCAGTGCTTGGGTGGTCACCTCCTTCCGCTTCTTCCTGGGATTCTTACTCCCTTTCCTGGTTATTGTAACCTGTCACTGGGTGGTGTACAGGAGAGCAGAGCATGGACTGTCACGTGGTCGGACCCGTTCTAAGAGAACATTGAGGGTCATCGCCGCCGTGGTACTGAGCTTCTTCTTGTGCTGGCTACCTCTCCACATTATAGACTTCCTCCTTTTGATTTTCCGTCGACATTCCGATCACAGCCCAAATATTTACCTGGCACACATTTTAGCACTCTGCCTGGCGTATTTCAACAGCTGCCTCAACCCACTGCTGTATGTGTGTCTGGGCCGAGGCTTTAAAGACAGTATGAACCGCTCTCTGCGCAACATGCTCCACTTCATCAGCGAGGACCCTACGACCAGGATGAGCATCGCCACCACTGATACAAAGAGCTCCAGCAATGGAAAGGAAATGACAAAAATCTGATCATGTATTGGCTTTGTCTTCACTATTCTCACATTACTCCTGTCATTCAAGCTGATGTTAGGAAGTGCTGCTTAACAGGAGTGAACTCTCCTTACTCTCTTCTCTGAGCTTGGATAACCACTGGGTTTCACCATAAACCATCAGTGTTTTTACAATTAATCCTGTGTAAATCATTTTAAGATGGTCCACCATAAGGAATGTAAATAAAAATGTAAGTAAGTCTTCAACATCTGATTAAACGGAATTTATGTTTTATAATTAGTTAAAATTATCTTGTGAGTTTTGAAGATGTAAAATCAGCTTAGCTCACTCAACTAAACTAAAGTTCAATAAACCTAAGACATTAAGCTGAATCAATAACTGTTCAGTCACACTCACAATTATTAATGTCAGGTTTGTACAGTTAGTACAAAGATAACGTGTGAGGCTGCTCCCAGTGATTCTGTTCAAATCTAAGTGTACTGGACTAGGGACTAAATTTCAAACCAACCTTCATCATTATTTTTATTATCATCAAAAGAAACAACCAGGACTTATCCTAACATGTATTACAGACACAGCAAGTTTCTATCATGTATGCTTTCTTCATAATACAAAAAAGAGGGGTATCAGGAGTGATTTAACACTCAAACAATGCATGCTAGGAGGTCTGCTAATATGATATAAAAGAAGTTCATCCATTCAATTCATCATTTCAAGTTAAACAACTTAAAGTTTGAAGAACTAATGTGCACATGTTCTGAGGTGGTCTGAAATAAAAACTAGTAATTTTAAGTTGAAATAACAAATAATAAATATAATTAATAAACTTGTATATTTTACTCAAAGTTCATGAAAAAAACTTTTTGCTGCCATGCCATGCAAAGATGTTGATATGACTGCTGGCAGATTGCAAGTCAGGAAATATTGGCTAATCTGCAATGTGACTTGACACTTCTGTTTTTGCTCACCATGTACAGATTATCTCATGTCAGATCTCTGCTGTGTGTGTGTTCGTTCGTGTGTGTGTGTGTGTGTGTGTGTGTGTGTGTTGGCGCGCGAATTTGTGGTCAGAAATTATAGACTGACATTTAATGAACATTATATCAAATAAACAATTCATAATTTGTTCTTATAACACACATGCACACAGATTTGATTACATGCTTGTTTAACAGTAAATTTACCAGTGAGTTATGCCAACAATGAACCACAAGAGGGAGCTAACACTCTAATCTCTAACTGGCCCATGTGCAAAATATGGTCAATAAAAGACAGCAGATATGGACTAAAGGAGAGATTGAACAGGTAAAATGAGCTTTAGTCATTTTGTCAAATAAATGCACTTCAGACAAATGCAGAAGTCTATGAAATGTAAAATAATTTTTACTCTGTATTTTTTCTCAAATTGCCTATAGCTATTTATGATCTTTTAGAATGATCTTATTGTTCAAGCACCACAAATTTAAGAACAAATAAAATAATAAAAATGTGTTAATGTACCAAAATTAAGAGTGAAATTGGCTTTATTTAAAAACTACATTCATTCCAAACAAGGCCACATGATGGTATATACAAAAACATACATATTTACAAGAATGAGTTAGTCTGTGTCCCTGTGTCAATGAATTTGTGCACTTAAACATACTGTATATCCATGCATGTACACTGGTCCCTAACTATGGCCTCTAAAGCCCATTCCTGACTCACAGGTCTGTTTATTTGTGCTCAGTGGCCCCAAAAGCAGCTGGCTGGAGAAGAGAGGCAGTGGACAGTTCACTTGAGCATGAATCCACATTTTATAAGGAGGCAGAACTGAGCACGATGAACAATAACGATAAAGGGATATACACCTATTCCCTGCTCAAAGATTAGGCATAATTAGGCTATGAAGTTTGAGACTGTGGGAAAACTTGTAGACCATTACACATTTGTCCACTCCTGCACTGATGAGAGATATTTCTCTAGGATGCTGGCTGAGAGCAGGACAACTCCCTGCCGTAAAGCTTCAAGTCTTACCACACATTAGTAATGCTTTATTTGATGGCTCTGTAATTTCCAAATCCTAATAACTTCTAGATCATTTCCGAGATGTTTTCCCGGAAAGAGCGATGTAATTTGGTACTGATCTGAGGGAAAATGGAGACAGTGTTCAAATAATATGATGAGACTTTTAGTTTCCAATAACATTCAATTGACTATTCAGTAAATATTTTATTGGGTTTAAGTTGAGCTTTTCTTTTGAGGAAATTCCCTGTGATTAGTACCAAATTACATTGTACTCACAAGAAACCAATTACAGCAAATTTACCCAAATTTCTTAGAAAAGCCGGTGCCATAAAATCTAATTTCTAGAGTTTTGGTATTTAGCAAGACTTGAAGCTTTTGACAATGTATTGGTCAGACTGTCATAATATCAGCTGTGTAGACCTGTGTATGGCCAACTAGGAATTAATCAACCATAAATTGATGATTAATTAACTCTAAGGCCAAGAGACATCGAGAAAAAAATGGCAGTGTATTCAGTCATGTAGCTTCAGTGCGGTCCATGTCAACACAGTGTAACTTGGCATCACATCAATTATCATCAATTAGAGCAGGATAATGCTCATTAGTCTAGCGTCTGATGGTCGTCAGGTACAAGATAAAATCAACCAGATACTACAGACAGGAGATCTCTAGCAGATCTTTAATCATGCCAATTAATGTAAGCATCTCTCGCTAAGTACATACTGTAATTAGAGGTAGGTAGAGTATAAAGACTGGATTGGTTAGTTAACATATGACTGTGACCAAAAGTAGCAGCCACAATGTTGCTCTGAGAATGGCTTTACAACACAGTAGGAAAGATTTAAAACAGGTTTGATCATGTCCTCATACAGTGGTCATGACTTTGAGGGACCCTGAGCGGAATCTGAGGATCTTCTTCTTGAGAGCATGAGAGGCTTTGATCTTGACAAAGGCTTTTGGTTGAGAGGGAGCACTGGCAGTGGCCTGTGGTGAAGGTGACGATGAGGAGGATGTAGAGGCAAGGCGTGGTGGCAGCTGCTGAGGCCATACCAGCCCCCCACTCTCATCTGAGTCACTGGACAGTGAGCTGGAGGCTGGGGAATACACCTCACTCATGCTGGACTCGGACTCGGCGGGGGCAGCACCAGTGTAGCCCTCCTCTCCCTGACAGAGAGGTGCTCTCTCCTGAAAGTCTGGGTGCCAGCGTTCGGTGTGCTGCTGCTGGTGGTAGTTCTGGGGTTGCGAATGGGGACATGAGTGACCATGGCGAGTTTTTCGGGGTGGTCGTCTAGGTGCCTGCACTGCACGGATTTCCCCCTCATCCTGGCTGAGCTCCAGGTTGGAGCACCAGCGTTGGCTGTGGCCGTTGTTGCCCACCTGCGGTCCAGTGACCTGGCATTGGCTCTGAGCAAGATCTCCTCTGCTCTGGTGCCTTTCAGTGGTGCTGTACCTGCGCTCAGGCAGCCCTCGTTGGCTCAGGAGGCTGTTTTCTGAGTGGGATCGATTGGTTTTTCCGCTTGATTTCTTGGCTCTCTGTCGCTCGTTGTTGTTCTTCTTAGAGGTTCTAGACTTGGAACTGGGGTGCTCAGGAGAGGCGACAGCTCGGTTGGGCTTAGGTTGCTCAGGGTTGTAGTGTCTGGGGGAGCGCACAGGGGCATGGCAAGCTTGTCCAGGGATATACTGAGCACTTACTAAATTGTGCTTGTGATGAATAGGGGGCTGTGGATGTAGATAATGCTGGGGGGATGTGGGTTCACAACAAAGGTCAAGAGCCCCAACACCACAGTTGGGGTCCAGGGAGGGCAGAGGTGATGGTAGCCTCTCAGCCAGAGAGTGTGGCCTGGACTGGGGGTAGGGCAGAGCCAGATAACAGTCCTCCTCCAAAGATGGGGTCTCTCCTCCACAGGCCTCCCCCTCTAGCTGGTCACAACCCCAATTCTGGCTCGTAGGGTTTGCCAAAAGGTCAATGTGGGGCTGAAGATGGGGGTCAGGAAGGCGTTGCTCTGTCGTAAGAGAAGGAGTTCTCCTGTGTAGGGAGCTGTGTCCAGAGGCACTGCAATATGGGGGGTCGGGGCTCAGGGTGGTGCGAGGCTGACACGGTCGTGGTGAGAGGGTGTTACGATGGATGAGACTTAGGATGTAATTCTCTACCCTCAAAGCCTGCTGGTAGTCCTCCTCAGTGACCTGGTCTTCTTCAAGCTGCTGCTGCCAGGCTTGGTTGGCTCCATTAGGGTCCCACTGCCAGGTGTCCACTACTGTGCCCTCCTCAGCGATGCCCTCCAGAGGTGGGTAAGGGGCAGAGAAAGAGCGGGGAAGGGTGGTGCGCAGGACTGGCATATCCACTTCCACATTCACCATGATGGGGTCTCCTAATTACAGAAAACATGACTGTTGTAGGCCAAGCTGCAGACGCACATTTACAGTCCTGTACCCAAATAACATATATATAAATTAAACAAGCATTCCATCATAAGTTTAGTTTGGTTGATGAGATCAGTTTCATTTTTGGACAAGTTTTGCCTGGGACTCAATAGTGTATACAGCATAAACCCCCAACTACACTCTAGAATACATGCATAACACAATAGGTCAATATGGGTGTGTAGTTAGGGTCTTAATGCTTAATGTCACTTCTAATCTATACCTTGGTGCACATATGCTTTCCTTCAATGGAATATTAAAGCTTATAAAACAGTATGTTTACATAGCTGTGGTGTTTGCAGCTTTTTCTTTCCACTCGATCTTCACCCCATTTCCTGATTCTCTGGCTTCGAACTACGGATATAATGGCAAGTCAGTAGATGCCAGAGAAGAATAACAAATCTACCATCTTTTTTTCACTTTACAAAAAGGAAAAGAATAGATGAATAAATGCTGTGATTAAGTAAGTTGGCTTTTAATGCCAAATTGCTAAAATTATGTGCTAAAATTTTGACTGCTGCACTTACATACGGAACAAGAATATTCTATGCGTCTGTTGCTACTTCTGAGAATGCATGTGTGCGCAAGTTTAACTGTACCTCAGGCTTTCCAGATCTGCTAATTTTTTTCTTACCCACAGACTTTGGCCTGTCGTTGGTGTAAGCCCAGGACGAGACAGTCTCTGCAGGCTCGGTGGAACAAGACCTTCCTTTTGGCGACTGACCCTCACTCGACTCATAGAAACCTAAGGAAAAGCGCAGTTAGAGGGAGAAGAGATGACTATCTCATTCATTATAGCTCACTGACCATTCCAGTTGTCTAAAAATATGTTGCTTGACCCAGGCAGTGTCTTACCGCATTTCACAAATAGACCACAAAACCAAATTTCAAGCAAGTGGAGCATGAACAAACAATAAGAGCAGAAATAAATTACAAAGTCTTGGCAGGCATACAGGATTTCACAAAGCAAAGAAAAAAGTTGTTGAAAGTGAGCAAATCACATAATGTGCACATTTAGAAAAGCATTAGGAAAATAAGTTTTAAAACACTGGGAAGTACCAGAACTCGGCCGACTGTCGCCTGTGTCTCCTTGAGCGCCATCATAAGAGCCATCGTCTGTGTCGATCCTCAGTTCTCCCACCTGCTGTTCCAGCGCCTGCATCAGGCCCCATGGGGAACTCTGGAGAGCACTCTGAAACACAAATACACACTCATGCATTCAGACTGTTTTGTTGCTGTCGGTGTTTGATTGCGCTGCTTTGAGAAGTAATTCTTAAGTAGACGGTAAGAGGCAAAAATCAGCGATTTCAACAACAAGGCAAAAATTTTCAAACAGACTTTGCAGTCAAATTACTAGTTTGCAGAATTCCTAATGGCAGACACACAGCTGTGATTCCTTCACTGCTTGTTTCTCCAGCTGTATGCCAGCTCTCATTTAGTTTGACACCGATTATCATCTGTCACCTGTTGAGATAAGCTCTGAAATTGGTATTCTAGTGTTCAGAATTTGTGAATAGATGAGTTGAATTTATCTCCAGAATACAACAGTGAAGCACAAAAGAATTAATGTTGTATTAGCTGCATTATGTTATCAACTAATGACTTAATTTGAGAGAGTAACTGTCATTTCAGTTTGTGCAAGGATTTTTTTCTACCTTTGTCTCAGCCAACGGTGATAAAAAATGGTCCAAATGATTTAACACAAAATGTCAAAACAGATTAAGCCACAACTTAAAATGTACACTCTCTTTCACTAGTTACTAAAATAAGAATGTGGCCATCACGGGTCACCACTGTGCACAGCATCCCTATCTGTCAGTGGGCTCTCTTATGTAAGCAAACTTAAGCAGTCAGTTGGAACATGAATAATTCAAGGGTCTGTGAAGGGTTGGGGGATGTTTTTTCATGGGGGGACACGCACGCACGCACGCACGCACGCGCGCGCGCACACACACACACACACACACACAGACAAATGTGCTTGTTTATACAGCTCAGATAAACACAGCAAAAGAACAGATAACGTGAACTCAACATAAGAACTTGTTTTCAATCCTCTGCTGATTATATTAATTCCCACATCTGCTAAACTTCAACGGAAAATGACTTGATTTCATTACATTATAGTCAAAATTGGTTCTCATAAAGACAAAAGGACTATGCACATGCACACGCACTGGTAAGACATTGGACATACTAGTTCTGCCAGCGAGACAATTTGCGCCAGTCTCGTGTCAACATCTTCTGACACTTGTACTAACATCTGCAGACACTAGCACGCAAGCTTGTTTGCATGGTTTAACACATACACAGCCTGCACACACACATACAAACCTGCACGCATGCACAAAAGCGTTTCATTTTGTCATTTGTAGAAGTGATAGGCGTACTGTTGACACTCAAGGCTCATTAAGAGACTTCATTACAACAAGATTGAGCATGTCCTCATACCAAGGTGACACTTTTTACATTACAAACCTTCTATGATGGAGCACCCTGTCAGACATCTGCTACAGTCCCATCCACTTCTTTTGTACATCTGTGTGTCTGTGCCAATAAAACACTGCCTATGGAAATGTAGGGAGATCCTTTTGGGGGTGGGGGTGGGGGGTGGGCTATGTGCAGAATAGCTGATGCAAATCATTGGAAAGCACTGTTACTGTCATACTGGTAGAGTCTTCTCAGCCATGTCAGCACCAAGGCTGTAGGGATAACAAAGTCAGCCTGACTGTCGGTCAGTCCACCACTGAAATAACGCTATTACTATTTGATGGATTGCCATGAAATTTTTATTTTTATTTTTTTACAGACATTCATGGTGCCCAGAAAACATAACCTACCGACTTTGATGACCCCCGACTTTTCCTGTAGCGCCACCATGAGGTTGATGGATAACCTTTGGTACATTCAAGTTCCCCTCAAGATGAACTGTAATGACTTTAGTGAACCTCTCAACTTTTCCTCTGTCAATTTTCCTGGACAAAATTCCATTACTCCGCCTCCATAGCTCAGGCTTAAGAAAGATTGCATGTGTTTGACTCTTAAAACTGTTATGTTCAAGAGAAAAATTCCTATAGAAACAGGAAACTTGGCTGTACGATCCCTGAGCATGAACTTCTTGGTCATTTGCTCCAATCAGTGCTTGAACTATGACTCCTTTGTCCTGCAGACTAAATGTGGTCATAATGCAAGTGCTGCTGAGGGGCAATTGACCCAAGCTAACCTATGCTTCCCACACAACCTCTTCACCCCAAACCCTGTCATTTCTTTTGTCTCGACAAGGGTGCTTATTGTCCCACTATAAACAAAGCATTAGCATCACTACATCAATATGGTTTTGTGTGGCAGTAATGAAGAGTAGGGAGCTTTGTTTCAGATACTGGCGTGGGGTAAAGACATAGCTGGAAGGAGGAGAGGCTATTGGAAATCAATTCAATCAATGATGCTGTTTCACTCAATTGATTGCTTGCTGCCTCTTTTTGGCCATGCCCGCAAATGAACACACATACAGACACTGTGGAACCCAAGGTGCTGCTTATTAAATTATAATGCTGCAGACAGCAAGCAGACCTTTGTGGACGAACGGACCAACCTAACACAATAGTAGTGTGGCTTTGGTGACGGTATGGCTCTATTATTAATAGTCTCACACTGGTTCTCTGACACTCTGCACACTGTATCATTACTGTTTTACTGCATCCTCTGCCCGAGGCTGATGGGGGATGGGGAAGAAGAGGACACTGTGCAGCCACCCTCACCTAGCCATTAAGCTGTGACACACTGGCTGTGCAACACATCCGCTCTTTGAGAGAAACAGACTGACCAGCAGGAGATTCCAGGATAGTATAACTGATTTCTTATTGATATCACCTGTTAGAGCCACTGAGGAGTGGAGATGAATAGTGGAAGACAGAAAAAAATAAGAGGGATGGTACAGAGACATTACAATTTTGCCATCCAAGAGTTTTTCAACCAGGGAGAGTGAAAAAAGATATAGAGAAAAGAGATCTGTAGACTAGAACCCCAACCAGTCACTGACAGACGCCACTAGGATACAGAAATCTATGGGACAAGGCGCACAAGGCATGAAGCTGCACTGCTGGACCCTCTATAATTAAAGCTATGTTGTGACTGGCTCCACACAGACAGGGCTGTGGGAGGCCGGAAACACACACACACACGCACACACACACACACACACACACACACACACACACACACAAGAAACCCTGCCCCCAGTTCCACCACTCGACTGAACTACTGATCCCTTTTTTCTTCACTCACATACACAAACACACACACAGGTGCACACACGGCGTTAAAAAAAAATCCCAATAGTAAATGGCATTCATCAGCCTGCTCTGACTCCATGGTTAGTGCAGTGTGGCTTATGGGCAGGGCAGCAGTGTGGGTTGGCTGTGAATGGAGTCTCTAAAGAGAGACGTGCACAAGGCTGTGCTCATGTGACTGACAGCTGTGGGACCATCTCATGTTTTTTTCTGCTTGCATATGTGTATTGGACAACCTGGTTTCTCATTGTGGATGTGTATTTGCCTATATATTTTCTGAAGCTCATTTGCCCATTTGCCTGTTTGCACAAAGAAGCCAAAGAACGCTAAGACGTTTGAGTTTTTATGTCTGTGTGGGAGAACAAAGCAGAGGAAACCATGCAGTGATCCATTTGAGTGATCAGTCACTGCTAAGTAGACCAACAGTGCTGTACTCTCACTAATGACAGGCTGCTGTCTTAACACAAGGACACACACAACCTGATCGATGATGAGTCAGTGCTTCAGCAAAGGCACAAAACAAAAGAAAGCCTATGGCACACACATGCACACATATGCTTTCACACACACTTTTTGCATGTGCCTGTAAACACACATGCACAATCACATTATTTAAATCCAATATGTCAATTCATAACATTCAGAGTAATTTTCAAATTCCTCTTAATATTAAACAAGTCTAACTTCAGACCACCGAAGGTTTCCCAGAGCAAACACTCCTCCACACAGATGGATGCAAGTATGTCACACATTCATACACAATTCATCTATTCTCCTCTACTTTCTCCAAACACACACAGCAGGGTAGCTGAGAGGGAGGTCAGAGCTTCATGCTTTCCCAGCTGCTGCCTGGCGTCCCACAGCTGTCAACACCTTCCACACCACACACTGTATCCATGAGAAAAGGCCTCTGAGCCAGTCTGGGGCCACATGTTCAAGGCAACTACATGCACACACAGGCACACACACGCACACACTGGCAGTCTCAAGGGTCAGCTGTTTCTGTGTCACACTGTGAACTATGCATTTTGGAGACTTTAACCTACATGGAAGATGAGATTGGGGGATTTGGCTCGGACACAGATGGTGACCTGATATTATGAAGACTCAATTTGAGACTTCAATTAGAGTCCTGTCAGAGAAAAATATCCTCCGAGGAATTTCCTGTGTAATTACACACACGCTTGGATAAGCGGAACAGTTAATAAACATCGATCCGAAGACGCCTTACTGCAGAAAAGGAAAAAAAGGGAGAAATATGCGGCGCTGTGGGGAAACCCGTGCCACTTCTTCGCTGGCCTTGAAAAATGACCACAAAAAGTGTGGGGGATGAGAAGCCAGGCTGAAAGCTGACAGCTTCGCCAACACCAGGGAAAATGAATTTTAAGACGTGTGTGTGGCACAGTGGAAACACTTGACCTATGGGTTAATATACAAACTGGTTTTGTAAATAGCATAATCTTTGTTTTCTTTCAGGACTCATTAAGGCAAAGATAGAGCTTAGTGCCCATACCATGGCATAGGCTACCCGAAATGACGCCAGCGTACAAGGCCACCTATTCGCCTTATCCTCTAGCAGGGGCCTCGATCGGCATCATTAGTATTCTGCTCCATATGCGCCTATTGTTAGGCCCCCGGCGGAGGAGAAGGAGGGAGGGTGGCAGGGGGAGAAGGAGGTGTGAAGAGGAGGCGGCTGATTTAATTTCTTTTTCACTCTCTTTAATAATGGCTTCCTATTGTAGCAATGTTGAGACAACTTGCGGGCTGCGCAAGAGCAGCAAGAAAAGTCCCACACCCCAGAATTAAACTTATACAGCATTACGAAAAATACAGTCAAATACACAGTAAATGCCATACTGTTCAGAGGTGGCTCAGCGGTGCGTAAAACTTTATACTGGAGATGCTGATGTCGGCTAACGCTGTCACACCCAAACTTTTATTTGCCTCGCTTAACCCAGTTTTTTTTTAATTCTCATGTTAATGCTGGCACCGTTGCGTCACAGCGGAACGTATTTGTCGCAACTTCGGCAGAGCTCTGCACAAGAAAAGCCACGACAATTATAACATAAAAATGTTAGCTGCAACAGCAACACACAAGATGAAAGAATAAGTCATCCTTTTATGATCTGTTGAGAGCACAAATAAGAGCTTGTTAAGTGGTAAAACCTACTAAAGTCCATGATGAGGGAACAATGGGCCATTAAATAGTGGGTCTGTGCCACAGACGACGGGTGCTCCACCCCCTGATTTCGTTACCACAGGCATAAATCTCAGCCTAAAGCACAGAAACGCATTACAGCCTTTCAAATAGAGACCCTATTAATCAAGTTGAGTAACTTTTTTTGCAGATAGAGGTCACGTATAAACAAAAGACGCAGCCCAAACCAAGAGTCCATGCAACGGTCAAGCGGATTACAATGAGGATACGCTGTAAAGGCTATTATATTCAAAACTATGTACATGGAAGGGGTAAAGTGGGGTTCAGCACAGGGTGGGGTAATATGGTTCGAGCCAACATGGAAGGGCTGCCGGAATCCAAACATGTAGTAGCCTAAAAGACACTCAATATAAACTTCTTACCAGCTGACGCCTAAGTGTCAAGTTTTCCTGCCCCCAGCTGCTGAAACAAGCCAGCTCTCCCGTGGAACTGTCCTGGGGCAGGGGGTCTCCCAGAGCCAGCGCCCCCAGCACGAGACACTCCTGCCTCTGCTTGCGGAGCTCCAGCTCACACAGCCCGGCCAGACTCGCCTCCAGGCGCTCTTTGGTCCGACTGCGCTCCACAGTCACCGGGAACGAGAACGCACGGTGCATGACCCCGAAAAAATCCCAGGATTATCTGCACAATAAAAGCTAATTATTTCCCTTATTTCGTATTTCGTGTTCCCGATTGCCCCAGATTTACGAGGGCATTCGCAGGCTATAAAGGTCCATGCTGCATCCCATTCCTTGTGATAGTATGGTTGCCTTGGAGCAGCATGGTTTCCCAGACCTTCTATGCGCTATACATTTTCTATTTCGCAGCTGTCAAACGCAGCAGCAGAGCTCCTCCCTCTGCGACCAGCCACGGCGAGAAAGTAGGGAGTCATCCGCCCCTTTGCAAATTCAATCTCAGCCTTCATTGGATGTGAGGGGCTGGAAGGGCGCTGCGCGTAACGTTGTCCCATCCCCCTTGATTCATTACAGTGACGCGTCGACCTCACCCATCCTCTCATCTTGGTCTGCGACTAATGGACTACTTCAGGGGACGGGTTTCTGGGGGTATAGCAAAAGACGAGAGATTTTATTATCCTGAAACGATTTAAAGCCACCATGTAGGGGCAGAGCAAGGAGGGCAACAATAACCAGACTGAAACACTGGTGAAGAAAGCTGTAAAATGGATCTAGCAGTTAGACAGGATGCGATAACCTGAGGACGCCGTGCATAATGCAACAATATATTCAGGACATTATGAAGTATAATATAATTTAATTAAACTATGTGGCCACATCATTTAAATAAATATATCTTATTTAGCTTATAAAGCTTATAAATATGATATTTGTGCCTTGTTTAAAGCGAATAATTAATGGTACATGATTATTTTAAGGTTCTGTAAACGATCGTCACTGCCACGAGATGTCGCACTCAACCACCAGCATCTCAGACCAAAAAAATGTTTCGTCGGCCTCACCTCCGGCCTCCATGAGGCCACAACCCTCCCTCCCCTCCTTTCATGTTCTCCGGAAGCAAGGCGTTAGAAGCCCAGTGGAAGCAACCACTAGACACACAACAAGAAGCGCGACTGAATAAAGTTAGAGCAAACAAAGAAAAAATCCAGCCACAACCATTAGCCCGCGCTAGCATTGCCGTGAAATGCTCTAAGGCCATGCTAACAGTAAGACAGCTAGCCATAGCAGCATTTGCAGAACACGTTTATAATATTGGAAACAGCAGGTCAGCTAACGTTATCGTGCCTAATGTAGCCGGTCACGAAAACAGACATGTAACTTTATGTAGCCATAAGTTACTTACACATTGACGGAAAGAAGAGCCAGCTCTGAGTCAAGCTGGAGCCCTTTAGCAGCTCGTAGGTCTCTCCAGCTTGGAAAAGCCAGACCAGTGTCGGCTCCATGGTCGGACTTAGAAATTCAGCCTTAGATTTATCCACTGCAACCGTGGCCGTAGGAATGACCCTGACCGAGTCGGTGTTTCAGTTTAACTGGTGGTCATGTTATCTGGTGATATTGCACATATTCCATTTCCTGTGCGCCAAATGTTGTAGTTCACTATTGGTCATTTTCACCATAGCAGGCCTCCCTGTAGCCTGTGAAGTGTGGCCAGATATTGAAGACCTCACCGAAATAAAACTAAACATCACCAATTTATGTGAAATGCATGTGTCAATATGAATCTACAGATAATAATACTAAACTAGCTGGCCAAAAATAAATATGTAAATTAAGCCCACAACGGGATTCAAACATGGATTCTTGAGTGGAGGAAATTCTCGTTGGTGGCTCTCACCGGACCTCTGTGTACTGCATTGTGTCATCCCACTTGTGGACTGTCCCTGCATGTTTAGGAGAGACTGTCATGCACTAACACGCACACGTATGTGCACTGACATGCACGCACGACGAGACTAGCAACCAAAAGAACAGAGAAAGTCAGATTAAAACCCTTAAAGGCTGTGTCTTAGTTGTCTGCTCAGGATGCCATGACTATTTCTTTTACACAGAAAATAGTTGTTTGCTGCTATATTATTAGTAGCCTATTATTAAAATCTTGTTCACAGAATCTTTAACCATCTCTAACTCCCTGCAGCCTTCTGCACACAGGGCAAAAGGTTTGCAGTGATTTCTCAGTTCAACAACCATCATATTTGAGATTTCACCATCACGTCCTGGTGTGTGACTTAGACAACTTCCCCTCAGATGTTGAGGCCAGATGCTCCCAGGGTTGAAGAAGAAAGCAGTAAAGAATCAGCAGTGAATCAGCAGTGAATCAACAGCGGCCATCTGGGCATCTTCTCCTCACTTGTAAAAATGTATACACATTTTCCATATGTACCGTTTGTATTTAGGTTAATTAAAAATGAACATAACTAATATTATAGAACAGGGATTAAAAGAGCAGAACTCAATTTAGAAACAAAGCATAAGCTAAATTAGGTGTATTACAATGAAATGAAAATGAAACAATTACATTTTTTGGGTAATTTCATGAAAAAAACAAAATTGCAGTGACTAGACTTGCAATGGATGGACATTATAGCTTTCCCCTGGATTCATCTGGTTGGTTTAAATAATATAGAAACAGTGGTAATTAATGTACACAGTTAAGAGTGTGGCATAGGAATCCAGACTGCTCTGAACAAACAGTAGTAGGTTATGAGAGGCTTGTACTATAAATACAGCACCTAAAATAACAATGCTTTCAATATGCAACATTAATATTTTAACATCTTTTGATTTGATTTGATTTTTTAAAGTGCAGTAACAGATGAATATTTCATCTCAGTTACTCATGCAAGTTTCCTCTGAACTACTCCACTGTAAAGTCTCTCGGGTTATGCGTGTTGGGTCTTTAAGGACAGCAACTCTACTTCCTGTGAGGAAAATACAAGAAGCCCCTTTTGTGATTCAACTATTAAAAAAATCTCAAGTCGCAAAAGCTGCATGTGGATTAAACATTAAAGTAGCAATCCACTCCAAGAACAGCAACAGCTTTTTGTTCAATACTTTTTTATTCATACTTCCAGTCTCTACTTCACATGAACCAGAAAGCCACTTTTATCTTCATTCTCTATGAGGCAAAGTCATCGGCAAGTCAAAACCTACGCGCAGCGCAGGTTGGATTCTTTTGTCAGTGTGTGTGTGTGCACACTGCAGATATACACAACATATACTTACAGTATATTTATCTCATGTATAAAGTTCACTAAAAGTCTCTCTAGAGATCAAAACATTTTCTAAAAAAAAGAAAAAAAAAAACATACAGTAGAATTCTTTTTGAACAGAACTACACCAGTACATATTTTTATCAAGACACACTCGAAGAAGAGCATTTGCTATGAGTTTGATCAGTGGTCGTTTTCAGGAGGTCGTACGTGATTCCTACTGTGTGTTAACCAAGGCTGTTAGTCAGTACTGTGTTGTATGAGTGGCACTATTGTCTCGCCGGCTCTGTGATAGCAAGGTAAATGCCAATTAATACAGTCAACGAAGCGCACAATTCATTAGTTGTCAGTGACAAAATGGTGGCATCCAGAACTCTCGGGTCGCCTTGGTTCCACAGCTGTGCAGCAATAGCAATCATACAATCATTCTTGCAACGCAGATAACTGTGAGTGCACACGAGAAGAGAAAGAATGAAAACTTGATTTGTTTAAGTCATTTGTTGGTAACAATGAGAAACATGGGAGTTTTGAAGGGAATGATGAAGGCTAAAAAAAAGAAAAAACAAACAAACAAAAAACTTAAATTGCATAATAGTGGAGATTGGTAAAATTAAATTCAGGTGTGCTGTGAGAGTTTATCGGAGGTCTGAGTGCATTTGTAATTTGGACTGAGAGGATGTGCGTTTTACAGCAGTTCAGTGTTAAAATGTATGTCACTGTGAACCGTTTCACCTAACCTTGACAGTGAAATAAAATACAGTTGCCCAAAGATTAAAATCAGGTATCAAAGGTATCAAACCAAAGCCAGGAAGTTAAACTAATTTACAATGTCTCCCTCAAAATGCTTAAGAATGTTTGAATTTTTTAAATGAAAAAAGTGGTTCAAGCATCAGGAAAAAAATCAATTTCATCATACACTTTAAAAAACAAACTCTTTAAAGCATTTCAATCACATTTTCATATATATTTCATATATGTGACATTTCTGTACCATCAAATACACGAAGCATAACTTCACTATAATCTTTCAGTGTCATCAGGATTGTGAAAGTGATTTCTATAAAACAGAAAACATTTCCAACCACTCACATTCAGGTCTTAAGGTTTCCATGTGTTATCATTACTCTGCCTTCTTCAAATGTAATACACAAACAGCAGGGGTCCAAATCCTGAAGCTTTTCTGCTGTTTTCAGTGAGTCAGTCAGTAACACGCCACACAGGCACACCTTTTCCCTTTTACATATCACTCATTCTTGCCTTGCCCTGAAATAGACAAGAAAGTGTGGCAGACTTCAGTTTGGAGTTGCTTTGTTTGGGATGTGTTTTGGAAGATTCACATGTGATCACCTCAATAATATTCTATTTAGGCAAAAGCAAAAATGTTTGAGCAGTAACAAACCAGCAGGACTGAATTCCAGCCATTTCTAATGAGTTGTAAATCACCAGTGTGATTAACTGTAACTCGCCAGTGAAGCTATTTCCTCAGTCCTGCATTCACATCCAAACTAAACCACTGCCATTTCTCTCAATCATTTCTTTTACCTGAAAAGGCCTTAAAGTGCTTCACTTTCTCTTTTTTTACACAAGGAAGTTTTTGTTAGTTTGGAAGTGCTTTCATCGTTGAAGTCTGTCAGCTCTAAGGGGTGTCTGTTGACAAACTGTCGACAAAAGAGATGCTCTTTACCGCACCTAATCCATTATATATATAATACATGACATACATGATAAATACTTCATTTAAAACAACGTGATAATTTGTGAAGGTACATTTCTACTTCTTTCTTTTGGTTCAATTTAGTTAATTCTCATGCTTTCATTGCATCCAAGACAGACACTTGAAATGGGGAGGGGAGAGTATAATTTGGGTTGAATAAGGTATTTTAAAAACAATACTTTGACATTTTGAGAGATACGCTTACTCACTTCGTTTCTGAGAGTTTTGACGTCACTCTCATATCTGCATTCAAAATATGAAGAGCAAGCCAGGAGCCAGTTAGCTTAGTTTAGCACAAAGAAACATGGGGAAACAGCTAACCTGGTTTGCATACATACTAGAAACACAGGAGAACCAACTTGCTATGGCACCCCCCCCACCCCCATTTTCTAGTCTTTATGCTAAGATTAGCTAATTAGCTGATAGCCAGCAGAGCCTGGAAATAGCTCCCTAAGCTAGCTAACAGGCTGCTGGCTGTAGTTTCATAATTAGTTTATAGGCATGAGAGTGGTGTCGATCTTCACTTTGAACTCTACGGCAGAAATGAGCTTGTCTCTCAAAATGTCAAACTATTCCTTTTAGGAAAGAGTGGTCAAACCACTAATGTGGTGACATGGACAAAGAACTGCTCACAGAGGGCAGATGAAGGGTCCATCTCCAAAATGTTATATATCCATTTACAAGAGAAACATCATCAAGTTCAAGTTAATTCAATCTTAAAAATTTTGATGAACAAGTCTGTCTTCTTCCTTTTGTTAACCACGGATTTAAGCTACTTAGTATGCATCAAAAAGTGACATTAATTGATAGTTTAAGCAATCAATCACTTTGTACATGAAGGTGTAAATTCTTTTTTCAAATCCTGGATACTTCATTTTGGAACAAAACTCTTCTGTTGTAAACTGTACCCTGGTGGGGCTAATGCAAGGCAGCATCCAAACGCATTAGCATTAAAAAAAGGCAGTCTGGCTGCAGGAGCCAGAAAAGAAAACAAATTAAGAAACATACAAGTGTGGTATGGTAAAAATGTCACACTTTACAGCACACACTTGTGCGCACACACACGCATGCACGCAGTCTCACGCTCACACACACACACATACACAGTCACACACATGCGCGAATATAATCGCGCGAATGCAGAATCATACTTGCACACTGGACATGTCACAGACATATCTGGCATGCATTTTTTAGAAGAAAACACTTTTTGTTAGAAATTCTTTAACTGGTCTAGAGCTCTGATAATTTCTTTATGTACATAAATTAACAATAAATATAGGTAATGTTTATATATTTTGAAATATATATATATTAAATAATGAAATATTCTTATATATTTCAAATATATTCATAGATTTTTTTCTACTTTGAAACATTTTTAAAGAGATATAGTCACAGTTTAGTAATAAAACAAGTAAGAACACAGATCTCCCTACAGGTTTGGCTGCAGCATCCCTTTTTCAAAGAAGAATAAGTTGAGATCAAAGCCTGGCCTTTTTGTCCAGGCTAATACATTCGACTTCTTTACAAGGATGAGGAATAATGCAGTGTAAGGTAGCTAACACTCTGGCTGGGGCAACTGATCATGTGAATTGTGTATAAGGTTAAAAATACTGGTTTCTGTCTTAATCCTTAGATTCTACTTTTAAATATTTCAACACAACGGTCTGACAGGGAACCAGCCCTGACAGAGGCCAGGGTCAAACAAGGCAAGGAGCTTCCAGCTACAACACTTCTTTTCCTTTTAGGTTGCGGGATGATACTTCACACTCTGATTACCTGGAGGTTTGCAAAAGGGACGCTGCAGCGAGGACCTCTAGGGGATGATTGGTTTGGAACAGTCGAGAGAGTGTAGAAAGCCATTAAGACTCGAAAGGACCCCCCTTTCCTTTGACAAAATCTCTCATCTTCTTCTGTTCTTCTTTTTTTTGACACACATAGACTGGAACTGGACCACATTAACACTGACTGAGGGGAGCTAGGTTGTCTAAATGCATGCAGTAGTTTTCCTTCTTTCTCTCTGCCACTCTCCTGGTCGACATGGCTTACAGAAGGATGCACTTGGAAATAAAGAGAGTAGAAGGAAACAGTTATCCCACAAGTGTAGAGAAGGTGTAAGTCTCGCACCGTCCCTCAGTGCCTCAGTGATGTTGGGGACACCTCAGTTCCTGTGTGTGATAGGGGCACTTTCTGTCCATGACTTCCTCCTCTGGGGGTGTTTTTTTTTAACCCTCTGTGCGCTGGTTACCCTCTGTTCCTCTTTGTCTGTTGGACCAGCTCACTGTTGGTCCCGCTTCCCCCTCTATCCTCCCTCTCTCTCTCTTGCTGCTGCCTGCATACTGGTTCACAAACAAAAACAGGTCCTATATTGCACAGCACGCCCTCATGGCCTTGTGGTGGTGTGTCAGTGATAGCGACTTCTCTTCTCCTCCGCCTCAGAGCTGTATTCACTTAAACCAATGCCTCGCTGGAGGTTCAATAAAGAGTCTTTCATCTAAAGAAGAGAAACAGGAGGAAAATCAGCGCATTAGCTTGTTTATTAAAGACAGAAAAATTACAAAGACCTACTTTGACAGTTATTCAGTGGCTTTCCTAACATTCACTTACTCATGTAATATTCAATCAGTAGCTATCTTTGAAAATGGAGCATAGAGGGATTCCTCAAATTTGGCTCAGTAGTGGGATCAAAGTTCTCTCCAGCCCAACTCTGTGTGACCGGGCCTGGATTATGCTGCATGAATACTTGGTAAAACACAAAAATTACCCTCTCATTTATGGCACTATTTTGGCTGGCAGGAATTTTGATGTGTAACTTTACTGGCTCACAGGCCTCTCTCTTTCAGTAGTGGATGCAATACATTTTACAGTGCTAAAATGGTCATATATTGTGATATAGTGCACTTGGCAAACTATCTCGTTAGCTGTGGTGCTACAGTAATTTGTTGAACTCTTAAATCACATCACAGGTCTGACGTGATTTTGAAAATGTCTGAGTACCTGGTCTAACAGCACCACTGACGACTTGATAATCTCCCTCCACTTCTGCAGCTCCGTGTCATGGTAACGCTGCTGCGCCTCCAGGAGCTGGGCCCACTCCATCTGTGTCTGAGGCAGTTTACTGGGAAACACACACACACACACACACACACACACACACACACACACACACACACACACACACACACACATTGCATATTAGCAACATTAGCAGAGTGCAGTCACTGAAGCTTGACTTCCATTTTGAGGGACTGCCAACAAACAGTTTGGTAAATTGTTTCAGTAAGTTCAGAGCTATTCAAGAGTAATTTTAGAGACTGTTTTCCTGTCACACACATCAACTTCCATATGGACATAGTTTAATGTATGTAATAGCAACAGTGTGTGTGTGTGTGTGTGTGTGTGTGTGTGCCTATGTGATTGTTTGTAACTGTATGTGTATGCTTGTGTGTGACTGCCTTTGGGGATAACAGCCAACTAACGACAGCAGATCTACAGTGGAAGTTTCTGTAACCTCAAAGGTCCATTAACTATCCTGAATCTCTGTAATAGGTGACAAAAAATGTGCAGAATGTGCATATGTGTGTGTGTGTGTGTGTGTGTGTGTGTGTGTGTGTGTGTGTGTGTGCGCGTGTGTACCTTTCATGAAGCCGTAGACCTTGCCAGGTCGTTAAGGACTGTGCAGAGTACTCCAGCATCCACAGTTTATAGAAGAGCATCATGTTGAGGAACACCAGCAGGACCAGGCTGAAGAAAGTCAGTAAATCAGTCATTCCCGTTTGGCATTTTGGCAATTCATAGTGCAGTTAATTGGCTGATATGTAAATGGACATTACATACAAATAGTAATGGGAATACTGTAAATGCAACTGTTAATGCATCTAGCTACACTGGCTAATCAGATATTATATGTACCTTAAACAGATCCTATGGATGGCAATGAAGGGAGAGGAGAGAGAACAACAATGAAATATTTATAAGGACTTTAATTTTCATTTGTAAATCAGAAAAAAACTCTACAGAGCCTACTGGAAAAATGGATGAAATCATGCAACAGAAATTTCAATATGTGATGTGTCAAATTTGTATTTTCATCCTCATGGTCAGATATGCGGGTTTGTGTTTGTGTGTGTGTGTGTGTGTGTGTTTGTGTGTGTGTGATTGTGATCCGTTGCTTACACAAAGCTGATGATGAGCAGCAGTTTGGAGACACTGTAAAGAGCGAGGCTTCCAGGCATGTGATGGTGTTCTGGA
This sequence comes from Seriola dumerili, assembly GCF_002260705.1. NCBI lineage: Eukaryota > Metazoa > Chordata > Actinopteri > Carangiformes > Carangidae > Seriola > Seriola dumerili. The sequence continues at coordinate 825,465 of NW_019174357.1, read as the reverse complement.
CTCTGGTGTCGGGTCTGTGTGGATCCTGCCACTTGTTTGATCCTCTGAATCACTTCTTCGTCCGTCGGCGTGGTAACGGGGCTGAGTGCCTCGTCCAGATGCTGGCTGCGCATGTGGGGGAGCGGCCTCTTCTTCCGCCTCACCGTGGAGTTCTTCACCGCCTTGGCCTTCGGAGACAGCTGGTGGGTCTCGGTCAGTATCTCCTCCAGCTTGGACAGCTCCAACTCTGAGAGGGAACAGGACAGTTGTTACATGCCACCGTCTTTATGGGGTATGTTTTTTTATTCTCTTCATTCTTCCTTCCTCTCGCTTTAATAGTAGCCAAAAAACTTCTGTGATTCAGATGCACAATTTCTGCAAAGTGCAGAAATTTTTACAAATTTATTTTACAAATGAAATTATGAAATATTAGAACTGCCAGAACAGACAAACTAACAACAATCAAGTTTACCAAGATGCCGGAAATTTTCCTCCAGCCCACTCCAGAAGTTTTTCTCTATGAAGCCTTTCACCAACCCCCATGGCTGCTTTCTGTAGCGTAGCTCTGTCGATACCCTGAGGAAGAGAGATAGACAGTCTTTCACAATAAGTTATAAAAACAGGTACAGTAAAATGTTAAATGGAGTTGTTAAAACTTCCCCCAAAACAATACAATATAAAAAATACATCTAATTTCCCAGGTCAGATACGACCACGCCTCACTCACCGTAACCGACACTTGTTCTTGGCCACCCTGGTGAGCATGTAGCGGTTGAGAGTGTAGAAGTAATCGTGGTAGGGCACATCATGTGTAATGACCTCAGCGTCAATGATGTAACACTCACTCTCCTGACTGGCTTTGTACAGAGTCTGACAAAAGACAGGGGATATGGTGTGTCTTTAAGTCACATCAAATATGAAAAAATATAAATAATAGGAGATGTTTTTCATGTGGTAGAGTTGTACCTGTGTCTCAGTGACTGTGGCTGTTTTAGGGGCCAGTGGGTTTGACAGGGAGATGGTGTACAAGATCTCTCTGGTCTGATTCCCAGCCTCCTCTTTCTTCCATGGGTGGTAGACCACATCTAAACCACAAAATGACAAGACAGAGACATGAATGAACTGAAAAAACACTGCGGGGCAGCACATTTTTCTTTGGCTTGCGCTATCCCCAGAGATTTCAGCTGCAGAAGCATCACAAATACAAACCTGAAAATCGCCTCTGCTCCATGAAGTCACTCATGAACTGCGACTCAGTGAAGAGGATGTCGTAGAGCTTGTCCACACTGAACTTGTAGACCTCGTTGATGTACTGCCTGCCGTTCAGATCCTCATGGAAAGCCTGTACTTCACCTACACATCAGAGAGAGAAAAATCAGAGATGTCAGATGTCTTCTCTTGTTAACGTTCAGCTCTTGTCACTAGCATCATCTACATCACCCTATTTCTAGTGGGGAAGAGCAGACTTTCTACTGGATTATATATTTTATTAAATCATTTTTTATAATTGTTCTATGCAGTTACCCTCGTCGTGTGTTTCCGATGAGTCACTGAGCTCAGTGGGGATGTCCTCATTGTCGTTGAAGTCAAGTGAGGGTGAGGGCACAGGACCACCAGGCCCACTGGTATCATTGTTCTTCTCTTCTGCCACCAGTGGCACAGCCAGCAGCTCGCCGTCTGGTAGACAGTCTGCGTATTCCTCTGCTGGGAGGTCAAACTGGGGAAAAAGAAGGAAATAGGCATCAAACACGGCAGTAATGTTTCCGTGTTCATTTGACCATTGCTTTTTGCAGTGTAAATGTGTGTGTGCCTTAATTAACAATATGCAACAGATGTAACTTACTGTAATGGGTGTGTCATGGTTGCCTGGGCTGGGGATGGTGCTGTTAGGGACAACCTTCTTATGTAGCGGAGGAGGGCTCCCTTCAGGCTTGGCCTCAGTGCTGCTCTTAGACAAGTTGTCATTGTTGATCTCATTCTCTTCATTGGGAATCTCTTCACTGAACCTGAAGGTGCCAGAGAACATCGACAGGCAAGAGCTTCACTTATCTCTACTTATCTCTCTTCCTGCACGAGGACCCTTGCAAAACTTTGCTCAAGTAGTGTTTACAAAGGTCTTTTATGGCGTGTTTCATCCTACTTTGGTTCCAGATGGGTCAGATTTGAATGTAGTAAAACACTATTGACAGGATGTTTAGACAATCACAACGAAGCATTAAAGGATCAGCTTAGTGTATCTTAGAAACATTAGAAGTGAATTCAAGAGCAAGCAGTGTTTTGCAGTTTAGAAACAGTTGCAACAGACAGTACTTGTTATGCACGTTATTTTGAAAAAGATGAATGACTCTAGGTTTATTTAGCTTGTGTGCATTTGAAGTGTTTTGAAGCATCTGACCTCTGGACAGCCTTTGAAGTAAATCATTCTTCTCTCTCACTTTGTCAGTTTAACCTCACCCAGTGAAATGTACAGACTGTTGGATATACACTCCCCTCCAAAAGTATTGGAACAGTGAGGCCAATTCCTTTATTTTCGCTGTAGACTGAAAACATTTGGGTTTGACATCAAAAGATGAATATGAGACAAGAGATCAACATTTCAGCTTTTATTTCCAGGTGTTTACATCTGGATCGGATACACAACTTAGAAGATAGCACCTTTTGTTTGAACACACCCATTTTTCATGTGAGCAAAAGTAGTGGAACATGTGACTGACAGGTGTGTTTTGTTGCCCAGGTGTGTCCTATTACATTGATTATTCAAACAATAAATGGCGCTGAATGTCTACGCTCAGTTTCAGATTTGGGTTTTGCCTGTGCAGACTGCATTTATAGTTAGAGGTGTAACCAACATGAAAACCAGAGAGCTGTCTACGGGTGAGGCTGAGAGAAGAACTGGTGTACTAAGTAACAGACGTCGAACGGGTAGACCAGGGAAAACAGCAGCAGTTGACGACAGAAACACTGTGAGAGATGTAAAGAAAGACCCTAAAACAACGGTTAGCGACATCAGCGACAACCTCCAGAGGGCAGGAGTGACGGTATCAGAATCTACTGTTCACAGAAGACTTCATGAACAAAAGAACAGAGGCTACGCCAGAAGATGCAAACCACTCATTAGCAAGAAGAATAGGAAGGCCAGGCTGGAATTTGCCAAAAAGTACAGAGATGAGCCTTAAAAATTCTGGGACAAAGTTTTATGGACTGATGAGACAAAGATTAACCTTTACCAAAGTGATGGAAAGGCTAAAGGTTGGAGAAAGAAAGGATCTGCTCATGATCCCCAACATACAAGCTCATCTGTGAAACACGGTGGAGGTAATGTCATGGCCTGGGCTTGCATGGCTTCTTCTGGGACGGGCTCATTAATCTTCATTGATGATGTAACACATGATGGCAGCAGCAAAATGAACTCGAAAGTCTACAGAAACATTTTGTCTGCCAATTTAAAGAAAGATGCAACCAAACTGATTGGGAGATCCTTCATCATGCAGCAAGATAATGACCCAAAACACATGGCAAAAAACAACAAAGGAGTTCATCAGGGGCAAGAAGTGGAAGGTTTTAGACCGGCCAAGTCAATCTCCAGACTTAAACCCTATAGAGCACGCACTTTACCTGCTAAAGAGGAGACTGAAGGGAGTAACCCCCCAAAACAAACACCAACAACTGAAAGAGGCTGCGGTGAAAGCCTGGAAAAGCATCACAAAAGAAGAATGCAAAAGTTTGGTGCTGTCAATGGGTCACAGGCCTGATGCAGTTATTGCAAGCAAAGGATTTGCAACTAAATATTAAGTCTTATTCACTTAAATCTATTTTAAGTCTATCTGTTCCAATACTTTTGCTCACCTAAAAATTTGGTGTTCCGTTACAAATAATGCTATCTTCTATGTTGAGTATCCGATCCAGATGTAAATACCTGGAAATAAAAGCTGAAATGTTGATCTCTTGTCTCATATTCAACAGCAAAAATAAAGGAATTGGCCTCACTGTTCAAATACTTTTGGAGGGGAGTGTAGGCCACAAATTATATAAAACATTGAAATCATACAGCCCAGCTACTGACCTCATGTGGCAGTCAACAGAAAACTCTTTTTTCTCATTATGAGGACAAACAGATTCTAACCATGACTCTTTATTGATTTTATCTGGTAAATCCACTTCAGACATGAGGGGAAAAGTTTCTCCTAGTTGCTTAGCAGCATCCACACTAGCTGGTAAACCATTAAGTCTGAAACAAATGCTTCAAACTGCAGTCTAAATTGGCAGAGAGATGAGATAGATGCTAAGTGTGTAATTGTGTTTATAAATGGATTATGTTTATACTTGTTTGTGACTGAGCATGTGAGTATTGCTTATTACAGCTCAAACCAGGCTCGCTAATTATTTTGTAATTTGTATAATCAGGTGATCGACTGAAAAATGTTTATAGCAGTAGCCATAGAAACTGATGCCACAATATAACTAGACTCACCCCATGGTGTTGAAGTCATCATCAGGGGGAACATAGTCCTCATCATCACTGGTTAGGCCGAGCTCGTTGCCATAGCACTGGTGAACAAAGTGCCACAATTCTTTGGGGCACAGAGGCTGCAAGAGGCATAAACCAATCAAAATGAGGAATGAGAAGACTCTTTAGTACTGTGCAGTAAAATATGAAAAAAAAAAAAAGAGTGGCTCGGAACATTTCTTTTCTGTACGATTAAACTGTAAGATGCAAATTTACAAAAATTCTTGAATGTGAGCTGAAGAATGAGATTTGCTTACCTTGTCCAGCAGTGCATTCTGCCACAGTCTGAACATCATCATGTACGTCCTGTCCCTGGCTCCAAACGAGGTGAAAAAGTGCTGTGAAGAAAAAAAAGCCAATCATGTCACTTACCACAGAACTATTAAAGAGGAGCACGCTTTAAAACCCCTCTTGTCTGAGTTTATTTGACACACTTGGACAGTGATGGTGGGTGTTATTAGCTTGCCAACCATTCTCAAGTCACCCATCTGTGACAGGAACATGTCCCCCATGATGGCGATAAAGATTAAATCACCAATACACCCGTTACCAGCCAGACTTTCTACCCTTTGTACATCAGACCATCCCTGGCGTCTCTTTAGGCGAAGATGATTAGATTTAACACAGTGACTGCTCAGTCTTACCTATGCCTACATTAGCTACTGCTCCAAGTTTCCACAAATGTAAATGTCTGTATTCAGTCATTCTATATCCTTTACCTTCTCAGTGTCTGTGCAGACCTGGATGGCATTGGGAATGAGGCGGGCAGTCTTCTCTTTCGTCATTGAGCAGATGTCCTTTAGCCGCACTGTCAGCTACACACAAACACAAAACAAATGCACACATTATTTATACTCAGACAAATGGTAGTTTCAAATATATGACCCAATACAGCCGAGAGAACGCACCAAGGTGCAGAGTGTTAATACGCATACCAGTGTTTCCCAGCGGAAGATGTTGCTATAGAAACAAATCCAGTTCTCAGAGAGGTAGAGTCGTCCCTGCAGGAGGATGTCCCGTTGAAGAGCACAGGAGTAGTCTGAAATATAGAGAAGTCACAAAAACTGAGAAAGAAATACCACCACACACAGTAAGTATGATGCAGATTTACAAAGGGCATTACAGAGAACCTATATCATTAACATACACAACTGGTCAATAATTTATTACAAGTATGCCCATTTCAGTGTAAACAAACAGTTCAGTTGAGGGCGCTCACTTCACTGTCACACAGAAACCTCACCTCCTGCAGTGCCTTTCAGGACTCCTGCTGCGAGTGTGTTTTGAGCATAAGCTTTACCAAACCATAACAAAGTCACAACCTGAGCTCAGTTTTATCCTAGAGTTTTATTTTCTAAGGAACTTCAGACAAAGACAGCATTCATCAGAGAACTGGGAAAATCACGCAACAATAAATCAGCCAAATTTGGGACATGATGTGTTCGTGGCAGAGTGCAGCATGTAGGTAAGGCTGCGTGAAAAGTTGAATAAAAAAATAAAATCAGGTGATAGGTTCCTCTACAAGGAGAGGAGGGTGTTTTTACATTGTCAGCAAACAAAATCTAGATACAATCAGTGTCACTATGTTCAACCTACCCCCCCCCCTCCCGTGTTGTGTGAGGATTAATCATTTTCTAATTACTAACAAGTAAGCTACACCCTGCCACTCCTCAGATGGCCCCAGTGCGTCTGTGGTGTCCACTCACCCACAATGAGTCTCTCTGTGTCAGGGAGCTGCTTGAAGAGTTTCCTAAAGTCCTCATTACGCTGCTTGTATGTGGGGCTCAGCACCTGCAGTGACAGGCAGAGTCAGAAACATCACCATACACACACACACACACACACACCCACCACACACACACACACACACACACACACACACACACACACACACACACACACACACACACACGTATGCTTCCAAAGTTCACACTCTTCATGCTCTCTTCCTCGCTCACTCACAAGTGTTGTCTCCGTCACGCAGCGCGGGTAATTTGTGAGCATGTGAGATAACCTTGTTAAAACCACCCACAGGTTTGATGGCTTTCATTCTGTGGGGAATTTTGACAAGCACTGGACATGGACATATAGTGAATGGCAAGCAGAGGTATGTGGCTTGAGTTATCTGCAGTCATTAATGAGACTTAATAGCAGAGCGATTCAAAGCACAATTCCAAACGTCAGCCCGCTGCAGATCATTCAATACACATGCTGCCGTGACAGCGAGCAGTTATAATAAGAGTCACATTCTCAGATTTGCATTACAGAGCAGCATGTATCTGACAATGAGGCTTTTGTTTAGTGACAGGGGGAAGGACAACTGATGAAATCTCAAGTATAAACAAAACCGAACACAGTTGTTTGAGTAACCTGGTCAAACAAATTCTTTCCAGAACTGGGAAGGATATCCTATTTAACATGATCAGAATTTCTCTTTTGCTTGGCTTCAGCAGACTTGATTATTTGCAGAGTGCAATGTGTAAACTGTCAAAGTGAGCGCTGAAGTGAGGGCTCTCACTGTCTGCGCCAGATGCTTTCCTTCCACGGGAAAACTTCAGGAAACAATAGCTGCCAATAGAGTAACATGAGGTATACTGAGACAAAAGAAAAAAATATACATATTCCTTTGGATCGGAGCGGGTGGGAAAAGAACATCTTGTTCACATTAAAAATCACTACAAGTGCTTCATCTTCATCTGTATATGTTGCTGCTTCTCCTCGCCTTTGCGAAAAGTGTGGACAACTGCTCTGAAATCATGCGAGTGCCATCTCTGAGAGCCCTTACAAAATGCCTGGGATTGAAATTAACTGCACTGACTGCACAACACCATCATGATGATTCTTTTTAGAGCCACAATCCATTTCCAGAAACAACCAAACACACCTACACTGTTTACACATCAAGTCACTCACACAGTAATATGATGATCGTTCCAGACAACAGGCCTCTATGAGCTCTGGGAGAATTCAAATAGCTATGACTCATAACCAAACCAGTTGTTTTCTTTAGTGGTGGAGAACTGCCATAGAGCTATGCTTGCAGCAGCATACAGTAAAGACAAAGCTTGCTACAAAGCTTTTTCGCTGTTGAAAACCACAACATTTTCCAGCTTCCCAACATTGTTTTGTTCACTCTCCTCCTTCTTTTTTTCTCGTTGTTTTGAACTTACAAGTGGAGGACAACTTACAGCAGGGATGTCCTCAGTGTCCCACTCAGGGTCTTGGAGGTCTGAGGCAGCCCAGCCCCACTCCCAACCCCACTCCCCTCTAGCTGGACCCTGCAGAAGCCACCCTGCCAACGCCTCATCCAGCTCCAACACGGCCTCCCAGTCTGACATTGTACAATCCTCATCCAATTCCATATCCATCGCGCCAGATCCCTTTTGGCGCCTGGGTGGAAGCAAATTTTCCACAACGGGCCCCAGTGGACTCCTCTTGAAGTTGGTGGACTTGTCAGTTACAGTAGGTTTTGGAAAATAAGAGTAGACAGAGCTGGTGAGTCCAGTGGTTTGGAAGCTGCAGTACCCGCCCCCTGTTTTGGGTGCTGCTCCCTTTCAGCGTTGAGCGGTGGACACGGCACACTCCAGCCACATGATCCTTGTCTCACTCTGTCGTTCTCGGGCTCTCTCTCTCTCTCTTCCTTTCACACACACACAGGCAGACGAGTTACGGCCATTGCCCTCTAGTAACCCCGGCCAACAAGTCCTTTATTATCATGCCAGTAGCTTTTTCCTTTTTTTCTGCTTACTCCTCCTAGTAAGTATGTGTGTGTGTGTGTGTGTGTGTGTGTGTGTGTGTGTGTGTGTGTGTGTGTGGTGCTGTCCAGGTCTGAGTGCCTTGTAGTTACCCTCTTTACAACCAGCAAAGAATGAAGCAAGTTTGTGGAGAGAAGGACTAATACAAACAAAGATGTAGCGAAGAAGGAAGAAAACAAGGCTGGAAAAAAGAGAGAAACCAGTGTTCTGAGTCTGTTTAAGTATGCGTTGAGTCCGTCTTGCTGTCTGACCTAGTGATTGAGTTACAGAGAACAGATGTGAGCATAACCTCTAGTTACCTTCGCCTGCAAAACAACACCATCAATCTTGACAGGGTCTACACTGGGTTGCAGGCCAATGCTTACATCGCAGGGTGAAGCGGCTGGACAAAGAAACCGTATGTATGTCTTAACTTATCTTTTTCATTCAATCATTCGTTTTATGTATGAAAAGCTTCTGTGATATAACTAATGGTGCCAAAAGCAGTGATCGCTGATGATTTGAAGGTGTTGAGCGTATGCAGGCGTCTCGCTCACTCCCTTCTCGCTGGTATTGAGGTCATTCATGTACTCCTGATACTTGATCACCCTCTGTTACTCTTCTTAGCAGGCGAGAAAGATGCAGAGCTTGCAGCTCCTATTTTAGCAGCTCTTAACAAACAATTGGTGTGCATGTCCTCCCACTACTCTTAACTAAATATATTTCAAGAGTCAAGAATGTGGACATAGTGGTGGAGGTCCCAACAGCAATGATAAAAAAACAAAAAAAAACAAAACACCAATGTTACAACAGCCTGGGTTTCATTGACTCCTGCTGGATGAAGCAAATGTGTAGCCCACATTAGCGCACTGGAAATCGGCCATTACTTCCACCTTTCCCCTTGCACTGTTTCCCAATCCTTCCTTTTTAACCAGACACCGCGGAGACAATCTGAAGTGGAGAAAAAACAGATGAGCCTTGGAAAATAATCTTCAGTAGCAGTCGTCTTGGAAAACAGTGCTGATCATTCACGCTCAGCTCTAAAAAAAAAAAAAAAGCTTTCATCCACACTGAGAATGGCTTGACATCATGTGGATGAAATTCCCGTGGAATGAGGGTTCATCTGCTGACCAGAACAAAACATTCCTCAAAATTCCTTGTAGCGTCTGCGATCAAAGTCATCCTTTATTTCCGGCTCATTCAATTCATTCTCTCTTATATATCAAGCAAAGAAAGGGGCCATTGTGACTGATGCAGCACCCAGTGTTCAGGTGACAATATGAGACTTGTGATGAGGTGGACACACCAAGTTTATGGATTTGGTTAACTATTAACTTGCTGGACAAACAGTAGGGGATGGAAGAGAGTGGTACTGTAAAGCAGGGTGGGGTTTCAAGTGTGTTGAAGGGGGTGAGGGCTGGAGGTGTGTGTCCATTCCGTTAACGACAATGTCCTGCTTTTAACTTGAGCGTGTATCGATCCGAGTGAAGCTACGTGAAAGGCCCGGCGTACACTATCTGCTCCATTTACCTGTGTAGATCTAAACAAATGTAACTGATTCATTGCGTTAAATCCTAATCTCACATATTCATGCACTGTTTGTTTGTTAGTGTTGTTTCCTCCGGTGTTGCTAACTTCCCAGAGCCTTTGTGTCAGTTGCCATGGAAGCATTGCGACAAACTTGCGTAGATGCAAAGCGAATAAACAGACACTTTCAGAGGAAAGATGGCCACTGTGCATATCTCTAATAGGCTCAGAACTCACATCGGGACGGATGCATTTTCAATCACTGTGGTTTCAGTGCCATGGGAGGTCATCATTGCCATGTAGAGGTGCACACATACAGACAACCATGCATACAATCTCCTACATGCAGGCGCATCATAGGTGTGACCTACATGTAGTCAAAGCCAACAAGTCAAAGTATCGATTGAAACTATTTCACTGACTGATTGTTCTGCTGTGTTTGTTCTATGATTAAGGATGAGTGTACAAGATATCAGGAACACAGCCCCAATACTGAGATGAACATTTTTCCTTTAAGACTAAAATACATTCAGAAAGCACAGTACATTCACCATTACAAATCCATTGTGACCCAACAGTCCCTTATTCAAAGTGCTACACGGAAAAAAACCCCATCTATCTCAATAACCAATTTTGGTCTCATTTGAAGTACTTGAATAGTATTTTCTTAAAACCAAAAATAAAATCTGTCAGTGTGGTTTGATAATTACAGTTCACAGCACTTGAAATCACTTGATTTGATTTGATTTGAGAAAGCCGCATTGGAAGCAAGTGAAAAACTGTAAACCAGCTGGTAGGTTTATTTTTCTCTTGTTTTAATGGATGAAGCTGATGGTACTCTATACAAAAATACCATGAAAAAGACAGAAATCAATAATACGTTAGGCCATTTCCCGAATATTTTATGATTTACTCTGTCTGTCTGTGCCATTTAGCCCCAGGCCCATTAATTCATACTGAAGAGAGGGTTGAACCTTTTAAAACAGGTCACATACTGTATACCGTGTATACTGTCGTTTCATTCTAAGTGAGAACCTGTAAACTTTGAAAAGAAAAACAAATCCCATTCTATTCCAACTAAAATGTTCAATTCACAAGAAGTAACACACTCACTTAGTTCAGTACATTCAAAAGTTTTGCTCCTACAGCCTCACTTGGTCCTGTAGCCTATGACCTGTAGCTTATGTTGGTTAATATTTCATGTTAAATAGACACTGTTGTGCTGACATTACATTAGAGTCTCTACTGCTAGTCCTGTTGAACTATATTTTAGTATTTACCATCATCCCACACTTGTCATTTGTGGCCGCAGTGCGAAGGTTATATAGTCTCACTTAAACGAAAAGGCTAAGTGCCTTTGTTTAACAGCTGGGCACTGTTATATTTAGCAAATGTTACTCAAACTGAGGTAAGTGCACTTGTTGGGAACTACATTCAGCTGTGGATTGACACACAATATGCTACAGTAGTGACTATTCCTGTTAGCAGGACGCTATATGTGGGATTGAGTCAAAATAAAGAAGTGTGTGTGTTCATGGAAATTAAGGAACATGTCACTGATTTTATTTTTTATAGTTTTTGGACAACAGTGGAACTCTATGGCACAGAGGAATAAAAACACAGGAAATGCTTGTTAGTTTGAATCAATTCATGGTCTTATGATGAGATTTGTTGACAATAAAAAATTTGAATATCACCTGCTTTATCCCTAAATAAAACGAAACTTTGGGACTCAATGGTGGGCAACATAAGTCTACAGTATATTTGATGATAAGAGCAGGTGGTCCTGACTGCTTGTACACTTCATGTATACTGTGCTGTATGTCATCTGTAAACATGACATTTTCATCTGTTAGACATTAGCAGTGTCAGAGTGTTATGTATGGTGCTCCTTTCAAACAGTGGGTCAGTAAAGAAAATGTGAGTGGTTTATTATAGCTGAGAGGATTAGAGAAGGATTTAAGAAGTTGTATGGACTTGTTGGACCAAGCCTCATTTGAACTTAACAGCATTTCTCCATTTTCATTATCTGAATGGAGCTCCGTGTATTTTCCTCATGTTGTCTTACCTGAACCCTAAAACCTAAAAAGTGTTCCAGTGTCCATGTTTGTTGGGAAATGGGAAACGCAGTTGGACTGGAGGGAAGCATGCTGAGACCTAAAGCACCATGCTCCATTCCTCTGTTGTTCAAAGGCATTCAAGGCTCGTCCAGAGGCCCTTGTGATGGTTTGTTGATTTGTTTAGTACAGTGAGAAACTCAGTGTGCTTGTTACCACCTGTTGCGTACCAGATTTAGAAGTTTGTGTGGTGACAGGCATTTGACCACATCTGAGCAACTTGTAAAATACAGTCTAACACAAGTTCGGATGCAGCAAATAAGCAATAGCTGGGAATTGTTCTGTAATTGAAATTGTTAGGGCTTTAGGTAGACATAAATGTAAGGTATGTCAACTTTAACATGTGTGAATCACTTCACTCCAAAGTGTGGCTTTGCTATCTGGTGGTAACAACACTGAGCGAAGTCAATGGAATGAGGAACAGGCAGGCAGGAGGGATATTATCATCCCACCGCTCTGAGAACCAAGAGACAGAGCAAGAGAGACTGAAAGATATTCAGGGTTGTACAAGAATACAAGTCATGCTTACTCTCAGGATGTGTTGTCTTTCATGCTAGGGAGAAAAGGGAAGAGTGTACACACAGGGAATAAAAAAAAAAGAAATAAAGCAACATAAAATAGGAAAAAAGTCCAATAAAGACACTTATGGAGAAACTAGGGTTTGACACTGAGTGGTGTCAAGGTCAACACCCTCTATCTTACCCACTCTGTGGGTTTAGCTAACACAACAAGCTCCTTTAATGTGTAAATGTTGGTTGAAAGTCATTAAGGGGTTGTTCAGTGAGTGACTACGTCTGAGGATTATACTAAGGTCAGAAACAGTGTTAGCACTCCATCTAGTGGTGCAATATAAAACTGCAACACTCTGGTGCACTGTGTGTACCATTAGGGATTAACTTTGGTAGATTACTTTAAGTATCACAACTAGTATTGAAAGTTCTACGATAGTCTTTCCATTCTCTCGATTGCCTGCATCAGAAAGGTCCACCTGTTGCTCTTTTAAGCCCATGCTAATCCCCGCCTGGAGGACCAGTGACCCACACTTGTGATTTGGTTCTCCAGTAAACAGGGTTGAGGACAATGACCTTTCATCTCGTAAGCAGCACTCATCACTAAAACAACTTGAGGACCCTTCCAGGAGTCACCTCACCCACGTGACGTGAACACACACAAGCAGACGTATACACCCATAAGAGACGCACAAAAATCACACGTCAATGTAAATAAAAACAAGGTATGACTTACGTTGTACCAGCTTTGGCTTTTCTGTGGAGAGAGAAAGAGAGAGAGAGAGAGAGGGGAGAGAGGAAGAGAGAGAGAGAGAGAGAGAGAGAGAGAGAGAGAGAGAGAGAGAGAGAAAGAACAAGTATTAAACTCTGTGAAGCTAGTAAGTGCTGCAGAAGGCTTGTGGGCTCATACAGCCATACTGCGGGTGTGAAACATGATCAACCTGATCATAACAAGTACCAGCAGGCGTGAAGGTCAAACTGTACCTCACAACCCTTCCTGTCAGAAATCACAGGACGTTATCGACACTATTTTAAATACCAGTGACGTGTGTCTGAGGTAAACGGAGGGGTGAAATTCTCTTTCAGTTCACTCACTATTAAACTATAGGAATCTTTCTAAATAACAGGGTTTCTGAGGAAAATCTGCTTCCTGTATTGACGGAACTGAAAGTAATTTCACTTCTTCACTTCAAACCTGCCAAATACTGCATTAGCACATTAGATATACAGTTAAAATTAAATTATGTCCAAATCTCCATCCTAAGAAATGATTCAGTGCTGTGAAATTATTCAAAGAATTTTCTCTCTTCTCTCTCCTCTTAGCTTTGGTTTCGAATGAAGGTGTGAAGATAATATTTAATGCACCATACCATATTAAATGAATTATAATGGTTGTTTGTTGATATTCATATCCAAATGTTTTAGCCCTGACTTCCTGTAATGAATCATTCTGTGTGCTCTTCATGAACAGTCAATTGAGTCTGTTGCAGGTTTATAACAGCAGAGGGCAGCAGAGATATATCTTAATCATGACTATGATATTACAACATTTTCCAGCCACATATACACACCTTCGGCTCTAACAGTCTATGAGCAAAATTCCCACAGGGGAAACATGCAGGTGATCATTCAGAGGGTGAAAGAAGGAGGGGGGTAGAGGGGGGAGAGAGGGACAAAAAGTGATATCCAGTGTCTGATTACAGTTGTACAATAAATAAAAGCACCACATCTTAAGTTAAAGCAAAAAAAAAAAAAAGAATATTAACAAAAGATTTTTTTTTTCTATTTTAGATCTTTTTGTGATGAGTTATAGTTGTCCTTTCCCGACAAGACCACTGTTCAACATTGCTGCTTTTTTGCTAACCTGATAATAGTGACTATAGAACTGAAGACTGACTGACAATATGTTTCAAACAGGTTTTTACTTGGACCTGCTGGATTATCAGCCTCACCAGTGTCCTCATAATGTGCATCACAGCTCATTATTCATTACAAATTTCTCCTTTCAAAAACCTGCAATAATTTCAGTTTTTCTTTTGTGCCTGGGATCATCTGAGTTTTCTGTGTGTCTGACAGGGTTTTGTGGTTCACAAGCCAGATGTTAGCAGGTGTTAGCATGTTTTTTAGTCCAGTGTAAAAGGGGCTCTAGAGTGTGTGGTGTTAGCGAGCAGTGAGCTGCAGTAGCAGGCCTGAGGCCTGGCTGTAACGATAGCTGGCCTAATGTGGGCTAATCTGATTTGAAGGTGACAGAGACATGAGAGAGGAATTACTCTGAGGCCACTGTCTGGATAAGGTGTGCGTGTGTGTGTGTGTGTGTGTGTGTGTATGCGTGTGGTGTGCCATTGTGTTTGACTTTGTGTGACTGCATGCTAGTGAGTTTGTGAGATTTATTATGGCATTCTTTACACGGAGAAAGACTGTTTATTGTGATTGTTTATGTGAGAGGGAGGGAAAGAGAGAGACAGAGAGAGAGAGAGGGAGAGACTACCCGAAAGTTAACCAGAGTTTTGTCTATGACTCCTCTGTGACTGATACAGTGGTTTGGGTCTGTCTGTATAACTTTAAACGACATTCTTTCGTTTACCACAAACGGGGATGTGAATTACAAAACTGAATTTTGCTGGAATCATGGCTTCAAAAGAATTATTAAAGACCAAATTTCAACTAACATCTTTGCTTTGGACATCTGTCATTAAATCAAAAAGTGAATTTAGGGTTAAAACATCAACTGTGTCTCTGTTCTGATGGCAAACAGACCCTTTAAAATACTTCTGGTGCTGTCTTGTTATTACAAAATGAATCAACAGAAAAGCTGGAAAGCACTAATATAGAAAGTAAATTGTGCACGTGATGGTTTTAAACCCCACTGACCTGCCCTATCACTGCAAATACTAGGGTGGCGTCCGTTTTCAGATTAAAAAAAAAAAGAAGAAAAAAGAGCTACGAATGTCAAATTCAAACCGGCTTTAAATAATATAGAATCTTCAACATAAAGACAATTAAAAAATTAACAGCTTTACACAGTTGACAAACCACTGTCCTTTCACATTAATTTAGGGGATGGAAAGCATTGGAAAGGACACGAGGGACTGAGACTATCAAAGGGGATCCTACAGTCGCACAGCTACAGAGGAAGTGCAGGGCCGGGGGATTTAATGGGGGCCAGCGGGGACTGTCAATGGGTCAAATGAAAACAAGAAGAAATGCTTACTTTAATCAGGTTTAGTCTGTCATACTGAAAGAAAATTAAAGAGAAAACAAAATGTTAACCAAAGCAGTGAGCAACAAGACCACAAAGAAATAGTGAATGAGAGAGAAGAAGCTGAGGGACCAAGTAGCAGTATTTTCTGAGGGCTGACATTGGACATGTTACTCTGCTGCTCAATCTGATTCAAAACGTAGCTCATATGTTACATGAGAATCCTGGTAGATTATTGCTGTATCATTGTCTCTGTCATCATCACTGGGCCCTTTCTGCAGAGAGGTAGTACGGTGGCACTGTTTTCGCTGAATGCACTCTTTTATTTGGATTGCATTAGGGCTTGGATGATCAAGCTCACGTTGCTGGGACGACCTCACGCCATCTGGGGTCATGTGACCACTGCTGACCACAGAGGCTCACTGGGGGTGGGGGGTTGGCGGTGGTGGTGTTTGCAGGAGGATTGAGGGGGGTGGGGACGTTAACTGTGGCACAGAAGTGAGGAGTGATGTAATCGATTGGGATATGTGTGCGTATGTGCGTGAAACAGTTTGTGCAACTGCATAGCAGCAAATAGAGCATCATGAGGCTGCTCCTCACACCCAACTCCCATTTAAAAACCTCTATGCATTTCACTGTCTGTCCTATTTCTGTCTCTGTCTATAATAACACAAATGAGACCCTGTATGTAGACTCCTTATATGCTCAGCAATACATTTGAAGTGTGACAAAAAAAAATAAAAAAATAAAAAAATAAGTGGGATGAAGTCTGACAAGTAGCAAATTAGATGAATGAAGCGAGAGTATGGGCGATGCACTAAAACGTGACACTAGTCTGCAGTGCATTTACAAGTAGGGGAGGGGGGATTTTGGGCTCATGATGGTGCGAGAAAAAGAGCAGGGGGGATTCTCTCATGTGGCAACAGAGAGTCAGCTCAAATAATGATGTAGTCCTGGAGCTTTGGACCGGGATCCTGGCAGGATTTTTAAGCGTTTATCCCTCTGCAGCCAGGCAGTCACACAGCACGGCAGATATAAAGCTCTCATTGCCAAAATGTAACAACGGGATAAGTTTGTAAAGAGAGGGATAGGATACAGGCCAAAGTAGGAAAAAAGAAGCAGAGAAGAGAGACGAAATTTGACAATTATTTTCACTGTTGTTTATTTTGGAATTTGCAAAATAAATGTTCATTTTCATTCTTGTAATCTTTGACACAATCTGGAAAATAAGGCTCCATTTCTCCATTATATATGTGTGAATTTCCTTTATATTTTTTTCTTTTATTTCGCTACATTTGAACAGCAAAAAAACAGCCTATCCTGATGTGACATTTATTTGCACTATGTATACAATGGTTAATATTTGAAAGTGTAATCAGGAACTGCCACATTGCATATCACCAGAAAGGAAAGGAAAGGACAGGAGAGGAGAAGGAAAGGAAGTGAGTGAGGTTCGGAGTGGGCTCGTCGGTTTCAAGGAATGCCCATCTGCTGTGATCGTGAGTGCAGATGGGGCTTGTAATGGTTGCAGTGTGCACAGAAACAGGCTGGGTTCGGGGTGAAGCATCGCAAACAAGGTTCGGACATTTTCACAGAGCAGCTCACAAGACAAGAGGTGGGGCATGGGGAGGGAGGGGGGGAGGGACGGGGGAGCTGGGCACAGGAATATTTGAAGAACAGAAAAAAGAGTAATGCTTACTTTGGAAAGTCGCTTGTGAGACTAGCATGCAATCAGGAGAAGAACAAAGAAAAATCAGATAGAAAAATGAAACTAGAAAGAAATCAACTGCAAGAAGAAACAGCTGAGAGTACCAACAGAAGAACTGAACAGTCATTATCAGATGGCACACATTATCACATGGCATGTAGCAGCAGCAGCAGAGAGAGAGAGAGAGAGAGAGAGAGAGAGGGCGTGCACACTGTGTTGTGGAGACAAAAAAAATGATTCAAACAAAGAGTCAAAAACAATGTGTGATTTAAAAACAGCAGAGACAGATGAAGACAGAATGAGGAGGTAAAAGATGGAGGAAGTGTCATGGCTTATTTCTAACATTTTGGGAGCTCAAATAAGTGCTGAGCGTTACAAAACATTAGAGCCACATGCTCCTTCTTTGAGATAACCTGAATGTGTGAAAGATTCAATTTCAGCTTCAGTAGTGAAGGGGGATGATGCCGATGGAATTACCTAAATAACACCTAAAAACTGGTTTTTAAACCTTCGTGCCATTTTGATGACCACAGATGCAAGTCTGTTCCTTCTGTTGTCCTCCTACACTTCCACACTAGAGCTTTTTCTGCCTAACACTTTCATAATATACAGTATATATATAACTATATATAAATAATATATATATATATATAACACAAGCAACAATCAATACTGTTTTTATTTAGTAACCAGAAAACACTCTCAACACAGTAAACCTCTGCCAATGACAATACGTTCTCAAACTTGCTGTTAAAGGATAGGTTCATATTTGTTCAAGTCCGTCTTAAAACGATACTCATATGCATATATGTAAATTGAAAGAGGTTTTGCTTGCTTTCCTTCTACTGCACTGTCAATGTAAGGAATGGGGGAGGGGAGAAAATCTACAAATCTCGTTCTTTGCAAAAAAAAAAAAAAAAAAAGCATTGTGAAGTTTATCTGTGGCTAATACTGCGCGTCAGCATTCTGAGTGAGACAAATCTTCCAATGTTAGGGTCTTTTTAACACCAAATTCCTTCTTTTAGGTTCCCTGGACAGTGTTTCCTTGCTGAGCTGTGACAGACAGACAGTATCACAAAGGACATTTAGTAGTAAGTAAAAAGACAAGATACAAGATACAAAGATACTCACTTAATCTGTTTACCCCAGACTACTTCATATTAGCTTCAGCTAAACAGGGAATTTTGTCCCCATCACAGTACGAAAGGATCAACTGATGGCCAGTAACAACAGGAGGAAAGATTACAGCAAGTAAAGCCTGTTTCAGTGTTCATATGAGCACCTGAGTACTGCCCGACGTAAAAACACATGAACTTATGCTTTTAACACGAACCCCCACACCATTCTCATCACATCTTTAGGCCAAATTCATGTCTTGAATGTCCAAAAACAATCCTAGAATCAGGAGGAAAAAAAGATGCCAATGATATAATGTTAGATCCTAAAATGATCCATCCTACCTGGACGAACAGTCATAATCTGTCTATGCATAGTGTCTTCTGAAAATTCTGTTCATAAGTGTGTAGGCAGACCCATCTAACAGGTGAACAAACTAAAATAGTCTAAAACAAAACTATCTTTATTGAGGTAACACATATCACTAGTTTAGGAGGGATTTGGTGTGGAGCACATGGTTTTAGTTGGTATGGTAGGTTTTTACAAGCAGCAGAAACTAAACTTTCCACAGCTAGCATGTCTTCATCGGAGCAGCTCTGATGTTGTAGTACTTTGATGAAGACATACTGCTGCTGTTAGCTGCTGCACCTCATTTAAAGCCTTAACTATGACAGTGGGGACCAAACTGTATCCCTGCCTGGTCCTGTCTGCTGAAGCATTAATATGAGTTCAGAGCTTCTTCTTCTTCTAGTTTAGACATCTAATTCTAGCAAATCTCAATAGTGAGTAAACAAGTGCCCATGGTTTTGACGATGTGACTCTTTATCTATGCTTGAATTCATCGTGTGGGACAACTCAGACAAACTCCGCTCTGTGAAGGGGTAAAACAGGCTTTTACTAATTAATTACAGGTCTGAAGATAAGACTGAACAGCAGCATTTCAATACTCCTCTGTCCTTTCTATTATTCAATTGAAGTTTTAGCGAGAGAAATAAAGAGTTTACATACTGGGGAGTAAATGAGATGTAAAAATGAAAGGCTGGAATGGAGAGGAGGGTGCAATCTCTCCTGAGGCGGGAGAGTGATAGTTACAGCTCACTAGTTACATATCAGTATGTACAAGTCAATAACCAATAATAACACATACGTCACCACACTGGGGAAAAAAAAAAAAAAATCATAAAGCCAAGACAACTGTGACGTATTTATGCAGTCACAGTTAATGACTGGCTGCATACAGTCAACAAGAGTTTACACATCATCTCGGCTATAACAGTCAGAAAGACTTCACTCAATACAATATATAATCCAATGCAAGAAAGATAACATGTCATATTCTTACTTGGAAAAAAAAAAAAAACATTTCCACTGGTTGCACCCTCACTTTGATGCTTTTTTACTAATTGCATCTAAGTGCATGTAACAAGTGTAATCAGTTGTAATGCTGGTTTTATGGTCAGAGTTAACTCATAGTGTCAAAGAAGTGATGAGTCTACTCTTAATCCATGTCTGTGAAATCAGCACCTAGTGTCCCACGGTGGGATCTCTCATGACAGCCGTTCTGTGAAAATGTTAGGGTTCTCCACCAGGAAGCTCTCTACACAGCGCAGACTCTTTTCAGTGGAAAGGACACACTGTTGAGCGTTCTTGACAGAGCTGTGAACCTTATGTGGAATGTTCGAATTCAAAATACTGAGAGATACTAAGATACTAAACATATTTGAAACTGCACCACACTTCAAACTGTGAGGCTAACTTTCGTTTGTATCAAAAAAGGCACTCAAAAGAAGTTAATGGGGCATCTCCTGGTCACTCACCTTTGAGTTCTTTCCCCCGCTTCGTGCTGACTGCAGGGAGTATGTTCTCTGGACAACCTGCTCAGGCGTGGAGGGGGACTTGTCAGAGGAGTGGTCTGAACCCTTCTCCACCATGTTCTCACCCTCCTGGGTCTGCGGTGTGGGAGAGCGCGAGCGTTTACGTAGGACTGGTGAGCAGGCAGGTGTGCTCTTGTTTGAGTTACTGGCAGTGCTAAAAGGAAAGAAAAAGAAAGAGTGATAAGGAAAATATCTACTTCATCATTTTAATTGTTACTGCACTTTCAATCTAACATGAAATATAGAGTCTAGCCTGTAAAAAGACAAAAGTGCATCACAGAAATCATACAAACACTGCTTGGATAAATCAGTGTAAGCACCATGCATTGTAGTGCCATAAGTTTAAAGGTGAGTATGGACAGCAGCACAGCACACACAGGGTCCTCAGACTTACATCACATGTGGCTTAACAGGCTTGAAGCACCATGTGCTAACCTGACTAATAACAGCTGAGCTAATAAGGGAAACCAACAACAACAACAACAACAACAACAACAACAGCAGCAGCAGCAGCAGCAGCAGCAGCAGTGAGGGAAACATAGGTAGAAAGACACCTTTACACACATGACCTGAGGATTCTCTCACTAATGCCGCACTTTGAAAGCAGCAGTGAAATTGATACGTTTGTTTTTGAGCCCACTCTCAATTCTATTAAGAAATTTACTGAGTCTGGAAAAACAACCAACCTAAATTGCCTCGGCCCTGACATTTATTGAGCGGTTTCTTTCAAATCCTGTAAAATATGAGGCCATGTGATAATCAAAGATCTTTTTCCCTGAAAGACTAAAACTGTTTCCATGCTTGCAGCAAAGCCTGGGAGATTAAATGATCAAAGATACAGCACCAGGTGGAAAGCATCATTCTAGCTGTTAAAGCAGGCCTATAGTATGTGATTCTGTTATCTAAAATTATGGTACGTGTTGACTTTTACATGGGGATTTGCTTTAATACCTCCACTAACAGCTCTCCAGCCAAGTGGAAGGACAGGTAGTCCCTGTTCTTTCATTTTACACTAAGTTACTATCAGGTAGCCTTTCTGATCCACCACTAGACACTCTCTCTTCTATTACACACACACACACACACACACACACACACACACACACACACACACACACACACACACACACACACACACACACACACACACCAGTGGCTTAGCAAGAAGCCTTCTCCTCAAAATGACAGAAGCTAACAAAAGCGTCTGTAAGTGATCTGTGTGGCAGTGCGCCCGCCAGGCTCCGTTACTTGACATGGCATTATGCAAGCCATTGCGTCACTGCCAGCCAATGGCCGCTGTTAGTGGCCATGAATTACTGATCTACTGTTACATTCTAGACTTCATTGCAGCTTAGAGCACTGAATCATAAAGAGCAGCGTTGACAGCTTCTGTCCCACTGTCAGGGTCTGACATACCAGTAGCTGTTTGATTTTAAAAGGCAACACAGAGCCCTCACAGCTGGTTAATGCAGTGGGACAGATAATGCACGTCTGGTATATTATGGTGCCTCTGACATCAATTTATATGATTACCAAATGGTTTGCTATTCAGGGGATGATCATTTTGACTGTGCTGTACAATGTGTACTCTGTACTGACAACTGATTAGTCCCTACTGACCTGATTAAGAGTAAATTTGCAGGACGACTCTTTAGTGCAGAGCACTGCGCTTCTATTTAGCCGTAATTACTGTATCTTAGGCACAGTTTTCATGTATTTTGTATTAATTTCTTGATTTTCAAGTGGTGTATGTCATCCATCAGGGCAAACACATGCGCACTAAGATGGTAGGAAGCAGAGTGCATTGATATTCAGCATGCATGATAATCTCTGTCTGAACCAGGAGACTGTCTGGGTTTCACACAAACATACACTGCCAATGCAAGTTGTCAGACAAACGAAGCAGGCAAGAAAATACGTTAAGGAGAGGTGATGAGCCGCCCAGATCCTGCCGCGTCTCATCTTGTGATAGATTTTGTTAGTGGATGAGGTCCTAAAGAACATCCACATTAATCATTAAATATATGGCATTTGTTGTGTGAAATAGTACCTGTGCTTTCTCCTTGGATGTTCATTTTTTAATTCATAAGTATATTCATTTTTTATGACGTAAGCAGAGGAGGTCTTTATTTCAGGCGCGGCTGCCTGCCTCCACTTTAAAACACTGCGGAAAAACCCTGCAGGCTATTGGCTGTTTCCATAGCAACACATTAGATGCAGCCCTGAAAGTAAGTTTGAGAACTGTTAAAATCAGGATATGTTGCAAAGAGATACACCTCTTTGGAGACATCCACAATAGTCAGCTTATCTTTTGACATATGATGAGTGACTGCCATTCAGTAGTGGTCACTACGCAGCAGGACACAAGAGAGCGAACTGTGGCCACATCTCATCATTCTACACGTCAGGTACTGGCTGGTGGAAACCCTCCGGTTCAGTTTGTCCATTGTCGCTGAATCATTTCCTACTCTGGGTCACAGTTCTCCTCGGTCAGAGAAACACATTAATAAAATGTGTTATCTCCTTCCAGGATAATTTCATCATCATATGCTGTTCGTGGCTTATTAAACATGCTGTACATTTGCTTGTGGCCATTCTGAATGTCCTGTCCAAGGTCATCAGTTTACTCTTGGGAGCAGCTTTTGGGGCTGTTCTCATCCGTCTAAAATGAAAAAATCCTAGAAACAAGGCCACGTGAGGAGAACATTTTGTGCACTCAATAGTATATTTTTCATAAATTTACCATAAGAGGCACCCTGATGAAAGCAGACGCACGTTTTAATCCAGCATATAGGCACGTGTATTTAAAAAATCATGAATTAAAGTTAGGTACTTAAGTGATTGTGGTAGCATGCCAGTTAAAATACCAAGGTGGTGCAGGTGCAGGTCCTTTTTCTGACTGTGACCTTATGGCCATAGGGACTTCTATTGGTCCATCTGCCTGAACTGTGAGTTAGCATCAATACGTACTGCAGTGAAGGCAGGACTCTAACATTTTAAATTATGAAAACAAAAGTAACAACAATTATAAATAAATAATAATTAGACTCCTGTTTTAGCACTGTCGTTTCTATAGATTGTGTATGTGCACCATGTGCAACTTGACTGGGAGAGGTGACAATACATGGTATGGTAATTAGGCTCAAAGCTTATAATCAGTAGGCTATCTTTCCACATGCTGTTGACAACTATCAACCATGACGGGTGCAATCATGGGAGGTGCAACCTGACAAAGAGGGTCAACATTTCTCAGTAGCAGAGTTTAGAGTGTATGAAAATGTGCAAGTTTGTTGTGCTTTATGCTGATCCAACAGTTGGATATATTAAGAATGTGTTTGTTATTAACAACATGGATGCCAGTTTTTAAGAAATGAGCAGCAAATCTATTTATAGAATAGTAACAGATATTACTGAGTTTGCATTTGAACTTGGGACTGCTGCACCTTGTGGCAAAAGCTTAAGGTCTTCAACAACCTCCCGTCTGAACATGCTACCCAGAAATGCATAGCCAATCACTATTTTCTAACAACCTTGCCATCATTCCACCATATGTAGCACTGTGTTCCCAACTCTTCAGTTACTGCATCCACCACCACTGCATGTTCTCATGTACACAATGTACTGCACAAGACACAGGCCATCTTCAAATGGTGTGACAGTGATGTCCTTTTCCAATCAGCTTTCATCATATGCTGAAAAGCACACACACACACACACACACACACACACACACACACACACACACACACACACACACACACACACACACACACACACAGTAGGTCAGGGTCAAAAGGTGCGAGACTGGGTGGGGTTGAGGGATAGTGTCGGGTTAAGTCCAGGCCCTGTGAGGTCATTCATTAATTACATGAATAAAAAGTTAAATCTTTCGATCAGTGTCTTCAGGCAAAGGGGCTGGGAGTTAACCCAAATATTAGATACATAAAAAATAACAGTAAGTTTTTTTAAAGGTTGCCTGAGGTGCAATACCTTTAATAATTAAGAGCTGCAGTTGAGCAACAAATGCTACAACTGAAGAAAAGTAAGAGAGAGAGAGAGAGAGAAAAAACTGATACATAAACCAAAACATTATCTAGATCATCTCTCCTACTTTCCCTCCATGCAAAAACTGACAGGATATCTCTGGTACAGGAACCTCCACTTGTTGTTTTTAGCGGAAGAGGAATTCACCGACCGCCTCCCCTTTCCAGATACACGGCAGTAAACAATGGGAACACGGATCCATCATCAGCATATGAATGACTAAGCCCGATCACTCATTCACACAACAGTTTGCTCTTTGAACCAGCATGGTGGTGTGGATGGAGCAAACATGCAGCTGACGCTGGCCTGCAGAGAGGTAGACAAAAGCATCTATCACAGATGCTTTGTGGGTAACTGCTTCATGAAACAAAAACACTGAGAGTTTGCCATAAAGCAACAGTACCTGCTGGTACATTATCTCTGGACTGTAATGCTCGGGGAGTTAAACGAAACAGCACAATGAGCTCTGCAGCTGTCGAATAATACACACAGCTGTCGCTACATGAACTGTACATGATTTACACGTACAGTTTGTTTGAGTTATTTTGATGCCATGAAGAAGAACATACCCTGGGTTGTAATGATAACAAAAACACAATGCACTATTTATTCTCTCTAAATTTTCAGCACCACTCACTTGAGCTATCGAGTCATAGAGCTGCATTGATTAAGTGATCTGCATCTACTTCCACTGATTTACTGTAGAGAGACAGCTGACAAACAATTTCACAATTAAAAAGTCATATCACTTAGTGTGCCGCCCACACAACTACATACCTCAAACAAAGCTCAGCTTAGACTGAATATCGCTATAGCAACAGTGAAAAGAGAGTGGTTTAAATATTCAGAGTGTGACTAAATATACTTCAGCAGCTCTGCTGTTAAGAGATGCCGTCTGTGTGGGGAATACAGCAGGGAGGCAATGTGACAGACGAATCATCGTGTCCCACAGGGACTTAGATTTTGATCGTTTGGTGACTGATTTCTGAACTTCTTGAGATAAATATCTATAATTATAATTTATGCTATTTTATAATAGCTGTGTGTATTCATTCTGTAGTTAGCAATATTTCTTTTCTCATGTGTACTTGCAAGTGGCTTAAGGCCTAATCAAGTCAAAATTCTCTAACAAGTTCTATAGCTATGCTATAATAAATACATGAATACACAGATAAAGGACCATTGATATTGCAAAGAAAGTTGTTAACCCGTCCTGTAACGAAGCCCAGTAAAAAAACCCAAAACATTATGGTCCACAATGGGGGTACAGACAGTAAATCACATCTTTATTTTGATCCAAAGTTACTACATACACCACTGTTAACATCTCCCTTGATTATTAAAACATAAAATCTCACATTTTGCAGCACAGTGTGTTCATTTGCATACTGTGCGAGAGCGATTGGTCCCAGAGGCTTGAGCGTGCAACTCATCTGCATTACAGAGCTGGGCACAGACAGACAGACAGACAGACAGACAGACTGACTTCAAGGTGTTGATCAAACAGGATCCCCGCATGTCAGAGTCATTCAAAATAGGTCAAGTTCTTACATATAGAGTGCAAAAAAGAGAGAGAGAGAGAGAAGCACGCTGCTTGCGCCACTTTGTTACAGTCTTTTCTTTAAATAAGCTCTAAAGCCCTAAATCCAACCGGCTCAAGCTGTCCAAACGCTCAGCTTCACAATAGAACAGAGTTCCGGGCCTTTCTGAGGGCCCCACTTGTTTTCACAGTTTTGCTGACCCTGGAAAATACCCATCTGGCAGTGGCCCTTCAGCTCCGCTTGGTTTGAAAAAGCCATGAGGAGCACCACGCTCAAAAGCAGCCACTGCGCATGCACACACAGGAATGCGCATACAGTACACAGAAGCAGACATAAACATGGGCATGCGCGTGGACACAGAGTACATACGCCAACGGATTGCAGAAATACGAGACAGTTCCCTCCATTTTTACTGAAATGATGAAATTCATATCACAACACACACATAATCTACAAAATATTAAAAACACCTTCACATTTAAATACACACATGGACTGTATAATATAACCAGACCCATCCTACCCCACCCATCCACTCTCTCTGAACACAAACACTGGCTTTAACACATGCACATTCATATACACACACACACACACCCTTGTACCGCCATACCCCTGCTGAAAGACACAGTCCCTCAACACCTCGCCGTAGCAGCCCTCAAGACAGCGACAGCCCTCATTGGCCACCGTCACACACTCAAACACCACCATGTCCTCATAGGCAGCCCCCAGTAATGAGCTGTTCATCCAGCGGATCATCCCACGGACTGTGCACTGCACCTTCCTTTCTCTCTCAGTATAAAAGAAGAAAGGTAGTTGGGCAGATAAAAGGAGAGACAGAGAGAGAGAGAGAGAGAGAGAGAGAGAGAGAGAGAGAGAGAGAGAGAGAGAGAGAGAGAGAGAGAGAGAGAGAGAAGAGAGAGAGAGAGAGAGAGAGAGAGAGAAGATGGAAGAGGCAGGCAGGGAGATTTTCTTTAGCAGGCTTAGGGCCACTGATCTTCCCTGGCCAGCTCTGATCTCCTAATAACCAGCTTACATCGCCCTTAACACCACCTGCCAAAGAAGAGGCACTGGTGGTCTGAGGTGCAGCTGCCCCCCACCCCTTTCTTCCTTGGACTCTCCTTCTAAATAGTACATGCTGATCTTGCCAAGCAGGGAAACTAATCATTATGCAGGCTTCATGTAATTTTGCCTGAGTGCAGGCAGGTAGGCAGGCAGTTGTTCCCAGCACTAACCTGGTCGTAGCCATGTAGAGAGCCGCTCCGCAGCGATCAGCCCTTTGCAAACGGCTTCATTCACACAGCGGGAGCCGTGGATGAGGCATAGGAGGAAGGAGAGGAGGAGGTGGTGGAGGAGGAGGAGGAGGGGGGAAGAAGAGAGAGGAGAGAGGGATGAGGGATAAAGGGGAGGAGGGTGAACGAGTTCCGGAGCATGCCAGGAGGACGAGAGGAAAAGGAGGAGGAAGCAGACGCAGCAGAGGGAGATAAAAAGAATGTAATTTCCCGACAGGCGGAATTTTTTTTTTCCCTTCTCTTTCTATCATTCACTCTCTCCCCCTTTGTCTAATTGAGGCTGATAAGCTCCTGTTCTCTCTTAACAACCTGCACTTTTCCATTCCCCCCTTTTCTTCCACCGCTCTGCCAGCCGTTGGATCATCGGCCCGATCACTGCATCAGCTAGTATCCAAGCAAGGCTCTTCTCTCGCGATTTCTGCTCCTCGTTCACAGAATTTCACGGGCGCAGACTGACAATAGATGGAAGGAGATTGAGGGAGAACGTGCAAGCGGAGAGAGAGAGAGAGAGAGAGAGAGAGAGAGAGAGAGAGAGCGAGCGAGAGCGAGGGTGAGAGACAGAGACACGGCAAAAGTGAGAGAGGAAAGAGATGGCTTTCACTTTGCATTCCACCTCTACTTGGTGCTGGTGCACTGAGCCTGCTGCTTCCTCAATTATTCATGTGTTTCATGAATGGAGGGGCTGACATCACCGGCATTCAGGTCACTTTACATTCGAAGCTCCTTCTAAATCACACAATAAGTGAGCCCAGGCTTTGTGGTTTCACACAGACACACACACAAACTATACATACACAAACTATAGATATATGACATCATGATATTCACAATAATGATATTACCACCATATCTATAGAAAATTGGAATAATATCAATAATAATGACTAATAATTTTAGGCAAATGATTTAGACTCAAATACAAGCGTAAGGAGGTGGAAAGAAAGTCTGTAACCACAACTGTACAAAAGCATACAAAAAGAACAAGACCCACAAGGCCTAACATCTGCCATATACTGTATATAAATAATAGTATTATGAACGCAATATCAATATTTAATTTTCTAAATACCACTGTAATTGTCAATACTGATATATCACGTCAAACTTGTGACGTGATACTTGTTGCTTTAGACACTTCTTGCATCCTGCCAATATCCAACAAATAATTCTAATGAACGCCCAATTAATATATTAACTTACATTTTGTTCGACTTCACTGTCCCTTGAGGCCATTGCTTTCTGACTGTGGTTCAATAAATAAAGGCAAACAAAAGAAAATATGGAATATTAACCACTGTGCATCTATACCATCTATTCTGAACGTTGTGTGGCATCAAACTGCATTGTAACGCATCACCAAGTGCAGCTTTGGTCATTAGTCATTCCTGCCGCAGTGTAAAGTGCTTACTTCAGTTGATTTCACCAATATTTATTTAGTATTTCATTTGCAGGAACCACTGCATCATTAACTAAATATGCTCCTAGATACATATGGAAATGGTGATTTAAACTTCAGATGAACCTAATTTCTTGCCTTCAGCAGTTTAAAGACTTAATTTTCTAATCTCTGTATGAAGTTTAACGCAGTTACTTTACACCGGTCATGGTGTTTCATCTGAGCTTGTTTAAACTCCAGTTATGGAATTGAAAAGAGCAGAATTATGCGCACACAGTATTCTATTTTATGGCAGCTCTGGTTATAACAACAGTAGATTGTGAATTATGATCCGTTTGCATGGAGGACATGTTGAAATGCCAAAGCAGGAAAAACTCCATTTAAATAAAGCACAGATTTTAACCAAATTTCCAGAACATTAGTCACATGCCTGAGCCACATTATAAGTGTGTTTCCATTGCACTGTGTCACATTTAGTTTGCAATACATGAACTTTTCCACCTTCATCAGTCAATCAGCTCTTGCAGAAAATGAAAGGCTTTATCCACGGGGCTGGAACTGGGTGTCCATTACTGGATTACCACTGTTATGGTGGATTACACACCTATTGTAGCATTTACAGTCTCTATGCGTGAAACCTAGAAAGACATTTCTTTAAAAGAAAGAGAGCACTATTTACTTATTAAAATCAAACTCATCTCACAGACTGTTTCGGACTAAAATAAGACGTAGATCATTTCCACTGCTCTCTCTCTTTTTTGAGTGACATCCTATTAACACTAAACCAACACACGGCTGGTCTTATGAACATGCCAGGAGAGGTAACTTTAAGGTAATCCGTTCCCACATACATGAAGATTACCACAGTCAGTAATCACCTCTGTGTCTTTATTATGAAGCAAACGGAGCCCTGAGCTGTGCTGCTGGAAAGACTTGACCCCAGGGCTGCAGCAGTGCTGGCTGCCTCTGTGGGAGCGCTGAGCGGAGCCGTGCTGTGGAACAAAGAGAGCTGGACCACTGAGCCGGACCACTGTGTGCCCAGATAAGCCTGCCCAGCCTCACACCAACAACTGACCTACTTAGGGGACCTCTGTTCTCATTGTTGTTGCACCCAGGGGACACGCAGATGGTCAGATTGACCACACACTCACAGAGATGGTATGTAGTGAATAGCCATGGGTATATAACTGTTGATTCATTCATCTTAACTACTGATGATTGACAGATCTGACAGCCTTGAATAGTTTCAATTTCATTTTCTATCCTATTAACACTGTAGATTCAAGTCGAACACACCCAAAATACTATCCATCTTTTTGAAATGAAGGCGTGCTGTTTACCGAGTCGTCATAGCAACACCAATGTGGCGACGCCTGGCTGGGTCGGAAATGTCTGTCATCCCGACTGAGTCTCGGCCGTGCAGTTACCATGGCAGCCCGTCAAACCATTCATGTGCACCTCCACTTGAAGTGTTCACAACTAGAGGGAGAAAGGGAGAGCCGGAGGAGGGTGCGTGTTTGTGTTTGTGTGTCCGGGGCTGTAGGGTTGCTGCTGCTGCATGAAGCATTAACACACACAATTAGTTATCTACAAAGCCCTGGACTTTAAGTGCACTTTGCTGTGAACATGTTTGGAGTGACAGGAGCGTGTGACAGTGGGGCCCTGACGGCTGATATCTCCATTTTACCCACAGCAAGAAGATATCTGAAAGATGAGAACACAACATTTTCTATGTTGATGGTTGTGTATGAGGAGAGTTTGAAAACCACTGTGCCGTGTGTCGTTACCCTTCCTAAAAACTATTTAAATCCAGCCCTGAGAGCATAACTTTAGTATTTAGTCCCAGGCTTAATTAAAATGCTTAATTACCCTCACTCTGTGGCAACCTAACATAGACAGGCCTGAGACAATTTTTGGGTTCTCATTGAAGCTATGACCTACTGTACCTCTGGGTACGGGAACCTGTTTTAAAAGCAGCTATAATTAAACACTGATTTAAATTCAAGAGCACAACTCAGCGCGGTGAGGTAATTTAAGGACTCGGTGGAGATGTCAGAGAGTGGCGGGAGGGGACAGGAAACTGGCAACCGGATTAAGCCCCTGTGGGACACTTTGTCCCAGTGGAATGGGACACAGCCACTGCCATCTGCAGGGGATATGCAGGCGGAAGGAAGCAGAGCGGTGAGCAGAGAGAGGATAGACAGAAAGAGATTGTGCATATGAGGGAAGAGAAACCAGGTGAAGTGAGGAAGTGTAAGGGTGAAATATTGTAACACTTGTCACATTGAATAAAGGTGCTACAGTGCTTGGAGGAAGGCCCCAAATGAAAGATGAAAGTTGAATTCTTGCACTGTCAGCACTGTGTTTATTAGAGATACAGAACGTTTTGGTTTTTAAAAAATGGACCTTACTGTAACTGAATTTCAAGCTTCCTGTTTTCACCACTGTCTGAAAATTTTATTATTCATATACGATTTTATATCAAAAATGTCACTAATCACTTTAGGCATGACATCACTATTCACTTCACAAATACATCCCACACAGGAGGCTTTGATGCTCACAAGCTCTATCTATCTACCTCAGCGGGACGAATATGCATCACCTCCACATCAATTCATTGTGGACTTTACTTCTAAGGTGTTATTACTATTTCAAGGAGCGTCCCAGTAGCTGAATGATTACGGCACATGCCAAATGACTGCGACATCCATGGTCTGATCCCAGCCTGGGACTCGTGTTGCATGTCATATCCACTGTCATGCTGACTAAATAAATAAACGTTTTCTCTCACACGATTTCATTGTTGTATGTAATGGTCAAATAATTAGTTTTTTTTTACTTTAAATATGAACTTGTAACTCGGAAGCACATTAAAAGGTGACGCTTATCCCGCAACTGTACTGTTATGATGTCAGCTTGTGCCATTTAGTTGTTTATGCATGCTAGCAGGAATAATAAAAACAGGGAGCCGTGCTAGACTGTTTGCTTCAGCTTGTAGATAAGACAGATAAAATATATGGATTCCTAAAGTGTCTGTAGCAGAGAGCGATTAAAAAGCTAATAAGTTCTATAGTTTACTGTACTAAAGGAGAAGCTATTTACCAGCTATTTTGCTGGTATACAGTAGCCTTAGTGATTCATGATAGGGAGGAGGGGAGCAGGTTCTGGCTGTGCTTTTAAAAAGCTTAATGGAAAATGGCCTTATTGTTTGGACAGGCTTAATTTGAGAAACGAGCATATGGAACGCTAATGTGAAGTCTTTTCATCAGACATCCATCACAGAGAGGTACACATGACTGTCTGTCCCTGAATGCAACTTCCAGTCCATTAATAATGAGGCTCAAGGGAAGCCTGCCTGTCCACTAATATTATTTTATAATTACAACACATTGTCTTCTTCTTTATAAAAATATTTTTCATTAATGTGGGGTTAATGCAAACTATAACATTGTATTAACATGAACAGTTAATACCAGTTTAGACACAACTCCTTTATCATTAAGTGCTGTGCTGTGCTTTCTTCAGTTACTTCATCAAACATTACAAAATCAATGCATCATCAATTATATCCCATCACATCCCAAAGACAGGAAAAACAGGTTGGTTATATTGGGTACAGGCAGAGGAGTGTGGCAGGGAACAATATAGAGTATAATCAGCGATGACAAATGGGTTGTGGGAAGGATTCAGTAATAAAAAAAGGAAAAGGGGACAGGAGAAGAGAGAGAGAGAAGAGAGAGAGAGAGGGAGAGAGAGGGAGAGAGAGATAGAAAGAGAGAGAGTTAATAAGCTGTGGGCAGGAGGGAAACAATTCTGCAGTTTCTCCTCACTGCAGAGCCCCTGCTGTGAACTTGGAGGTCCACTGTGGCCCAGTCTGATGGTGCAGTGCTTTATCTGTGAGGCTGCAGTTGGTTCCAAGTCTCCCAGTCCATCCCTCATAAACCCCTGACTCTGGACATTTCATGATTTTGTTTTCTGAGCAGCTAGAAATAGTTCTGCGGACAGGAAGGGGCTTAATCATCGCGTCTGATGACCATATTAGATATCAAGGAGCAGCTGAATGACCGGCAGTTCACCTACAGTTAATGCTGAATGCATTTCCCCTCTCCTTCTCTAATGCTTTGCATACTGAAATGAATCTTCTTGGTGCAGAGGCCTGGGAGCTACAATTTTCAAGTCAGTCTTAAATAGCCCAGAGATACATTAGCAGCACAGCACTGGGTAATATATGCCTGGGAGTGTGGTTTGCATATATGTACGTGAAAATCTGAAGCATGCCTGTATATGTTGGTAGATGCTGAATGTTTCCAAATGTCTTTGATCTTTTGATGTTTTTTTTGTGTGCTCACTTGTGGTTGTGACCGAGCTAAAATCTGCAGTCTCAGGGGTGGTGTAAAGAAGAAATCACAGATGCAAGACCTCTCTCCAGTCTCTCTGACCATGACCTGAAGCAGGGGTAAACACTGCAGTCACCAGCTCTGATTGGTGACGATCAATAATAAGAAGGGACTGAACAACTGACCAGACAGTTGGGGTAAAGCTACCCACAGGCATTTATGTATGCGAGTCTGTCCAACTGTCCTGCAGCAACAACCGCCTTGTTCACAGTGCCACGTGCAGAGAATAAGCTCCAGCTCTAGCCTCCTGTCACTGCCTTGCTGTTGCTACAGCTGCTGCTGTTGGCTGTGTGTGCACATCTGTGTCTATGTGCGAGTGTGTGTGTGTATCTGTGTGCAGATTTAAGTCACACCAAATGTCATATCAAGAGCAAACATCCCCACACTGGGACCACTGCCAAATCCTGAGCAATCTCTCTCACACTCTCACACGCATGCATGTACGCACAGATGCTCTCTCTGTCTCTTCCCCTTATCTCTTCCTTGTCTTCTGACAAGTAAGTAATGCTGCAAAAAATATCCTTCACCGTGGCTCTCAATCACAGCATGCACTATGACAAACATACACCCAACAGGGCAGCCTGGTTTCCAACTGAACTGACTCTTTGACACTTGCTTCCCCTCAGATCAACCTAAAGTACTTTTGATGCAATTTCAGTAAATATATGGGTGACTATGGAATCATATACCTCACACAATAAATATAGCTAAGAAGAAGGGAAACCCTAGTAAACAAAAATCTGATGCAAATCCAACCATCCCATTTCAGTCATACTGTCACAGCATTAGACAGGCTTCCTACTGTATGCAACGTTGATGTTATGGACTATTTAATTTGTGTTTACTTTCATTTTTGTGGTAGTTAACAATTGCACATGCTTTAATAATAATTTGTGATTTCTGCTGTGTGCATGAAAGTCTGAAAATCATTATATTCAAATTATGTGAATCTGTTTTGGACTTTTTGTATTATCATTGAAAAACATACATGTTGCATTCTGGATCTTGATCTTTTTGATGATAATTTGTGGTGCCCATGAAGGCAAAAACATAAAAAAAACAAAAAAAAACATAATTATCATTATCATCATCTTGAGCAATCTCATCTGTCATCACACAACAATGTTGTGAGAGCAAAAGCCACTGAAAGACTGTGAGAATCACTGGCCAGTTTAGTCCGGATAAATCAGTGTATCTAGTGTAGATAGACAAACCAGTGTCAGGTGGTGGTTTATAAGGCTGAGGACAACAAATGCAGTGATTGAGGTACTGATTGATTGAGTGACCTCTAGGTCACTGCATTTTGCCTACGTAGCAGATTGTCCCTGTGGAGAACAGAGGGCAGCGTAATAAACACTAATAACAGGAGTGAGATTTCTGCTGGATCCTCTCATTGATGAATCTGCAGGGGGAACTGATGCTTCACCACTGTCATTTGTTCCTTGATTGATTTTTTTTGTCCTTCAACATGGAACGCAGCTGAACAGGAAGCTTTTGGACCCTGGTCCATGTTCAGAACTTTTTACAAACACATTCTTGATTTAAAGGGGGGAAAAAAACATATTACAACATTTATTCATTTTGGAGAGGATGGAGATGCATCCTACTGGATACAGTACAACTAGAAACATCCATGCTGTTACATAACATTACAGCATGGCATGCAAACTATACCCAGCTAGCCAGCCAGACAGGTCACCTCCATGTATAGGAGAGTACGGGATGCTAACAGATGGCTGTTCAGTGTAACATGTCAGTGTCTGTCAGGGTGCTGCAA
Organism: Seriola dumerili; assembly: GCF_002260705.1. Lineage (NCBI taxonomy): Eukaryota > Metazoa > Chordata > Actinopteri > Carangiformes > Carangidae > Seriola > Seriola dumerili. The sequence continues at coordinate 790,745 of NW_019174357.1, read as the reverse complement.
ACAGATTAAATGAGGACAGACTCTGGGTTAAAAGTGTTTCTTCTTTCTGTGCTGCACAATGATAAAGATGCACTGGATGAGATAGACACACAAACACACACACATATGCACTCACTCTGATTAAATTTAAAAAGGCCCGAGAGGAAATTTTCAAAGCTACACTCCACAGCCTAAAGAAAAAAATGATTGGGGATTAAGTGATAGATTGGAGAGGCATAAAAAAGAGAGAGAGTAGAGGGATGTAAATGAGAGAAGGACACAGACAAATATAGAGAGACTGAAAGAGAGACAGACATTAGGGAAAAGAAGAGGTCCTATGGGGAAAAGAGGTCCTCATGAAAGTGAGAAGGAAGGAAGCGGGACGCACGTTGCCGAAACTGCTCCCCCTTTAGTTTTTTTTTTCGTCCTGCAGTGCTCTGTAATTCGTCTCTAAAAATATCAGGCAAGAGGAGGAGGAGGAGCATAAACAAACACAAGGGGAGGAGAGGATAGAAGGAGGGATGGTGGAAAAGTGCACAGAGAGCACACACACAGACACACACACACACACACACACTGTAGCAAAACAGGTTAAGAGAAAAAGTGTAGAATGGGGCCACCTGGATGTGGATGTGTTTGTCCATGTGAGATAACCAAGGAAGAGGAAAATAAGCGAGGAAGACAGCGAGAACGAAAGTCGGGGAGAGACACAGGCAGCATGTGCCTGCTCTTTTCCAGGCGGCCACGTGAGCGCCTCCCCTCAGCTGCTCCGCTCACACTGAGCCCGCCAGAGGGGAGCTGAGCAGGGTCGTCACAGTCATGGTGGGAAAAAAAAAAAAAAATCATGCTAGTCCACACTGGCTGCACTGGATGTACACACTCTGGTCACAGCTTAGTGGTGTATTGATCTCGCCCTCATTACATGCTGGTATATTTTCTGGAGATTTGCGTAACCATATAGAAATGCACAGGTGAAGATGGACAGATAAACACAAAAATATTTGTTTGCACAAACATTTGACAGTCCATTCAGCCTTGCCAAGAGAATATGTAGTCTTGGAACGACATGTAAGTGCAGCCCTAATCCAGAGAAATACCAGAGAATGGTCACAGACATCTCGCCCCTGACTGGGTTGTGCTTTTCATACATGATGGCCTTAAAGCTACAGAAAAAAAAACCCATTTAGGTTACATGATATGTGTTTAGCCTTACCAGGCGAGCTTGAAGCCTTTCATTAGTACAGTGATGAGTGTCTGACGTCCATAGCGTGATGTGGGCACTGGGCTGCCCGTTCACACCGCCGCATGCTGACTGACAGCCGGCCAAACCCTCACCTCCCATGCACAGAGCGGGAGAGATGCACGGAGGGAAGAAGGGAGGAGTGGATGATGCAGAGACAGATGGATGGTTGGGGACCAAAGTCCGGAAAGGATGATCCTCGGCTTTGCCCACCTGTCTGCTACATTCCGTCGCTTGTATCGAGGTGCCGCAGTGCTGAGCACTTGTGCCAGAAAATCACACCTCCCTGGGGTTCTTCAGTTTTCCCAAAAGAGAAGGAGGTGACCTGCACCGCAATATTCGCAGCTCAAACTACAGCATGCAGCAGAAGGTGACGGACTAGGAATTGCAAATATATGACAACATGGCTGGTAACTGGTCCTTTCTAACTCGGTGTCTTGCCTATCAAGCTCTGTCAAACACCGTCCATGAAAGCCTCTGTTTGCTCGCTCAAACTCTCTCTGTCTCTCCCTCAGCCGTCTCCGCTGCGGATGAAAGCTGCACTTGCTGTGCTCACAGTGAGCAGGCGCAGGATTTCTGCCCTCCTCCTCCCTCCCTCTCTCTCTCACAACCCTCCCCCCCCCCCAACCCCCCCCCCCCCCCAACCCTCCCTCCTGTTCTCTCTGTCCTCTTCCCTAGATGGCTCTCTTTCTCTATTTCTCTCCATGATAAGCCTAGCTGGCCCCGATTGGAAGACTAGAGCAGGATGCTCGCCTCTGGCCATAACATCCTCTGTGCAACGACCCCCACCCCCACCTCCAACCCTCGTGCTATGTATGAAAAGGGTATTAAGTGTGTGTGTGTGTGTGTGGGGGGGGGGACCTGCTGCAGTTCTTCCCTCTCGTATTGGACTCCAGCCTTGATCAGTGTCAGCAGCTCACCCTGTTAATCTCTTAATGAATTGAGTGTACTGGGGTACTCCCTGTGTTTATAGCTGTGTGCTGTGGGTGTGTTTTGCATACATGGTGAATTAGTGTGCTCAATTCTTTTGAATTTCATTTTGAGTTTGAATGCATCCTTTTGTAAATCAGCACAGCAGACTTTGGATTTCTCTACATGCTGGATCTCTAATAACAGTGATACTCTGTATCTCAAGAGTTAGGAGGGTGGTGTCCTTTTTCTGCCTTTCCAAACCCCAAACCCCAAGAACAGAGGTGTAGGGAATGGATTCAAATGTGTTTATCTGCTCTCTCATTAGTTGCAATATCCAGGGTCAATTACATTCCTTTCCTTTACTTCTGTGTGTAATTGAAAATCTATTGCTTCAAAAATTGCCATTCATTTCAAGTGGTAAATTTGCCACTGTCATCACTGTAAACTGCATGTGCTGCGTAAGAATGGAAAGCGTGACAGGTGTAGCAACAGTAAGCAAGAGGAGTCAGGCCTCTTTTATCTGTGATTTCACAAGATCAACCATTTCAAATAACTTTTTTAATAATAACAATAATAATAATAATAATAATAATAATAATAATAATAATAATAACAAGAATCTGAATCAACTGCCAACTGTAAAGGCGGTTGCTTAATCTCTTTCCTTGACCACGTCAGGTCACAGAGGTCAGAGGGTAACCGACCACTTGACTTAAAAGGAGGCTGTCATCAAAAACAATGGCCGACAGGCACTGGGTCAGGGTTCCAGCACATTCTTCCCATTTAATCTTCTTAAAGCACTGCACGCAAATTACACTTCATTAGTGGTGGCTAATACTACGGCTAATACAAACCACCCCACCAACGTCAGAGGACCTGAGATTGTGGTTGGCCAGGCCAGGCCAGGCCAGGCCAGGCCAGGCCAGGCTCACACATTCACTCATCATCTAGATGATTTCATCTCATGTATTTAACTGACTGATTTATTTCATTTAGTTTAACTGTTTGCTGCTCATTGATTCCGTTAATTGATGCTCTTTTGCTGTTTGACTTTACGTGTTTTATGATGGCAATATAAAGGAAAGCACTAAGTAATCAGTTTTGGTGTAGCACAATGTAAAGTTGTTGTTATTATTGTTATGGAGCTTTGCCTGCTGAGTCACTGAGCTTCATTCACTCACTTTGCCTTTTCAGATGCAGATGGTGCCAGGAGAGAGAGAGAGAGAGAGAGAGAGAGAGAGAGAGAGAGAGAGAGAGCATGACTGACTGGTAGAGAGACGGCAAGCAACTAAAAATGATAATGGAAAGCAGATAAGGCAGTTGGAGTTTAACTCTTGGTTTGGAAGGATATATGTCCCTATCAGAGACAGTGGGACCTACATCAAATTCAGTTTTAGTCAGTAAACGGTTCTCAGATGACAGCTAACTTTGGTGAGGTGTACAGTGGCATGCTCTTATGACATTATCTGCATTACATCATACTTTCCAGAGATTTCTGATTACAGTCTAAAGTATACCAGAAGTACTATCACCTGTACTAGTTCCAACCGTACAGTTTTCCCCAAAAGTATAATTTTATTATTGGAATTGGTCCATTATTCCAACAACCTATGTTTGTGATGCAATATGTGTGTGTGTGTGTGTGTGTGTGTGTTATATATTTATCATATTTGTGCATGAGTACTTTGGGTTGAAGAGGACACCATAAAACAATCTAAGTAGCGGTCGATAGCTAGCAGCTGCAGACTCTTAAAAAACACCTCAGACCATACTTTGATTAGTTTTATGATGAAATATTCGCACAGGGACGAGGGTCTTTCATCTCTGCGCCATGGGGCTGGAAACAACTGACAGGAGGACACACTCTTTCTCTATTGTTAGCCAGCATTGTCTCTCCCCCCATGGGCTATACTGCGAATGCGGTAGGACTGCAGGGAGACAAAAGTGAGGAGAGGAAAAGAGGCAAAGATATGAAAGTGCTGTAATCCGCTCCCAGGGTGAAGCAGTGAGTGCTGTAACCTGAGCTTCAGTCAAGCAAGAGGACAGTAAGTCATCTCACACAGAGTCCATCTGGTGGTGCCCACCTAGTTATGGCTTACTAAAATTGTCACAGAAAAAAAAGCAGCCATCTTAATAATTTTAGTATAAATGACGTTAGACGTGACTAGGAACGTGCAGAAAGACCATAGAGTTCAGGCAGTAAGATGTCACCCTGACAGCTGACAATTTCACTTTGTAATGGACAAGCAGAACATCTTGACCCAGCTTCACCAACTAATGTGACTGATACATCAAGGAGCATGCATGGTTAATTTTCGTCAATATTACTTTGTAAAAAGAAGGATCAATGCATCCAGGGTGTGTGTCATTGGGACATTGCATTTTTTTCTGCATCCCAAAAAATACCGGAAACCGTACATGTACCTTTTGTGCTATGGCAGTAAACAGTAAAAAAATAGATATGTTATACCTAAATGCAACATGCCAACAAACCTGGCCTGATATATATATATATATTGACAGATATCAGTCATTGTTATAAGTCAGTAAATTTTGTGTGATGGTAGCTTGTCTCTTATCAATGCTCTGTCCAGCCTCAGCAGCTAACAGAGTAGTGCTGAATGGACAGCTCCTCTAGAGGAGAGTCAGTAAGCTGTTCCCTCTCACTCAACGCCACCTGCTGACCAGACCAAAGCTGAGTGCTGCTATGGTAAAATTATTGTTTATGATCAAATAATACAAAAGGTGTTCCCACTGGCATCAGGCAAAAAAAAAAAAAAATGCTTTACTCTCACTTGAAAGTAAAATGTTTTACACTCTGTTTTCCTGAATACATGCTAAGAGAAACATGATTCTCTGGGTTGCTTTGTTTTAAAGTTTGCTAGAAAAAAATTCACAAAGAACAGATGTTCGAGCTCACTACTATGCCTTGACAAATATCAGTCATTGTTATAAGTCAGTAAAACAGCAGTCATGTGATTTCTGCATCATTTTCTTTTTTTAGCACTCCTTGAACCTTAATCTGGCCCAGAGATTTTTCATTTATTTCTGAGAATAGCATTGGCAGATAATCTGGATTAATCCCTCTACACTGCTTTGTGGGATTGGATGCCTTGGCGAGCTCTACTCTCCCATTCTGCCTGGTGGGCGTTCCTTATACTCTGTAACACAGAGTGGATTATGCTCATACTGTTTTTCTTCAACATGGACAAACCTCCATAGACTGATCTCCACTCTATCTGGTCATAGAGGGAAATGGGTGATCATGTGACTGGCTACACTGTTTGTTTATTGACGAGCTGACCGTGTCAGATAATCCGTGCTCTCATTGCCACAGTGGGGAGACAGAGAGCAGCAATGCATTAACAGGCTGCACACACAGGCATATATACAGTGTGCACAAATGTGTGCACAGCATAAAAAAGGTGCAAAACAGAAAGAAAAAAGAAATAAGAAAGAGATCAATTTAACTAAATTTAATTTTCATTTAATCAAATAGGTAAAGTAAGAATTGCAATTAGCTTACGGGGTGCACATGTTATTTGATGTTTTGGAATCAGAAGACAGGCAGTAGTAGTACAAACTTACATGCCTGATTAACAGAGTGACAGGCAACAGATAAACCAGGAAACATCTAAAATGGAATAAACCTAAAATGATGCAAACATGGGACAGCAATGCACAACAGAGACCAGCTCAGTAGGAGGCCTGAGTAAATTTAATATTATGCAGAAAACACACCGGCTGCAGACATCCCACTGCGCACAGGCAGAACAGACACTAAACAGACAGCCAACATTGACTAAAACATAAAAGCAGCGCAGGGAAGGAGGGAGAAACAGAGAGCCAGGCAGTGATGATGAATGACATCATATGTTTGATGGCAGAAAGGAGCAACAGATATCATGTTCAATAACAGGTCCACCCAAAAAGTGATACAGTGGAATACAGATGGCCTGTGCTCCTGTCACGTGTGCCATGAATAAAAGAACAAAGTACAGCACGTGCTGACATTAAAGCGCTCATTTAAAAAAGTCTTCCATTTCCTGTTTCTGCTGCAGCGAGCAGGATGAAAATAGACCGAGGTTTCTTTTTCAACAACCCTCTAACACAAACACACACACATTCCCATAATTACTAAACAAAGCAGAGTGAGCGGGAAGACAAGAGAGGAAGAGAGAGATGGTGGAGAGTGGAGTTAACCTAAACAATTGGTTTAGGCATGGAAGTAAAGCCAGTGTTCAGTAACAACCAGTTTCTTTCCGAATAAGTAGTAGTTTTCTAATTATGATCCACCCGTCGATTTACCCAGGAATGCTTAGAAAATTTGAGCGCAAAATAAAAACTGTCTCATACTGTAACATTTCAATAGTTCAAAGCTTATTGAACTTGATCATTTATCTAGTTAGAATAGTGTTTACACACTGTGATTTGCAATTTCAATATAGATGAATCAGAATATACAGTAAATATCCTGTTATTGTTAACATTAGTTATGATAAAACCCATTAAAAGACTGCTTGACAGTTCTCCACTGTCATATTTACAGATATGTAAAGGGTTGGACTATTATGACATGTTGACATCTGCACCAGTACTGACCCTATTAGGCAGGTTGGGTCAACCAGGTGTGACGAATCCACCAATCCCTCAATCCCTACTAAAAACTGTTTCTTAGTCATTGCCATTATGAAAATTCATTGATTCAACCTTCCTCACTTGTGCATAATACCTTTATTTATCAATAAAAAACCACCATTCCCACTGAAAATCGTGACTTATATCGCAATAGCAATATCTGTCATAATAATCACATTAGGATTGATGACACGATGATTTTCTTTTTGCATATCGTTCAGCCCTATTTATACCGTACTTTACCTTTAACGTTCAAAGAGTTCCACTGCTACACTAAAGATTCATTGACTAGCAGTAGCTGTGTGGCAGCTAGAGGGCAACTATTAAGAGACTGTCATTGTCTTTTAAAGAGATAATTAAAGGGTAAGAAAAGTTTACTTGCCACCAGGAACAGTTTTAGTGTCATTCATTAGTGAAAATACAAAGTTCTACACTACTACTCTATTTGAATTGGTGTTATCAGTACATGAAAAATTCTGATTTATCAGAAGAAATTATTTCTTGATCCATATTAATAAACCAATAACCAGCACATCTCTATTGTCTACCTGCAAAAAGGCAGAGGACGTCTTTGCGTATTTCAAGCCTAAACTGGAGCTGAGGCTCTTACGCTGTACGTCTATGACTCATCACATCCATGACACCGAGCTCCTCAAACACACAGCCGCTCTGTTCAGAGGAAAAAAAAAAATGATGTCATGACATGGAAAGATCAGGTTATGCTGATCACTCCAGACCTAGTCCACATGCAGTAGTGTGCGGTATACATTTAAGCTGCTTCTGTATCACTGCACTGCTGACGCTGCGGTCTGGGGTCAGAAATGTCAAAGAGCTGTTGCAAGGGAGAGTTGATATTTACATTTTTAAAGATTCCTTTAGTCATATTTCTTTTACAATTACAGTTCACAAAACAATTAGAAATGTTGTAGAACACAAGTGGAACCATTTCACTGTATGTTTATGTGGTACAAATGTTGTGTTAGGACAGTTTATTTAGTGTTTTATAGCTATGTGCACATTATTATGCTGCATAAATGGAGGACAATGATAATATGACGCACATTATATTAATAATAATAATTTTTATAAGACAATAATATTTTAGTCATTAGCTATTGTTGCAAAAACATTTCCAAAGACACAAACACCTATTCCTTATTGTTCCTAATTACATAACTACATGATGCCAGCTCAGTCGTCACACAATTATGAAATAGCTCCACATGACCTCATCATCAGTGAGCGTGAGATACTGTGGCGTGGAAGCCAACATGGTCAGATGTGCTGTCGCTCAGGGGGTTGTTCACTGTTAGTAACACTCATGCAAATGTCTGCGGGTGAAAGAATAACCCCATCTGTGTCCTCATGCTCTATCCTCAGAGGAACCTTTGTTTAACCTTTATTTAAGCAGGCAAGCTTATTAAAAATACAGCTGCTGCATGGACAACGCTGACTAAAAGGTGTCCATGTTCAGTCTGTATTAGCATTAGAGCTTTTCTCCTCAGCGGTGTCTTTTAGTGGCACTGACTTGCACACACTTGCGTGCTCTGAAGCAAAGGCTTGAAGGTGGAGTGAGGAAAGCTATTTTTATATTAAAGGACTCTGGCTGTAGAGCAGTGATGGGAGAAGGGATTGGGTGTAGGGATATTGACTGACCCCTCCCAGACAACCCTTCCATCTAGTCAGTCAGGGCTGTTGCCACAGAGACGACCCTGCCATCATCGAAGCCGGGAGCGGTCCAGCCTGCTGCTTCAGGGCCACATGTGGACCTTGCCTGCTGTTTTCAGCCAAACATACAGATGCAGCCAGGGAAACACAATGCTACACCACACACACTCACACACACACACACACACACACACTCTCTCTCACACACACACACACACACACACACACACACACACACACACACACACACACTGACTTCACATTTGCTTACCAGTGGTTGCTATGCCATTACCACGCACAAGGCCTTCAAGGACGGCTCTTGAGTTATTTTGAGCCTCACAAATGATCCACGTCACTCATGGTGACAAAGCAACAATCACTCAGCGAGGCCTCAGACTTTCAAACACCTAAACTTTGCATTGATGAAATCTGCAAAGCTAATGTCATGAATCACTGCCTTTTCTACACTGTGGATGAAAACCTGAAACATTGGATTACATCAACAAGGTTGAATATTACAGAGGAGATTGTCCTCTAGTGTCCTCAGACAACAAACCTCACCTCTGTCTTAGGCCAGTAACTAAACTTCTGTGGGATTAATTGCTTGATTGATTGATTCCCTTTAGTAGGATTTAGAAGGATGCATTGAACCTCTGAGCAGGACACTGCTCAGCACTCACCAATGCTGCCAAAGTGCCTAAGAGCCAGAGTGCCTTTATATTATAGATTCCTCTGAGGAAGTGAAGGCATCTATCCATCCTCAAACCACTCATGTCATATCATGTCTGTCAGCACCCCAGACGAGAACACTACAGTCAAGCAGATATGAAAACGTGATATGTCTAAATGACTGTTCTTAACATGTGTTTTTATTATTCACCATATTTCCATGATGCACCCCATACTTGTCAACCCCACTCTCAAAACTCAAGTTTATATGAATTACTAAATCACTAAAAGATAAACTAAATGTGAATGAACTAAGTTGAAAAATACAGATACACTGTCCTTACTGCTACCAGACTGACTACTCACCATGTGCAATAATTAACACACACCATCTGTACAATATCTGCTGCTATTTTTATTATATTTAATAAAATAAATATAAAATACAATTTAAAATACATTTAAGTATCCATATTATATCATTATATATTATCTATCTTTTTTAAAGTATTTGATATTGACATTTTGCAGTTTTTCTTTTCTTTTTACTGTCCACTTTGCTGCAGTAATAACGCTGCAAATTTCCCCACTGTGGGACTAATAAAGGACTCTTATCTTATCTTAGTCCACCCTGCCTGTTACTGTGCAGTCACAGCATAAACCAGACTTAGTTCACACTTCCAAGTACTGTATGATGTATCTACCAAATTACGCTATCTAAATTATTGATATCCATTAAATTATATTTGTGTACTAGGGCCGGCACATTGCCAATACACAAATACACACATAAAGGTGTCTAGAAATGCATGTGCTGTAAATGAGATATCACTAATCTGTATTTTACAGTGTTGATGGGAATAAAATGGAATATATGAGGGAAGATCCTGACAACTACAGTTTACAGGTGTAGTGATTGGCATGTACAGAATCAGTAATAGCTTTTAGAAACTGGACAACAAAATTATATATTCTTCATTTGAACAGCTCCTCCAGCAATTTACTGTTGCAGTCCCATAAACTCACAGAAGACAAATTTAAATAATAAAGGTAAAAATCAATGCAGCAGAGGCCAAGATGTCCTGAGTTTTTGTCCCTGTATGTGTCAAGCTCTAGGAACACTGCCACAGTTTTTTGTAATAAATGTATAGTCTCCAGGCAGATCGCAACATCATCAGGGGTTGTTTTCTGTTACTTTCTATTTTCTTGTCAAAGCTCCTCCAGAGCCACAGAAAAGCTCACACAACTGTTTTCAAAAGGATGAGTAGATGAGTAAAGTCACACTTTTTCACCTCACATCACAACAGAGAGTTTGACCAGTTTCTCTACAGTCTTCTCTTCGCAGCAAAGCCGTAAGCGCTTAGATTCTAGGCAACATTTTGGTCATATTGGAGCCAAAATGACTGTAGTGTCACATAACCTGTGGTGCTCCTGCAGAGGACAACGCTGACAGTGTTTCAGTAAATGATGCTGCAGCACTTTTGTTCCTAGATCTCATACATAGTGAAATCTGAGGACCAGAAAGAAGTGGAGAGGAGTTCGGTGCAGTGGTGGGGATCTGAATGCAGTCAGCCCTACTGGAACAGCTCCCTCTCTTGGCGTGTCTGAGTACGGCATTCTCAGATGTGATGAATCACCTGCAGGCTTTTTTTTTTTTTTTTACAAGAATTGACATGTGGTCTATGGGGAGTATAAGCAGAGTATGAAGAATGGTATAATGCGTCACAACCTATTATTTATCTATGCTTTAATGACATGAACCACATCTAAGCTTTCAAATAATATCACTGCTCATGTGTGGAGTGTCTTTTGATGGATGAGTTATATCCTACCTTTGAGGTTTCCATATCAGTTTCTTCCACTTCTTTTGCTTGGCCTATCAGTGAAGGTAGAGAAGAGTAAATGAGAGGTTTTGGTAAAAACTCTTCTTTATTTGTCATGAAGTGACTGTCCTCATGACAGTTGATGCTTACTAAAATGCCTTAGTATTGACGCCTCATGTCTGCTACAGTTTCAGGACACTCCTAAATTAAAAAAAAAAGAGAAACAAAGTCACAATGGACTGACCTATTTGTTATAATAAATTATCCCTGGTCTTCACAAAAAGTCAAAGTCCTTTATTTTGTGTTGTCTTGGTTTTTTAATACTGAATAGAGAGAGCACAGTTTTCTTTCAGACTTTCAGTCATCTCTGTAAGGTTATCTATTGAGCACTCCAGTTCAAATGACAAGCCCTAACATGGTTGTAAATGTGTTCTGACATTTGCTGTTTGTTTTATTCCAATCCAGACAATTTAAAATAATTTTGTGGCCAACATTTCACACAAAATTACAATTGCACATGCATTTGTGTGTGTTTGTGTATACATGTATAAAGTAAAGCATTGGGTAATTGGGATTGCAGAGCGCAGTCCTTTCACTATAGTCGCTGCTGCCGCCAGTGACTCAATACAGAGCGCCCACATGTACCATGAATCACTGTGATCACAGGCCCTCAACCACTCCTCCATCTATTCAATCAATTCATTTTTGCTGTGGCACCTGATAATACATTTGCCTCTCCAGTCAGAGCAATTTCTTCCCACTCTTTTACCCCTGACTGAGCTTCGCAGCACTTATTGAGATGTTTCTTTTTGGCTGTGCAGCAACTCCTATAGATCTCATGCCTGTCAGATGGGTAATCAAGTTTAATATTTTCTCACTAAGAGAGAGAAACTGATTAGCTGATGTATTTCCTGTTGAGACTAAAGGACATTTAGCTAATGCTACTGCGTGCTGCTGCTTGACAGAGGGAAAATAAATGCACTGTGTCTTCATCATTCACGGTGAGAAGATAAAAGTGGATGTGCAACACTGACCCTGGACGCTTCGCTCCATCGCAAATGTAGGATGCAGAGGAACAGAGAGAGAGCCCTAAGTAAGAATAATCCACGGCCCCTTTGCGAGCAGCTACAGGGGAAATCAATCATGTCTGTGACGAAGGCAGGCAATTCAGAAGAGAGATTAAAGATTACACCACTTGATTTATGAAACCTGAAAACACACCCCCCCCATTAAAGATGGATGTGTTTGAGTAAGGCAAGCTAGGACAGAGAATCGAAGAAGAGTATTGAATCCGACTGTTGTTTGGAGTTTAGTAGTCTCAATAGCTCTGCAGAGCTAAACCCCTAGATGGACCTGTAGTTGTGTTAGTAATTTTTACAGATGGACAGATGGATCTCCACCTACAACATATTTTAAGGTTTATCCTTGTGGATATGCATCTGGATAAGAGTGCTTATTTGCAGAGATAAAAAAACGCATTAAATGTTGGCCGGGTGGGGAGTAGATAGAGACATTTAGCGTGATCAGCGGGATTGATTTGCTGATGAAAATATGTGAATTACCCTGTGAGTCACCAGAGGCCCTGTGATTAGTCAGCAGTGAAGGACCGCTGAATGCAGACACATGGATGGATACAGTATGGGCTGTAGGGGGATGTAAAAAACCCAGATATACATTTTGGCTGGTTCAGGCTTCCCTAGCTCTACAGTGCCTGCCTCCTCATCCTTACCCAAATTTACTGTATTGAGTGGTACAATGGATTGAATGAAACACAGCTTCATTATCTCACATCATCTCAAATTCCCCCGTGAAACCAATACTCCACAAATAAGACTGTATATTAACTGGGCTTTGGACAAATGACAAATGGATTGGTTTCAATTTCAGCTCCAAATGTGGACAGATTCGGGCAGAGCCGTCTCTAAAAAATGATCATTGAAAGACAACGGCAGGCCTATATTTAGTTTTCATGGCATATGTGCATGGCATTCTTCTTTGTGCAACTGCACAGTGAGGCAGATGTCTACCCAGCATGAAAACAAGACCTTTCACAAAAACAGCAAGTGGGTGTGTCAGTGACAGACAGATTGTCTACAGAGAAGGGTACTTAATGAATCACCTTCAGTGTGGGATGTCAACAGCTGGCCCCCCCAAAAAAACAGGCTGTGATATAACAAGTACTAGACTAGTTCATCGAGGCATTAGCTCAAATCTTAGCAATAGCTTTATATTTGTTTTTTTGTTTTTTTTTGATTGAAATTGGATCAGGTACAAGCTTAAAAGGAAACATTGGGAGACAATTTCAGTCAATCCCTGATCTAATGACCACAATCTGGAGAAGGGATGAGCAGTATAGAAAAACAATCATTATTTATCCCAATATGTTGCATTTTGTATTGATTTTGTATCAGATATTGGTATTTGATAACATTTTTCAGCTCTGACAAATTCCAGTAAATCATGTTTGATTTTATTTCAGTTTAATCTTTTCACAATAAAAGTGTTAAATAATTAATATTACATCTATAGTGTACCTATAATATTATTTTAACATCACAGAGTCAAATGTTTATGCCAAAAGTTAATGGCATTATGTTTTGCATTTTCATAAAACTCTATACAGACATATTTTATTTGTTCTAGCAGCAAATCTGGTAAAATTTTTGTCCAAATCTAAAGGAGTTATTTATAAATTTTTTGTTGTAGCAGAGACATTGCAATATTCTTGATCAACAGTGACAACATGAAGACCTTTCTAAAATGACAGCGTACTCAATAACAGCAGCTGGCAATCTGGGAGCATGTCAATATCAATAATATCAATATTATCATATAAAGTGTCGTAATGGCCGCCTCTCTTTTGCAGCTTTGTCAATGGTGTGTGCTCTGATGTTTAATATCACTGTCAACAATCCTATATTGCAGACAGAATATTTAATAGTCATTAAGGAGAACTATTTAGTGAATTTAATGAACTGCATTGGTAACAAAAAAAAACATTATACAAACATATGAATGGCACAAGATGTTTGTATCATCATATAAAAGGTGTGGAGCAGCAGGCCCATTTTAAAGAACACAGACTCTTTAGCCACTTGCTTTTTTCCACTTCCACAGCAAATTAACTATTTTCTCCTTGTCTCATAATCAAAATAATGAATCAAAGTGTACTTGAGCTACTAGCCCTTCTTGTGATCTTTAATGCCTTTCCTTCGTAATTCATTTAAGGACTAAAGAGATAGTTATGTGAGGGTAACACACTATTACCTGCTGGAAGTATTTATCACAGAGAGCGCACCTAAAGCAGCTGCAGGACTGCCCTGTATCCCCATCGACAGGCACAGTAAATCTAACAAAATTGCTCTTAATGGAACTGGGGAGCAGAGATCACAGTGGAGATTTAGCAGGCCCACAAGCCAGCTGGAAAAGCCCTTCTACACGAATGTATGTGTGTATTGCAGAAATACTGACATACAGTCTTTTATTCTGCCCCCTCCCCCCCCCCCCCCCCCGCCCCCGCCCCCCGCATTCATCAGGTTTAGGTAAATGCATGTGCATATTAATCATTTTGACTCATTCTTCTATTTGAATGAATTGCTGACAAAAAGTTATTTTAACTAGCCTGAAACAAATATGGAGCCCCGCCCCATCTAGAAGAACAAAAATATGGAACACCTAATGCAGTCACAGAGGTGTATCGCAGCTTTATTTTACTGAATGGCAGCACACTATGACTGTAGAAATGTATAAAACAGCTAAACATGTCATACACGTTTTAAATTACTTTTAAATCGTAAATGGTCTGTCTCAATCGTTAAATGCTAAATTCCTTAAAGCAAGTTAATTGAAAAAAACTAATGTAATTGACATTTAAAAACCTGCTGTGGACAGAGAGAGAGAAGAGAAAAAAAAAAGAAAGAGAGAGAGAGAGAGAGAGAGAGAGAGAGAGAGAGAGAGAGAGAGAGAGAGAGCAAGAGAGCAGATGCTATTTCTCAGCAAAGGTCAAACAGAAAAGGGTACAGCTGCAGAACAATACCCGGGTCGTCTACGTCATCTGATGTGGAGAGTAGAAACTACATTAGCACTTAATTCAGTAGATAATCATATGATGATTATCTGGCATCCGGTAGTCTAGTATGTAATGGATTATAGTGGCACACATTATAGTGGTAAATGTAAAAATATCCAGGATGGAGTTTGTTAGAACAGGTCATATTAAATAGAGAATATTTGAGTTGAATTTTTGACTACAAGCCTGTATTTAAATCTTTGGAACCTAGCCGGTTTCAAAAATAACTATACGCTACGGATGACATCAGTTATGTTTCATATTTATTTCATGCACGTCATCCTATCTGCATGTCGGCTAATTTGCCGTCCGGTCAAACTCAAGACTACAAGATAAGGATGTACCGCAGGTAAGGAAAAGTAACAGAAATCAGACCTGACCTTATGTTTGTGCATGGTGAACAGGCAGACACCATCCTGGCCTCTCTCCTGGCTCTCATGGCCTCTCTTCAATCACTGTCCCGCTGTTTCGTTGTCAGATTGTCACTTGTCCAGCATGGTTTGTCATCATCGCCAAGCCTTATAAAATCCCTCTTGTCCTCCTCTCTCACAGAGCACATCCAAAATCAGTCAGAGGAAAAACAATGTCACCAGCTCAGACACGGAAAGTTGCAAAGAGAGGTGATACAGACAACAGTTGCTAATCTATGATGCCTGCTCAGAAGCCACAGGATGTCCAGGCTGACCAGATGCCACAATCCTGATACGAATACATCTAAGCCCACAATTCCTCACAGCTGTTGTCAACCCACCATCTTTCCTCCCTGCATTTTAAAAACCCAGCGAGTGTCAGTTTTCTGTCCAGGAGGTTCGCAGCCTCGTTTCCTATCGTATCACCTCAAATCTGCTTCGCTGAGCCATGCATGAGCAGTTGTACGAGGGAGGATGGGTCAAAGATGTGAGCCCTCTGATTGGCTGGTTAGCCATGGTGTGTGTGTGGGAAGGTCCGTTTGGTAGGCTCACTGAGAACGGCTATGCTCGATAAGGGTGGTCCTTCACCTCCTTTCCTGCTCTCTCTGCTTTATCAGCCTCCCTTCCCTTCCCTTGCGCTGCTCTCCGTCACTTTCTCCATCTCTCCTCCTCCTCCTCCTCCTCCTCCTCCTCCTCCTCCTCCTCTCTCTGACTCGCTGTCTGCGCTACAAGCTGCAGGCATGCATGCGCGGTGCTCGACCAAAGCATCACGACGTCTTTGTGAGGAGCCGCATTAGTGACACGGTGGCTGCACGCACACAAATGCACACATGAATATGGGGAAGGGCTGGCAGCTACGTCATGAAGTCATCCTATCTTGCAGACATAACACCCCGGCAAAGTCCATGACCCAAATTCACCAAGCAACACACATGCATCACTGTCATCATCATCATCACAACCATTTGGATGTACTGATATTATTGTGTGAACCACAGGAGTCATTAGAGAAGATTACCCTGAGATACCACTAACAAATGTAGAATAAGATCAGACAGAAAACTACAATGCTGCAGATGAAACCATGCAAGGCTAATAAAGAGAAACTGTAACCTATTCTGCCACAGAACAAAGCACAAAAGCCACTTCAACCAATATAACAAAAAAAAAGATAAAATAAAAAAATAAAAAACAAATACAGACGGAAAAATACATTATTTTAAGCAATGTATGAAGTGTCTGTATTTGGGAATGGCAAACTGTTCATCAATAATGTGGCTGATTACTGAGCTTTTATAAATACTAATAAAATTTTTTGTCAGCACAAAGTGAATAATGCATGAAATATACTAAATTAGAACAATTATGAGGTAAAGTTATCTATTTGAATTGATTATGGTGTATGTTCAAAAATGTTCTCAATGAAATATCAGTCTCTCACAACAAGTTATCTGTTGTCTAATGTATAATTGACTGCAGTGACTTCTCCCTTCCTGGTTTGAAAGTCATCCGGAACAAGAAACTGGGATCTCGTCTATTTTCTGAGTATCGTTTACCCAATATGTCGGATCCATGCTTTTTCTGGGGCTAAGGAAAGAGTGAGATCAGATTATGCTGACCTCCATCACTGGAAGCTAATGTCTCACACCACAGACGATGATCGATAATCCAGCAACTGAGACGGCGCAAGAGCAATGCGGACATTAGAGCGAGGACAGAAAAGGCAGAAAGTACAATGTTGGACTGTTGAGGAGAACCTCAGCAGAAGAATGGACTGTATTCTAATAGTCATTATAAAGGCCGAGATCAGTCACTGTCACGTTATTCAACTCAACAGCCTCTTATTCTGTCAGCGGGAGAATACACCAGAGCTTCTCTCCGCCTTCCAGACACACTGACAGCAACTGACTCGATCTCCTCTTTACAACATGCAAAGTACAGAGTTTCCAAATGCACTTGCATCCTGCCCACTTTATCCAGCCAGAGGGCTTTTTGCATGCATTATTTACAGCTGGCTTTATAAAAAAAAAACTATGTATTGATCTTGTGAAGTTCGTGTGATTCAAGATCACTTAGGAAATACCTGCAGTGGGGTTACAAAGGATACAGAAACAAAACGGGAGATGTGCTTTGGTAAAGGCAAGACAGGGGATGATGTAATATTCATTCAATATTTCATGCAATATCAATACTGTAATATGAGACTAGATGTCATGTATGATTATAGTTACTGTATAATACAGATCTAAATGTCCTTAAACATCTTTAAATAAGTACCTCCAGCAGCTTGGCCATTGTATAAACAACTCTTATTTGCTAAAATACTAAAACTAATGCGTTTTTTGTGTTGGTCTTTTTTGTGTGTGGTCGACTGTATGAGGCTGACTTTGGTCTTCCAAGTCATGCATATATCTTCTCATTTCAATGAAAAAAAGCCTTGCTAAATGATATAATATAAACTGCCCTGATCCCAAAAAAAGAAGCAGTTCCTCATTCTGACTGATTTATTATCAGACTGGTTAAAAAAACATTAGCAAGTGCACTATTCTTTATGTGTGACTAATGAAGCCAATCCTTTAAAACTTAAAAAACTCAAGAAGTTACAGTTTATACCGACAAACTAAAGTAAAGTCAGCGAAGTGCAAGAGCAGCTGAATCTTAATTTAATAATAATCCCTGCATTAGCACTCGTGATTTATGCTTGGCATGCAAACGGTAACGACACAAAGGAACATCACTTGGTCTAATGGCTGACCTTCTGTCACATATCACACTCAGCATTAGAAAACAAACTCATTCTGCAACAGAAACAACACTGTCTTGCACCAGACCAAAATTTACACCCACTGTGACAAAATTATTACAGAGCAAAAACCTTTTATCCAAGTAATATGGCGATAGAAAGAGACCCAACAATTAGTTTTTACAGCTTATTGCCGATCATTTCTAAATGATGGGTGACCTCACCTGGATAATTGTTCACTGAAAACACACACTGGGCTCAATAAACCATGTCTTGGTTGTGTGTTGGAGTATAGAGACTCCTAGTGGTTCAAACATGGTTCATCCCGCTCCTCACCCAACTTGCATGACTAACCACTCAAAGCACAACAAACCAGAGACACACACACATACCAGAATGCACACACCAAAAACACACCAGAATAACAGTGTCTCACTCAGCTCAGAAAATGTGCCAGACAAACAGCACATCTCCCACCTGACCACTGAGCAGAGAACACAGCATGCACACACAGCACGCACACACAGCACGCACGCACGCACGCACGCACACACAGACACACACAGACACAAACGCCAAAACACAAGGAGCTTTCATGGTTATGGCTTCATAGCAGGCCGTGAATATCAATTTTCACAGCTGCAATTCAATAAGGCACACTACAGTAGAGGGGAAATGCAACCATCCCACTTGCGTACACATAAAGTAGAAAAATGCAAACCCACATGTGCTAAATGAAGATATCAGTATGTAAATTAACCCCTAAACAAAACAAATACGGAAATCCCTTATTTAGTCCTATTATAAATTCTATAGCATACTGTGCTGGTCATTAAGGCGGAGGAGTCAATAAATACAACCAGAAGAGTTACAGTTAGAGTTCAAACTCAGAGACAATTCAGATATGAATTATGCAACATGGACGTAAACCTAGCATCAGGAAGATGTCCTGAGGGTTTTGGAAATAAAAAATCTGAAATGTAATATTAAACCAATGCAGTACAATATACGTTCTCCTCCGCCAAGTTAAGCATGGAGGACCTGCTATTCATTAAATTCCCTGGTCCACTTCTCACGTGGTGCACCGCAGACTACAAACATCATTACCTATCACTCACCTTTTCAGCCTGTGCCTCGAACCACTTTGCTTCAGGACTGGCACAGTGTCTCTTGTGACAGCAAAGCCTTCACACCCTGAAGAACACAGTGTCTGGGCCCACAGTGTGTGTCCACGCTGCTGACCTGCCACCGGCCGGCTAGCTAAAAGACTAAAAGCTCCACAATGGTTTCCAACTCACAAAGCCCTGTTTGTGTCTGATGTTGATGTTGTCCAATAAAAGCAAACAATGGCATTCCATGGCTTGCAACTGTATTCACTGCTGGCCTCTCCAAATGTAAAGCGCATTCAGACACCTTGGTTGGCGGACAAAGCCGCGAATCTGTGTCACATGCAGGGTGGGTGGGCCGGGGCAAGTGGGGTGACAGCGAGGCCTGTCCCGCTGTATCTGTGCTCCGTGAGCCCACCAACATACGATGCATGCTCACACTTCTGTAGGTAAAGGAAGAGTTTGCATAATACTCAGAGTGCAGACTTACCTGATTTTGTCGGCTGCACTGTCAGACCTGCACAGAAGAAGAGAGGAGCGAGAATTCAGTCATGGGGCGCTGCATCCACTGCCAGTCATTTCTGTTTTGTTTAAATTTGGTGTGGTCGTTTTCACTGCACCACCACTTCAAATACTACTAAAAGCTGTAATGGGTAACACGTTAAACCTACAATTTGCCATTTATACGAAGCATATAAATTAATAATAACTGGTCTATAACACATTATAACACTTTTATGTAGTTCTAGGCAGATAAAAAATGAATAAATTTGTATTTATCACTGTTTTGTAAACAACTGTTACTCTTCATTCATAAATCTTCCCATAAGGCATCCATTACAGGTGTATATATAGTTAATAACTTAGCTTTAATTATATATTGAGTACAAACAGTTTAAATCCACCAGTGAATGAATGTACATATCATTACATGTGAATAAACGTATGTTAAATTGTTAATTAATGAATTCATTAGATGTTATAATCTAGTTACAGATTCTTAATAGGAGGAATTATGTAATTATTCATTAGTAATTATGCATTACATATGTTAATAAACACTTTAAAATGTCCTTATATGTCCTTACAGCTGTACTGTAGTGTTTTATACGGTTATGTGTTTATACCTGCTGACATACCTGGTAAATGTGGAGGTTGCAGTAAAGTGTGACATGCCTTTAATAGGCAGCCTGGTACGAAATTGTGCAGTTTCATTATGGTTACATAAATATATACTCTATGCTATAAATTGACCCAGTGATGGCTTGTCTCTCAGAGTGTAATCCCGATTCACAACTCACAATCATGTGCTGCGTCATCTTCACTGATGAGTCATGTTACACTGACTTGGCAAAGTCACGTTGTGATATTACATAACACTCTGCAGTTATAGCGGAGGATGCAAATGAAAGAAAATGGCAGCAAATGAGAAAACTTGCCCTCATTTCTCCCCCTGAACCACCACGGATGCCCAGATAATCTGGCAGAGGCAGATAAAAAAAAAAAAAAAAAAAAAATCACAGCTACAGGCACATATTAGCCGACAGCCTGCTGTCACTTCCCCCCGAAAATGCAGCTGCACACAGCACACTGACCAAACTGCAGCTCACAAGGCAAACAGACAGATGCGGTGAGAGCAAGACAAGACTGACGGACATGGAGACGGCGAGACACGCAGAGTTTTGGGAGATGCAGCAGTGCATCCTCCAGGCAGAAATGCAGCTGGTTTTTTTACCTGCAGAGGAGACATGACATTCCGTGCCCTCTAAAGCCGGCTACAGAACGCTGCTCTCCCTGCAGCTGCTGCAGAAGCGCCTCACTAGCTATCACCAGCACAGCAAAGAGAAGAGCAGCGAGAAATCCCATAGGTTTGACAGGTACTGTTCCTAATTCGAGCGAGTGGAGGCACTGAGGGAGAAGAGTGCGCGGGAGGCAGAGCCAGAGCCAGAGAGAGGAACATGCAGGACAGACAGAAAGAGTATAGGTGTAGAGAAAGATACACAGAGCTGAAGGCAAAGACAGCTCAGTGGGTGGTTATTATGAAGCTAGACAAAGAAGATTCTTGCACATTTTCTGTTTCCAAATTTCTATCATCAGAACCGTCAAGCATCACATTTGGTTTTACTATCAATTTCTGTTTAATGACAAAATCAGCAACAGCTTCTTCTCTGTGCAGCCAGCAACTATTGAAATGTAGGAATAATCCCTGGACTGCAGATGCTGAAAAAAAAGCTGTTTGCATCATCAAATGCCTGAAATTAGCCAAAAAACCCTTTGTCTAATCTTGTATTTTGCCTCATGCTCTTTTTAAAAGGTCTTTAGTTACCTGATATGACTTTAAATGCCCCTGGTAGTTCTGCAGACCTATAAATTGCCAATTTGACTTTCTTTGCCAACAGCTGAAACATGTTTAATATTTCTGAGACTTTGTCGAACAATCTGTTTAAATGTTTGGTGATCAAAAGACTTTGCTTCTTGGTATTTTTTTCCAAAATCACTGGACTTGCATTTATGTGTTGGTGGTAAAATCTGACATCTGACATTACTGACTACCATCTTGTTGGAAATCAAAAACAAACTGACAATAAACATAGACAACACTGGAGACTGTATCACTTCTTTCTTCCTACTTTTTACAGCAGTCTGAAAATGAGGCTGCAGTACAAGCCAGAAGACACACACCTGCGTCAGTGCGGTACTTGTCAGTGATTTGCTATTCACGCTGTGTTTAATAATAGTATTTCAGCCCGAAAAGACAGTAAGACATGAAACGTTCAGTAATGCAGGTAGTTCTACTTTCCTGTTACATCCTGTTCCTAATCTCCTTGGAAAGCAACAGATTGCTCACTTGAATTTGTGACTGGCTGCACTGATTTACTTCAGGTATAAAGTATGAAGTATGAAACCGCACGATCCAGGCCGGCAGGCACACCAACACACACGTTTAAACAGACACGTACGCACACCTACACACCAGCTTCAGTAACTGATTTAATGTCCAGGTCTGTCACTGGTGCTCCTGTGACAGCTGCAGCATATTCCAGGGTGATAAAGAGCTAATGATACTGCCCGTCTCTCAACTCACGCACAATAATCATTGCAGGGGTAATTACATATGGCCACTTTTAGATGAAGAAAAGAAAAGAAATGAGACCTATGCTCATTAATGTCACATCAGAAACAATATGTGGCTTTTATACATTTGTTGATGCTTCAAGTGTCCCATGTAAATCAATTTTGTCAATTTGTCTGCAGGCTTGAATTTCTATTTTGACAAAAAAAAAAAAAAAAAAAAAAAGCCACAATGAAGATACAAAAAACAGATCATGCAGTACAACAATGCCTCTGTCTATGGCACCAGTATGGGGAGGAAGTGCCCTCTAGTGGGGGATGCGTGCAAGGAATGAACAGATGTGACTAAAAACTATGGAATACATTGACATTTTGGGTTGATTATTCTTCCCAGCAGCATGAATCTACATGTGACCTGGTTCAATAGGTACTGCAGCCATATAAAACACACTGTCTCCTATATCCTTCCTGGATTAAACTCTCTCACTTTGATTTAAGTAACATGTTTCATTAAGCCACACTTTGATTTGGGATGGGTTGCAAGCAGAAAAGGAATGGAGGCACATACAAAGATTGCTCACCTCTCCTCTCGGATTAATGGAGTCAAGAAGCGAGTGTTGTCGTCTTCATGGCTGCTCTGCTGGCTGCTCTGCTGGCTGCTCTGCTGACTGCTGCATGGGACACAGGAGAGAGGTCAGGGTTGTCAATCATTACAGTGTCCTTCTACTAAAATGCAATGTGAATGTGATGATATACTGCATAAACACTTTTTTATGTGTTATGTAAGGAATGAGCCTGTTGTGAATTATTGAACCGGGGTTATTCACTCATTTCAACTCATTTGAACAAGAGAAATTAAGTGAAAACATGAAGAAAATAAAGTAGAACATCAATAGACCTTATTATACAAACTCTACGGTGCATGTTTTAATTTATTTTCAACTCCTGCAGGGTAAAATGTAAAAATGTTTGTTTCTAATAATGTTTCTGTCATAAATTTGCTGCTGCTGGGCCTAACATCAGCTCTCCAAGCTCCTGTAAATTAAGTGTCAAATACATACAGTAACAAATACGGTCAAATATATATGGCAACTTCATCCATTCGGTTAGTGGTAGAAGTTCCTGTCCTGTGCATGCGCAAATGCGGTATTAACACTAGAGGGGGCTATATGACATAGGCTATGCAACAGACAAGGCTCCTGATAATAATTAAAGGGGGTTGCAGATGTGTAAATGAGTATATACAGAGGGAACCATTAATGCATAAAATTACATGAATAGTTGAACACCTAGAAATCTTTTGAAGAGTTTTCTGACTGTTGCTACTATTCAAAGAATAAATCAGAGAATTGATATTTCTTATCTACTTTACTTAGTTTCCTATTTAATTGTCAAAAGAGTAAACTGTATGTTACACATACTGTATGAATGATATCACAGGGTCACAGCTATCTTTTTCTCCTCTCTCTCTCTCTCTCTCTTTGTTTTCACAATGGATGACTTCCCTATTTTTCAACCCTGCTTTCCATCCATACTTTGACATTTAAGAATAAAGCCTTTCTGTTGGGAAAGGTCTTCATTAATTCACTCTCAGCAGGGTGTCCTGATCTGTTTCCTACAGCAGCTATGGGCTGTACGAGGCCTGAGGGGGATGCTGGCACAGATGAAAAATGCAGATTTTGGGAGGATGAGATTATTTTGGTACACTCTAGATGCACTCTGAAAATAGTTTCAATAAAAAAGTTTAATACTTATCTCTGAAATCTGTCTATTCAGTTATAGAATAGAATACACAATACTATTATAAGCATTTCCCAGTCACTTGTGTGGAGTACAAAATCAACTAAATAATGCTTCACCGCCTTGAGGGAATTTTTTTTCATTTCAGACAATGTAAGTTTAAAATTGAGTCTAAGACGAAGCAGAGTCCGTCTTGAAGTAAACACAAGGAAATATAGCTGAGTTAAAATCAAAAACCTGTATGTTTTCATGAAAAACAACAGCATGCAGTCCTATTTGTACATTTCACCAGATGTAATGGATAGATATGAAACTGATATGCTGACAGTTTAAAGCTAAGGTAACCTTGCATTATAATGCTGCTACAACAGAATCAACATTTTTTGTGGAATATCAGTTCCACTGCCTCATGTCTTTGCTCATTCTCTGTCTGCTGCAGGTGCAGTGTGTCTGCAAGCTGTTCTCTCAGAGGGAAGACATGTGCCGCAAAAGCAGTTGGGTTTGTTCGTGTTATGCAAGTGTTTATACTTGTATCCCTGGCCTTTAGAGCATGTTCATATGAAGTCACAAGAACTGAAAGTTGACATGGCGTGGGCCCTCACTGAATTATTCAGTACTCATACACAATTGATGGAATATGTGCTTTGAACATGATAGCAAGGAGGGGTAGCAAAATAAATATCAATTTTAAAACAGTGTTAAAATAAGTTCACAGCAATTGTCAGCATCGCACAGATGCCTCTTTCATTTATTTCATGACTAACATAAAAGTGAAATTGCTGGAAAAATTTGAACACAACACCTTATTTAAGAACTGTTTATCCACTTATTAAAATTTCTTCAAATACATGACAGTAACACATCCGATTTCTTGTTTTTCCTATGTTGCTTTGGGAGAAATTGTGTGTCTGAAATATTTAAATGCTTGAACGAGGTGGAAGCAGTGAAGCCTGGTGAAAGATACTGCACCACTTCCTCGAAATAGCCCTGCTCTTATCAGGCTGCAAAACAGCAGATTCCACTGTGTCTGCGAGCCTCCCCTGTTCCCAGACAATCTTACACACACACACACACACACACACACACACAAACTAACACTGGAAAAAGACAAGATTAAGATGCTACAGTCACAAATGTAACAAATTAACAAAGAACAGTGATAAGTATGAACACTTGTGCTGGACTAAGAATGTGTTACTCAGGCTTACTTCAGGTCAGAGCAGATTAAACTACAAAAACACTGAAAGGTTTTCATCTCATCACAAAAGCTTCATAGATTTAAAAAGGGTCTGAGTGGTGATGTTCCACGTCGGTGACAGAAAGCTGAAGTGATGTTAGAAAATTACACTGAACCAGCCAGACTTAAAGCAACTAACAGTGCATCCCATCAATCAATCATCATCAATCAAAGAACACACAGCAGTACTGATGCACTGCACTGAGCTTCAAACCTCCGTTATATCTTGATAAAATGTTTTTGAATACTTACAGTATTCTTTTTCTTCCTCCATGATGAGAAATCCAAGGCCACATTGTTTACACTGCACCAGACCAAATGAACAAACCACGTGTATGTGGTTAACTATAAACACTGACATGTTGGTATATTAACTGAGCAGTCGCACAGGTCTCAAACCACAAACACTGAGTAAGTATCTGTTAAAACACCAACTAGAAACTTCTTGTACTGTACATTTTGCGTACATATACAACACAACTGTCAAAAAGCAACGACAGGCGGGCTAATGATCCTTTAAAGTGGCACAATGGTGTGATTTCAATGGTTTTCTCATTTCTCGCCTCATTAATTGAGAACATGTCAAAGTGCTGGGCAGCCATGAGTGTCACTCCTGGTGGAGGTAAAAGTCCAGTGTCTTGCTTGAGGAGTTGGATGGACAAAACTGCTGCAGCTAGAAACAATGCATAACCACATTTCTTTGAGACGGGACGCTGTAAGATTTAAGACTCAGTCACATCGTTAAAACTTTGAGATGGTCTTCCATTTGCCTCTCTTTTTAGACTCTAACCGTCAAATCTAGATCAGACCTTAACTGATACAAGTACAGTAACAAGTGTGTCCTGCTCAGGTTTTAAAATATGGTTTAATGGTGCAGTTATTTCCCCAGGGAAAGAGAGGGACGAACTATATGCACTTTTTTTTCAAAGCACTGCTTGAGTATTTCTGTTTGAGACTTCCTTTCCTCCTCTGCATTTCAGTCGAAAGGAATATATTTGTTTCCTCCAATACATTAATTTCACGTCTATAGTCACTTTGCCGATTGAGATTTTACATTCAGATAAAATATGGCTGTTGCCAGGTAACAACATTGAGAGTCTACAGCCATGCTGGTTGCTCTCTGAGCCTCCATTTACTATAACCACAGTGATGGTTTGACCTAAATGTTAACGTCAGCATACTAACACGCTCACAATGACAATGTTAACATGGTGATGTTTAGCAGGTATAATGCTTCTGCTCACTAATCATCTTAGTTTAGTGGGTTAGCATGCTAACATTTGCTAACTACCATTAAACACAAAGGACAGCTGAGGCCGACTGCAATGTCATTAGTTTCACGAGTATTTAGTGATAAAACAAAGTACTTGAACACCTTTTTACCTGATGATGGCACTAGATGAAAAGGTCGCATAGTCAGACCTATTTCCGCAGCTCTCCTGACAGCACTGGAAAAAGGTCTGGACCCATTATCAGTCTGGCTTGTTTGTATGCTTCAAACCAATCACAGTCATCTTGGGCGGCACCGAGCACAGAGTACAGCAACATTGCCCCTGCAAAAATATTCTCAGTTGCACGTGGGTAGTCAATCTATCATTAAAATGGCTAATTCCCTGCAAAGAAAACTCCACAAAAACAGTAAAAGACTTTGTCAAAACTGGGGAGTTCGCCCTGAGTGGGACGTGAATGTCTGTCCTGAATTTAATTGCAATCCATCAAATAGCTGTCAAGATATTTCACTCATAACCACAAATGTCAACCTCATGGTGGAGTTATACGAAAAGTCAGGAGATGACCAAAGTCATTAGGCTGTATCCTCTGGGCACCATAAATATTCACATCAAATTTCAAGGTAATTGTTCAAACAGTTGTTAAAATATTTGAGTCTGCACCAAAGTCCTGACACGTGAGACTGACAGACCAGCACTACCATCCCTAGAGCCGCATCCCGCCAGTATTACTAAATATCATTATTGTTGAATGTTTTTCCACTGAAATTCCTCTTTTACAAAGCAAAGCATTACTGTACGAAACCTCTTGTGGTTTGATTATGGCTGTTTCACTTTGTTTAGTAGTTTGAGGAACAAATCTGCAGGTTATGCAAAGTACATTTTCTAGTAATTCTTAAATGTTCCCCAGCAAACTCATATATGTACTTAGATAGTGGAGAGTGTGTGACTGCTGCAGGCACAGCTCACAGCTGCATCATATTTACATCATCATCAGTGGGGATGCTCCTGTATACTGATTATCTGTGTACACGCTCACAGAAAATCATGCTCAACACACAGCTGTAACACCGTAATCATCTTAGAGTGCCACAAATGAAGACGCCCTAACCTGCCATCTTTACAATACTGCTATTGTGGAACAACCTGCCATTAAATGTTATCAAAAACTGAAAACAATGATGTCAAAATCTCCAAAAATAAAAAAACAATAAGTTAAAACAACAGAACTGCCCACAAGGCAGCAATAATTAAGGGATGTGGTCAGCAATGCTGACTTGTGGGAAAATGCTCTGTGAGGACAGGGTGTACAGCAGCGCGCTGTGTCCTCGCAACTTAACACGACAAAAACAGCTTGTTCTGCTACATCAATAATTAAGTGAAGATAAACATTAAGATTTGGATTATTTATGTCACTCCCATACAGTTTTAAGCCTGTAGAATTTCTTACATACTA
Source organism: Seriola dumerili (assembly GCF_002260705.1). Lineage (NCBI taxonomy): Eukaryota > Metazoa > Chordata > Actinopteri > Carangiformes > Carangidae > Seriola > Seriola dumerili. The sequence goes on along the minus strand of NW_019174357.1, from coordinate 762,754 downwards.
CACGCAGCTAGTAACAAGGAGGAGACTGAGGAGGAGCCATGTCGTCTTAACGCCACAGTATGGTATGAAACTGAGGAACGCATGTTACAACAGTCCACGCTGCACCCTGAGGATGCGTTGAGCTTTACTCATGGTGTGCTGCGTAACGACAGTATTTCACACTCAAGGATGCCGCCAGGTTTATATGTACACATGCCTCTGGAGAGTTGGTGTCTTCAACTAAGAGAGAGATAACACACTGATGGACTGAGTAATGAACCTGTTTCTGTCTGCCATCTGTTACCAGTCACAACTTTCCTGTTAGGACATAGAGGAACAGAAGACAAAAAAATAATTACCAGATATTTTTTTTTTCTTCTGATAGAGCTGCACTTGTAATAGATTGTGAAAAGATTAAATTATTTCTCAATCAAATCTCTTAAGACTAATTAAAGAAACTGCAGGTCGACCAACAAACACACTTACAATTCATTCCCAGACACAAACATACACTTGCTCAAAAGAAATTTTACTCTGTTCTCTCTACTTTGGCTGAGTTCTTTTCTAATAAGAGTCATACCCGTCAGCTCATTCATAGCACCATGAATGAACTTAACAGAGTAAATTTTGTGAGGTTTCTGAACATTTGTAGGCCTTGATTAAAATTTAAATAAACTTTACTTAAACTGTTTAAATACTTTAACTTTGAAAGGGCTGATTTACTTTATTGACCCTATGACCTTTTCCCCCTTGTGTCACCATCACCTACTGTATCTCAGATGTTAGTGGATCGCGCAACCATGCGACCAAAAAGAAGAAAGCTATTGATTTTGTAAACCCCATGACCTTTCCTTCAGTACTGCTGTCAGGCCAACCTTTCAAGTGACCCTACGGTATCTCCTGAGCACTTTGTTTTAAGCGCACAGTATCTACTGTGTAGCTTTGTGCTTTTTTGAGAAAGAAATCTATGAACTTTGGTGACCCTGGGCAGAGGTCTGCACTGTACTGAGCCTGTGATTGTTAACAAATGTAACAATCTGTCAAAAATGACCTGAAAACACACTAGAACAGGAAAGTAAATCACAGCCACACGGCTAACCCTACGACCATCAGAGCTGAATTGTTACAGGCAGATGGGCACAAGATAGCTTAGAAAAGCACCTGAAAAATGTAACTACCTCTTGTATTGTGTGTAGTCATTAAGCTGCTTGCTGCTTTGCAAGTATCCAATTCGGAAAGGTGAAAAAAAACCTCAAGCTTAGCAGAAGTCTAAATGTTCAATCCTCTAAAATGAGCTGACAAGACAAAGCTTAACTCTCTTTCAGTTAGTGATACACCACACATTAGTGCAGGTAGCAGGAGCCTTGAAGCAGCATGGAGTAAGTAGAGAAGATGTGGTGGAGAAGAAGGGAATGGGGAGAGGTGAGTAGGGAGGGCCCATACCAACCTGCTCTCACTGCCTTGCTCCTTCTTCTCTCGGACCTTCAGCCACTTCCTCAACAGGAAACGCTTGCGGCGAGGGGAGGCGCTGGGCGTGGAGCATCTGGACCAGGAGGAAGGGGCATCTTCATCGCTGGAGGGCGTGATCTCAATGGAGGGCAGCTGGAGGTACTCCTTGGAGCCGGAACGGGATCGGGCTGCGAGGTGGCCGTCGTTCAGTCGCCCTCTTTCGGTCTCCCTCTCGCTGGGCACATTCCTCATACGGCGCATCTTGAAGCGCTTGCGGCGGAGGGTTGGGGTCGAGGAGCTGGATTGCACGGAACCATCTGACACGGCGTTGCTTCCTCCGTCTGAGTATGCCGGAGCGTCGTTTGGGACGCTCACCTGGAGTGAAGGAGGTCTAAGAGTGTCACTCATGGTCCTGACTAGCTGACTAAAATGCAAATGCAACCCCTAAAGAACTTCCCTGGTTAAAAGAATTGCAGATTTTGCAATCCTGCAGCTTGAAGGGCTACTAGCTACCGAAAAGTTGAGGTTTAGTGCTGAACAGATGAGGCACAATTTAGATCCTTGACAATCTTGACTCAGGTGGACCTCACACAGCCCCCTCAGTTCCTCTTGTTTATTTTAAAGCCCTGTCCACATGCCAGCCAATGGATTGAAAGACAGGCTGAGAAGTCCTGATAGCAGATATCTGGGGCCTGACCAAGTCCTTCTGCTGCTCCTCAGCTGTTGGTTGATATGTATCAGTTCAGTGGCTGGCTGACAGACTGTGAAGAGCAGTCTTGTGGCAGTAAACTCAGTCTCTCAGGCTGGGGAGGAGAGGGCTGGATTAGATAACAAAGGGGGCTTCTGTTCTGAGAGCAGCAGATGAAACATGTATAAGGCCTGTCAGGGAGTGTAACACAACTCCTTTGCTGGTCCTCCCCAGGGACTGGCAGGCCAAGTTACACACACACTTACACATTGGCTGTGCTACAGTCCGAGCTGCCAAAGCTGTTACCTTAGCTGCTGTTGCTAATGCTAAAGAGGAAGGCACCAACTGTCAGCCCTTGAATATTAATGCTGATGCCGTGTAAAAGGCTGGGAGGTTGTTTGTTGTCACTTTGTGCTCATTTTGGCGTTGCTGCAGCAGAGGAAGACACTGTCAGCCTTGGTTGTGCCCATGTCGAAGGGTGAGGTCCTTTCTTATGCCCCAGAGTGTCGCTGTCTCCACGTGGTTAATGCCTACAGGTTAGAGGGAGGTGATAGGACTGCAAGGTACAGGCAAGGCTGAGGGTGATGATGACCAAGTTAAGCAGACACGCACGCACACACACACACACACACACACACACACACACACACACACACACACGCACGCACGCACGCACGCACGCACGCACACACATCGGCAGATAATCAAAACAGCAGGCACGGTGCACAGGAAGTCACACAGACACAGGCAGCCACCATGATAAGCAATCACATGAAACAGGCAGCACATGAGATGCACAAACACACTCATACATGGTCACATTCTGATCTGCTAAACGTACACTGCCTATCCACCACCATGCACCAGCCCAAGTTTATCAATCCACAACCTTTCTTCCCTTGAAAATGGCGTTGAGTGTATCACACACACCTTTAAAAATTCTGTCAATGTCCAGAAACTAATCAGCAGATAACAAACAACCTCCACTGCCACTGTAGACAATGGATATCTGAGCGACGGCTAACTACTTAACCGGCTAAAGGGCACCCAAGTGTACACCAGAGTGACGGCACTTTAACAGATCAGGAAACAAAAGAACCCACCCACTAAATGTTTGACATTGCCAGAGGTTGCCAATGTGATGAACCCCTTGATTTTTTGCTGAATACCAGCTAAAACCACACCTGTCAGTTTTGCAGGTGCAACTGTCAAGCAAACAGAACACAAAACACAAAATGAGATATGGCAGAAACTATCACAAAGCATGTAGTCGAGAGAGTGGAAGTATTACAGCAGGTACAAAGCCAATAGTAAACACAACCATCTGCGTTCTTCTCATAGCCTACGCCATTATCATCACTAGAATGATTGTTCTGCACATATGGCTTTCTCAGTTGGGCATCTGTGAGGTGAGAAACAAATAGCAGGGGTAACTGTTATGTGCCTACTGAGACAGAAGAGAGAGCGTGTCCTGACTGCACAGAAATATTATACAAGCTAATAGTACCACTTATAGCTGCTACTAAATAAATCATTTAAAGCCAGTCAATACAAATTTATAGAGCATTTATTTTGGGAACAGTATATTGTATAACAGCATATTTATTATATATAGTATAACAGTGTATCTGGGTTAAAGGTTGAGACAGAGGCAATATTTTTTCTGTAGAAGCTGGTATTGATTTAGCAAACCATGTGGAAGGGGTCAGTCTAATTGGCTTAGAATGTGGTCTCTACTGTAAATCCTAGTTGTGTTGCTGCTCTGACAGAGAGGTGCACAACCATTCAATAATCTCTCCTAGAGGAAATGAGAGCATGAAAAAGCCTTTTCCTGAGTGGGACCAGTGAAAAGAGGCCTGATCTTTGAGATGATCCCGAGACTTAATAGAAGTGGGATTTGACAACTGCACTGTAGAAGATACTGTAAAGCCAAGAAAAAAATGAGCCGAGCAACTGAAGTGATTATAAAACTCATATGTCACATCCTGAGACTTGGACTTTAAAAAAAGATGTTAAGGACTACTGGAAATATAATAAGACAAAACTAAAACTAACTCAATTTCTGTGTTCAGAAGAAATAAGTTGTGAGCCATTCACTCTTGTGTGTAATATGATATAATACAACATTTTAATTATCATTGTGGTGACATGATACTGTCAACAGAATATTAATAAAACGCAATGTTATATCGACAAGTAATGCATCCTTTGGAGAGAAAATAATCGGTCAGGACTAATCGAGAATTGACCTACTCCATAAGTAATTTCAACAGCATGCAAGTATAAGTTTCAAATATACAATACTCTAAATGTTTTTTTTTTTTTAAAGCTAGGAAGTAAACGTCAAACCCTGTAGCCATCAAAATATAATTATGTATGTATAACTATGGAGCATATCAGAATCAATGCTATCATATTGAAAGAAGCATGACCGAGACTGCCATGGCTACTTCTAGAACTTGCATGGATGTTATTTTTATGTAACTACATAAATAAAAGGTAATTTGGAGACCCAGGCCCAGATATCAAACATATCAATAAGTGGCAGATTATTCCTTTTAATTCCTTTTTCTACCACTAATTTTGAGGCTTTTGTGGCTAAAGCGTTCAATTCAAACACTGCTATCAGTGTCACAGAGATAGCCAGCCAAATATCACAGGTTGCCTTTGGATTTTGACAGTCGGGAATCATTCACAAATATTTGACTTGAAGCAATTGGTCTGTTTAAAGGTCGATGCTAAAAGGCTGGAATACTTTTCAGTGTATGGTGAAATCAAACATTATTTATGATTATTACATACTATTTAACATGTCTGCATATTCGTTATTATGCTATATTAAGCCATGATTACTATTCAGCTAAATGAACCAATCTTACTATTATGTTTTTAAAACAATGCATTTTTATAATGATAAGCTCTAACAGTGTCACCATTAGTAATGATGTCCTGGACACACACACACACACACACACACACACACAACAACAACAACAACAACAACACACACTCTGACCTGCAGGCTGAGTGTGAAGTGGGGAAACTTCATGCATAAATTATGGTAAGAAAACGTTTCTTGTTACAGTTTCACACATTCTAGGAGCCTCAGGTCGTACTCTGGCGTCGCTGGGCTTAATTCAGATGAACAGGTGATATCACAGTTGAGCATATGGGCATGGCTGACAATCTTGTTAAAGTGTTGTTTCTAGCCACCGCCATGAATTCTTATGTATGGATAATTTCAGATTTCATTAACAGATCAGTATATATTTTTTTTTCCATCGAGTCAAGTCTCAGGAAAAGGAAACGCTGTTAAACACTGCTCTCTAGCTGGGGAGCGTGTTGATGCACCTGTGCAGTGTAATAATATTAAAAAAACTGAGTGCACAGCAGGAAGGACCCTAATGATCTATCCATCTTGTGTCTCAGTGAGTTGTGCACTTTGCCATGCGTACATTAGTGGAGTCAACAGATGGACCCACCACGGAGTAGCTTTGCTGTTACAGCTGAGACACAGATCACAGTTTTCCATCACCGTGATGGCTACACAGTGCAGAACAACCATGTGCTTGCTTGCCTTTCACGCGTCATTACTGACCATCAAAGTTCAGCTCTATTGTTCACTGCCTCTCTATTCTTAGCACCATGTCCCTGTCAACACAATGTCAAAGACTGTGGGCAGATTACAGAGGCATGCTAATGCTGATTAAACGAACACTCACGAAAAAACATGCGGCATACAGTGCTGCGATTAGTCAAATGAATTCTTTACAGGAGCTCAAAACATACAGCATCTCAGGAGTGGGAAATCTGTTTGTCATGGTGAAGAATTTAAAGAACTATGACAGTGAGGAGGCTGCGGTAACAATCCTCAGAGTACAGAACTCTAAATTTTTTAAAGGTCCCATATTTTATAGTAGTAAGTCTAGGTGCTATATTGATGATGTGAAAGTATCAAAGCGCTCAGTCCACAGAGAAATGCACACAGCCCGTATTCAGAAACTGAGCCTCAAAACGAATCGTCAGGTCATCTGTAACTTTGTGATGTCACAATAAAGCAGTCACTGCCCTCAGCCATGCCCCAAGCCCGAGCCACCCGGACCCACTGTCCAACCTTGCAGGATTTGGTTTGGTTTGAGTAATCTGTAATCTGCTATATTTTCATTTGGCCAATCAGAAGAAAGCCTCAAAGCCTCCTCTCTTCTGATTGGCTGGCTGACTTGCTGTTGTTGAAGCTCCAGAGAGAAGCCTGAGAAAAAATATAAAACTATATTGGGATGGTTTTTGGTACTTAAAACCGAATACATATCTTCTTATAACTATCAAAATGTCAAATACAACAGGAAAAGTGTAAAATATGGGACCTTTAAATCATATCTAATGTCTATATGGGCAATTCTGCACCTCAAATTAAGCAGCATATTAATGCATTTATTACTACCTGTGAAGATAAAGGGTAACAACTCTCTGGATGCTATTTCCCTTTAAGTCAAGTAAACCTTCAGGAAATTTAACAATGAAAGTGTATATCATTCACCAATGCCCCTGATATTTATATTTTACTAAAGTGTAATGATTACAATGTGGTTGGTGGCATCACAGTTGGTATAATTTGAGCTGCTGTGACCATAGCTGTTGAGTAAAAGCAACAGATTTGGAAAACTATTTATTAAAATAAGCAGTTTTCCTAATTTATTCCATCTTCTCCTTAGCATGTAAATGTAAGTAGAAACTATTTTCAGAGAAATGGAGAAAGTTCTGGATAGAGAGCTGCTGACAGGCTGAAGCAGAGGCTTAGTGCTGGTATCACTGAATCAATTACAGGGTCTATGACCAACCAGCAAAGAGACAAGAAGTGCCAAAGGCAAACTCAGGATTCAAGCTTTATACACCAACTGAAGCAATTTTGAAAGGTTTGGATTTACACACAGCAAATCACCCTTAAAGTGAATTATGTCAATTACAAGTGATTATGTTACTTTAACACATAAAAAACACATGAAAGAAAAAATTTCAGAAACTGAATTAAAATTCAATGTGTGTAATGCGAGACAACTTAATCTCACAACAGTGCTGTTGAAAGGGAATGAACAACAAAGCTGAGACAAACAAGATGAAATAATATTGCAGCATAAATTATTTGTCTGCCTAATGTTTATCTCACAGGCATGACGCTATTGATGTGTTACGATGTGGAATACATGCTAAACAACCCAATCCCCACATAAAGCCTTGTCACTGAGCAATTACTAATTCATGTAGGAGTGCATCCTGCAACATAACAGGGTCACAGTGCTGATGGGCAAATATTACAGCGTGCACAGTGAAGCTATGATGAGATTATAAAGTCTGCTCATGTAACAGGCTTCACCCCATTTTACCTTTTCCTTTTCCTGCGCTAATCTACTGTATAAATCTTACTAGAGCTCCAGTCAGACTGGCATCTGAGTGCACACCGACTCGCTGTAAAGAAGAATGAAGGAACACATTGTGCTGTAAATGACTGCATCCAAAACAGAACACTCTTTCTTCCAGCTCTGCCACGGTGCTGTTCACCAGCCAGGGGAGTTATTTATGGTAAAATGGCTTCATTGTAAACATAAATACAGAAGCAAGGTTATTTTCATACGTGAGTCACATTAGTCATGTATTACTTGAAGAAAAGTTACAGCTACAAAGCTACAAGGCATGCTAATAGATGATCCCACAAGGCTTCCTCACAAGTGTCATTTTCTCTGCCGCAGAACCCGGTTTCTTTCCGGGAGCAGGTGGTGGTGCTGGTGGTGGTGATAATAGTCGCTTGCCAAGAGCTTCAGAAAATTTACAAAACCCCACCAAAAACCTACATATGGCACCTTTAACAAGAAGCTACTAAAACAGCTGTATGTATTCGGATGTGCATCCTTTTCAGTCAGAGCTGGCAGGCATGTCCCAACATCCTCATCATGAGAACTGCTCCCTCCCCCTTTCTCGTTGGTCCATGTCTATAGAGACTTGCTGTACTGATCAAAAACCAAGCTTTCATCTCTTATTTAGATCCCCCTGCCTTCTAAAAATATCCTTGTTACACTATGGAAACGGGCACAGCTCTTTGGTGAAGTATAACACAGACTGTAGTATCATGTGAGAGTGTAGTGAAGACACATCTTAGTCGATGATGAAAGGAAGTTGAGACAAACTGAATCCAAAAAAAAAAAAATCAGACAGAATGAGCATGGGCGGTTTCAAGATGATTGTGTTTTAATTGAGGGTACTGTATGCACTGGGAATGCTGTGAATGCTGATCAGAATCATCCAAGGTCTGTGATGAATAAATTTAAGATGAAAAATAGGCCATACAGTAGCAGATGAATGTTTCATGTTGTATCTGTAACACCTCCTCTTCACAAAGTTCACGATTTTCACATCCTCATTGAAACACCCAGACGCTAACATGGACATCAGACATAAGGGAGAGCTGTGGCTTTTGCAGAGTCTGATCAGCGTCAGCCTGAAAAAGCCTTAATAAATGCGATGATACTGGAAACTAAAAACTCATTCACTTTCACACATACTGAGATAAAGAGGAGTTAAATCCCAAGCTCTTGATTTTGCATCCAAGCCACCAAACAAAAAGCCTGTTTATGGTTCTTAACAGTGTTTTTAAACTGCATATCTGAATGAAGTCTGATTGGGTTAATTAGATTATAGTTTCATGACAGTAATTATGTGCTGTTAAGTGACAATAGTTAATGGTGCGCTGCCAAGACATTCTATTTGGGTCTGTCATGCTATACTGCCTCTCATATTTGGCATTGCTAATATGAGTGATGTGTTTATGTTGCTGTACATTTCCATCTGGCTGACTAATGCTGCACTAATCCTGTTCAAGCGGCTCCAAAAAACTATGCTGCTAAAATTGTGATTAAATCTGGATGGTCTGAACTAATTTTTCAAATTCATTGGCAGGTTGATTTTTGGTTTAGGAGGTGCTGCATTTACTGAAATTCCACCATCCCAATCAATGTAATGTACCAGTTTCTTACTTTTAAAACGAAAGAAAAATCAGCAGGTGGCGCTGCTTTTACAGCTCCAGTGGATATAATCATCTGCTCTCTCAGAGGATGTGAAAGTGAGCCAGCTTTTAGATCTGTGATCACAACTCATCTTCACAGCTTAAACTTTTCAGAACTTGATAATTAATGTCCAGTCCCCTGAACAGAATTTTTTTTGAAGACAAATTGTTCATTATGATCATCATTTTACTTCATTTATGAATGAATATATTTACTTCTCCAAGTGTTCCTAGGTGTTCCAACTAGTGGTTGAATGCCCTCTAACAAGCCCATCAGCAACCATTGCCACAAGCTTTTCAAAGATCTTTTTCAGTAACAACACTAGAGCATTCAACCTGATTTGAAACATTGTTTGGAAAGTATCAATATGTTGTAAAACCATATTTAGACCACACAGAATACAAAACAGGAAAAAGCCCACACCACAAAACATAGACTTTCTAAAGAACTGATGTACTGTCACTAAATTTGGCACATAGCTATTGCATATTGTAGGCTGAAAGCCTAGATAATAAGTTGAGAATGTACTCTGTGTATCGATCTCTAACTGTCTATCACCAGAACAAAGCCAGAAAAGATGGGAGAACAATGACTTACATAATCAGCTACCGCCAACAAAGGAATTTTGCCGTGTATGTCCAAAAAACCCTTCTGAAATCACGCTGACAAATATCATCTTTGAACTCAAGCAATAAAACTGCTATATTTGCAGTAAGACTAAGGTAAAGACAACTGCAAGCAACAGCTTGATTTGTTCACCAACTGTCATTTCCTGTGGGGTTAAGAGGCATTTTCCCAGGCCTGACAGTCACAAACAGCTGAGAGAAGAGGGGCTGTCGGAAGCTGGGAGACATCAGACTGTGAGATGCATTCAAAGTGGTCTCATTCAGAGAGAGAGCTGGCCACAGCAATAGCCACAGCGACAGCCACAAACTCAACTAACTGCTCTCATTGGGAGCATGTTATGTTGATTCGCAGGCATTTTCATAGAATGGCAGTAGAATCAAGAGTTTCCTGGATGTAGAGCATGTCAGAGATGTGCAAAGGTGGCAACTCTACTGTGAAGACAGGTTTCTTTCTGAGATGCTGCAGTCACCGTGTGGGTTAAGAAATAGCTCTAACACCTACTGTAACTGTTTTCCAAACACAATGTTTTATCAGCTTTAATTCTGAATGTAATTTACATGTATAAGTAGATTGGTGAAAGGTTTCAATTTTTTGTGCTGAGCTAGGAGAAACAAAGCCCAGGGCTAGCTGGAGACTGAAAGGAAATTGAGGCTTCTCTTCATTTGTGTTTGGTTAAGATGGTAATCAAGTGTGTTTTCCAAAATGTCAAAATGCTCCTTAAAATGGGCTCATTGTTACAGTTTCTCTTACGGCTTCAATTGCCACATTTTTAATGTATGAAAGGAAGATGCCGGAGAACCCCTGAAGAGTTTATCTCAACTCATGCTGTGCTGTCACATTATAAAACCAAGCGTCATCAGTCATCATCACATAATCTTCATATAGACATCTTGTTGTTTTTTGTGTATTAGTTTCTTATAGCCTGTATTGCATTTACCTACTGCAGGCCCAAATATTTCCCTTCCTTGGACCAGCCCTAACTATTGCACTCTGTGTTGCAGCATGCATGTATTACAGTACTGATGTCGTCTGCTCCAGGTTGTTATCTTAAAAAACATTCAGCAGCTCCAGAATGTGATCCAAAACAACCAGGTGTATCCGTAGGTCCTCAGCAATACAGTGATGATATAAATGTCACTTATAGGCCACCATCCTTTACTCAAAGTAAAATATACAAAACTGTATGGGAAGTACTCTCCTGATCAGAGGAGTGTTACAGCATTAACAAAAACAAGCACAAAAACTACAACAGGGTAAAAACATTTTAGCTACAGTGACTGAAATAAAACCGACCAAACCCTCACAATAGCAACCTTGTACAAGTAGCTACAGTCAAGGTGGCGATGTGCACAGGAAATATGTTCAAAGTCAAGAAAACATGGGACAGATAAGGAGGACTGCATTGTTACAAAAACAAAATGCTTGATGGAACTTTGGAATAAGTTTCAACTTATGCTTGAAACTTTTTGTTGCAACTTTTATTTTTTTTACCATACACAGGTCAGCCAAGTGAATGATGCAGCCAGTGCCAAGGTTAAAACACAGAACAAGTAGGACCATTGTTTGACTGGTGGGCGACATGTATCAGGTTATGGCCTATTTGCACACATGCACTGTTTTGTTCTTTTCAATATGATCAATACTGTGTACAAGAAAACACATACAGAAGTCATTAGACTGCAAATAAACTACACATCAAACTACATAAAAAAAGCAACTCAAAATTGTCATTTTCATGTAGCTATACTGGCCACTAATTTAAACTCAACTAGAATGCATAATCTTTAATTCAAAACAAAACAAAGAAAAAAAAAATCCCCAGTGAAACATTTTACTTTTTACTTTTACTTTACTTTTTTTTTAGTAATTCTCTATATATACACAAGAAGATACTACAACTATCAGATATCAGAGAGATGGTCTCACTGGGTGAATGGACTGACTCTCAGACAGGAGGAGCCGAGGATCGAACCCCCAACCCTGCGACTGATGCACGACCTCGCACACAACGCTGGATAGTTTCTTTCATTATAAAAACATTCTGAAGTTAAAAGTTAGAAGTTTTTTCACAGAAGACGTACAAACACGTCATCCTGACGTTTACAGTCATTTTAGATAAGACGTGAATATTGTAACTCTTGGTAAAGTTTGGTGATGCACACACAGCCGCATCTGTCTCAGACAAGCAACAGGAACAGGACAGCAAGTGCACAAGAGCGCTCTGCTCACAACGATGCAGGAAATTATAGCCTACACTCCGGACTTTAGTACAGATTATATGCAACTATTAGTTGTCGGATAATCAATATATTGTTTACTTTAATCAATACATTTAAAATTGCGAATCTGTCGCACGCCGAGTTTTCATCTGTTTATGAAACTGCTTGTTTGAACTGTTAAAACTGCTGACGTTGTTTCGGTTCGAGCATTTCACACTGACAACTCAAAACAAAACCGAACCAAACTCCAACAAAGCAGCAAACCTCAGAAACCCCGGAAAAAAAAGTGTGTCACGTTTCTTTAGTGTTTGAGGTTTTACCTTTGATTCCTCTTCGCCAACTTCTACAAACTTGTTCGTCCACTTGACTCACACGCCGCCAAAAACCCGGAGGACAACTTCACAGACGGCGCTCATCCATGCTGATAGGTAAAAATAAATCCGGTGTGGTGCGGTGCTTTGTTTGCCCGGCGGAATAACAAACGCAAATCAGTGCATCTTGGAGGCGGAGACCCGCAGCCCGTTACTTCACGGATGAGAGCCGCGGCAGAGAGCAGACCACCGAGCAGTGACCTATCAGTGTCTGACCAAACACCACGAATGACCTCCCTTCTTTTAACCTCTTAGTGGCCTGAGTGCTGCTCCTGATTGACTTCGTTTTTCATTTCCACTATTAACGATGATATCCATTTTTTTCAGAAGCCTGGAAGTGCATCAGGTGTTTGTTTTGTGCTGTGTGCAGCAGTTGGGGACTAAACATTCAACAGGAGGTTCCTGCTCAGTCAGCAGAAAAAAAGCACTGAGAATTAATGCATAAAACCTTAAAGGTCCCATATTGTAGAAAGTGAGATGCCCTTGTCCTTTTTTTTTTATTATAAAGCAGGTCTAGCTGCTATACAACTACTGTGAAAGTATCAAAGTGTGCAATCCAACCCATATTCAAAAACTTTAACTTAATACGAGCCATGCAGGACTTCCATAAATTTATGAAGTCACTACAAAACAGTCATCACCCTCAGCTATGCCCCCAGCACGGCTGACCTGGACCCAGTGTTCAACCTTGCAGGATTTGGTTTCTCTGAGTGTTTACCTGAAATCTGCTATATTTTTATTTGTCACTCCAGACCTGTTGTTGCCAGAGCTCCTGTGAGAAACCAGAAAGAGGAGATATGTCCTACATATATCATAAAACATATCAAAACTTCAACACCAGTAAAGTGTAAAATGTGGGAGCTTTATATGGAATATTTCTAGTATTCAGTCAGCACATATTATCTCAGGTTGGACTAAAGGAAGAGGGGGGATCTACAGCACAATATAACCATGTTAAGGTCTCTGAAAATTTGGAATTTGTTGAATTAAGCTGTGGAAACTATCGCAGTCCTATTGCTTTATAAAGTTGAATCAAGGAAGATTTAATGTGGCTTTTTGACACTTTTAGATCAAAAATTACACTTTAATATCAAGTGTGTAATGTAAAGTGAAAGCAGATCTGTATGTGATCTAAATTAATTATGAATATAGAATACAAAAAGTATGTTTGCATAAGTATTCACTCCCTTTAGTGGGTCACACCTAAATCATCCGGTAGAAGCCAAACAATCAGTTTAATGGAGGGACACACCCAGTGTGTGCTGTAGTCAGGGGGGTTCAATTAATTATAAATGCTATATTTGGAAAGTCCAGCTTTTGGTGAGTCAGTAAAGTGACAAAAGCTCCACCATGAAGACAAAGGAACACTCCAATCAACTACACAAACAGGTGATGCTGTAAAGCTCTTCCTAAGCACTGTATTTGTGTTGCTCCAAGAAACACAGTAATGATCTCTAAACACATTCACACACTAACATACTACAGCAAACTGTGCTTTACAGTATGTTTCGTGTTAATGCGTGTACCGGAAGAAACACTAATTAGCCAAATTCCTATGCATTATAATGATTAGTTGACATGAATTACAAATATATGTACTGTTGGTTTGAAATGCTGACTGCGATGGTAAATTCACAGAGCTTTGAAGTCGCTGTAATTTCTTTTTTCCAGCAAAAGACTTCAAAAAGACATTTAACAGGTCATCACCACAAGAGTTTTGAAAGAGTGACTAAGATTACATAACAGTGATGTATTCTGTATGGCTGCACAGAGAAAGCAGAGCAACACACCAGCAGAGCGGACACGCACTCAGATTTTCACCTGAAATCATAAACCTTTTCTGTGTTTTTATCATGATATAGAGTAATGCTGACTTTCTCATTTGCCAGTTCTTCCTGTCGCCACACTGTAATGAACCAACAACCGTGTAATGCAGGTGGACATAAATTTCATTTGCTCCTTTTCAGCACCTTCAAGTTGACCTTCATCAGGGACCGACCAGTTTTAAAAGATGGCACAAACAGGGAAGGTTACAGTCTGCAGTGACTTGTTATGTCACAGATCATGAGACCTGACCTTCTCCGCCTCTTTGGGAACAAACGGTTGAAGGTTACAGACAAACAATGTGGGCAGTCTGTCTGCCAGCATGCGATTAAACTGTGTGCGCTCGTGTATTTGTGTGTTTCCACACCTCCCTCTCTGAGCGTGACTTTTTCTGGGGCCTTGTGCATGGAGCACGCAAAAGGCCGTTGTCGGGCTCGAAACAGCTCGATTCTTGGATTCTGCGGCGTGACTGAACAATGCTTCTATTGATGGAGAAGTGACAGAGAGTGACAAGAAACAGACAGTCCAACAGAAGAGACAGAGACAGATCTACAGTTATTATCTGATGACAATCAACATCATTCACTGTCACAAAAAGACTTCTAACAACTCGTGTCAGTGAGGCTCTTGGGAAGGCTGGCTGAAGCTTCTATAGCTCAAATCTGTCAGTTAACTATTGACATTCATTTTGATCCTACAGGTGTATTTGCTGAGCAGAGACTCAAATCAAACCACGAATGGCCCGGGATTTCAATTACAGGGCTTCTTTACCATGCAAATGAATTTAATATATTATGCAATGTTTTTTTTCCCCCCTCGGGCCACTTAACTCCCACATCTCATCAAAGGCATGGCTTCTGATTGACTTCCATTAGTCTACTCCTCTGTGCAAAAAGGGGTTAACTGCTTCTATCTCTAACTTCAAAGATCTTAAACAGAGACAGATAAACATGAGGCATAGACATACTAAAGACAGACTGCTTCACTACGACAGTTAATGGATTTTCATTCTTGCATGAGGGGTATTACAGTTACTGGAACTGACCCTTGAAGGTAATGAGATTGAGATAAATTTCAAATTTACACCACAAAGAATCAAATATTTGACTCCATGTTGGTTCATTATCTACGACAAATAAAAACTGAACTGAGGAAAGTTTCTTCAGAGTCACATAAGAGCATAGATACAGTAAATCTGGGTTATGTATTACCGGTACTAACTGATAAGAGGGCAAGCAGTAATCAAAGCTTTGGAGAAAAACAATCAATTTAAGTGTTTTTACAACTGGATTTAAAATGACACATTTTCCCTGCTTTTCCCTGCAGAATCACCACAACTTTACATAAGTGTGTGCTTGTGTGATAGAAAGGTACACTGCGTGTTTTGTTGAAGTTGGGTACTCGGCCTGAAAGAGCTCCAGTTATACTGTGAAAAGGCTCTGTTAAAATGAGTGAGCGCTCTGAGGCATAGGAAATCACTATAGGTGCTGTTGTTGTAATGTGCAGTCACTGACAGTAATTCATGGCACACACTGAGGGACCACTCTACCATTCATAGACACCACGTTACCGCCAGCTGGACAGATCATGAACTCATAAAATCCCATCTTAGTTATCCATTAGCCCACATGCACAGAGCGGCGGCTGGGTCTTTGCATACAGATAACATGGACAAAGTAAGAGTAATGCTCTACAGTATAAGATAATAACTGTGTATGTATTGACTATAGAGGGCTGCAGGAATGAGTCCTAAAACCCAGTGATAAGTTACGTAGCATTCATGCACCTCTGGTTTCCTCGTCCTGAAGTCGATGGATTTTCTGAATGAGGTTTTGGTTAGATGCCTAAAATAAATTGTGTGGTTATTACAAGCTCAAGACATTTCCAAGTTTTATCCTACCGTAGAAAATACATGTCAACACCCCACTGATTCTTTAAGCTTTCATATGTCTCAAAAAGGCGGTTGCTAACAAGTGGTTAAATGAGACTACAGAGGTTGTTGGGGGCCTTTAACGTCCTCACACTGAATATGAAAACGGATCTACTCACCAGTCCACCTTTACAGCGTTGCTGTGTTTATACTAACTATTACTAACTCTGTAAGAGGAAAGGCTTTTGAAGAAGAGGTAAGCGCTTAATCAAACTACAAGTTGGAAGTTTAGCAGTGGTGACAGTGAAGTAGTAGCTTTTTACTTCTGGTGATTGTATTTAGACTTCGTAAATCATAAAATCATAAAAATGATGTTCAGTATCATATAACTTTTGCTTGTGAGTTTATTTTCTGCAAAAATCAAATTATCATTTTATAAGAGAGTCTGAATTTTGAGAGTGAAATGTATGCACCTATATGATTTTCCACTCACTTTAAAAGGCACATTTACTGTGCGACTCTGCTGGCGTGAGTGCAGATGCAAAACAATAGTGGTTCGGCTGATATACTGTATGTCTGTCTCATGTACCTCGATTTACTGCTCACTGCTACTGACTTTTATCTTATCTGTGTTTTATAGGAAGTGGTGAATAAATGCATGAGGGCCTGATTCCGGAGAAAGCCGACAGCTCTATCAAAAAGTATGGTTTCACAAATCGTCTTGCACTGTGTATATATCTTTTTGTTGTTGTTGCATGTTTCTGTTATTTTGTCCACTGTCTGTACATGTATTCCAGTTTACACATTGCCTATTTTTTTCTGTCATTGAATGTCTCTCCCTCTGTGACAAATGTTTGCTCACTACATAAATGACAGAGATGGTCGACAGCATGGAGTTTTAACCTCCTCTGGCTCCTCTGGTCAGTAGTCCTGTGAATCTCTAGCCCATGCTGCCACCCAATGAGCAACTGGAGAAAAGCTGGCAACCTGAACCGTTCTCAGGTTCATCACCTAATTTCTCGGGTAGTGTTAGTTCCGTCAGGCTCACCCTATCACTGATCCATCAGCTGACACAGTTGTGAGTTGTTAGTGATATGGTGAACAACAAGACAGGCTATCTATTTGTGCAAAATTCCTGCTTATAGCTACTGCACAGCCTGCTGCACTGTATAATTTAATGGTGTTATGAGTCTGTAAGTGCTGGAGAGAAAGAATTAAAGGGAGGAAGATGGAAAAAAAAAATAAATGGGGGAGGGGGAGGGATGTATGTGTGTGTGAGACACTAACTGTGGCAGATGTAGGATGTAGGAGGCTTTGCACCAATCTTGGTAAAGTAATTGCAGTATTCTCCAACTTCACATTCATCTTCAGTCGCCTGTCTGGCAGCTCCAGACGAATGAGGAGAGGCATCTGTAGTTATTCTTTTCTCCTCCCCCTCCCCTCCCCCCGCGCCGATTCATGAAAAGACTCTTTCACGTACATTTTGTGTACAAGACATGAGGTAATAAATACACAGAATATGGCGTGGAGTAGAGACATTTTTTCTTGGTTTCTACGGCAACAATAGGAAGATGCCACATTTAACAGCCTTTAACAAGTTCTTTTCACTATGGCATCGTGTGTTTTTTCTATTGATTGTCCTTATTTGAAAAAGAGTTTAAATGCACAGAACTGCAAAAGAAGTGTCAAAGCATTCTTTGCTTTCCCTTCACAATCTTACACACAAGCACATAAGCACATATAGTACACCTGCACACACACGCACACACACACACACACACACACACACACACACACACACAACCAACACACACACACACACACACACACACACACACACACACACACACACACACACACACACACACAGATGAATGTTAAACAATTATGCATAATTATCACTAATATGATATTGCAGTCAGGAAATCATAAGCAGTTACTTTCATACATGGGTTTACAGGCTGATAAGGTTAATGCTCTTTCACCCACAGTTTTGCTGTAAATAACTGCATAGTCTCTTTATCCGGTGAACCTTAAAAGCCTCTCTAATGCGGCAGTCTATGAACATGAGTGGGCTGAAATGAGGTTTGTTATTAATGTATGTCATAAGTTTCAAAAGACAACAGAACATTTAAAGTTAATTCAGTTGGTTTGACACAAAGAAGGAAAGTGAGGATCTTGGCTATGAACTTTTAATGTTTCTCTTTCCTCCTTGAACCGTCTCATAAAGACATGTCATAAAAATTATAGCCAGGTACATCAGGGAAATATTAAGAAGGTGAAGGGTGCCACACTGTTATACGGCTTATATCTACGAATCCAGGGAGTATAAAGTATTTCAGCCTGGTGCAAAAGCATCATTGGCATTGCCTCAGATAAGTGTTGGCCACTGACAACGTGTATGTTTTTGTTTGTTAATATATATTCAAAGTTCAATTCCTGAAACTAATTAAAAAATGCAAATGTGTGTGTACACAGTCAGAGAGGTGTTGACTCAACTGCTGCTGCTACAATGCTTTTTTTTTAATATAGTAGTGTGTGTGTCCCTCTTATCTCTTTGCCCACTGCTATTAACATAAGAGGACTCAATAGCAGTACAATACAATGAGCTGAAAGACTTAAAGAAAAACGAAAGACTGAATTGACTTTGAGGCCTGTTTATTCACGGCAGAGACTTGTGGAGGAGCAAATGAGAGAGCTGATGTTGCAGTTCCAACTGGTTACCATTAGATGTTACTATAGTGTAACTATAGTGGATTTCTATAGTATCCATATGGATTCCGTGACCCTGTAAACATCACCTAGGATTCAAGTGTGAATCTCTGTTAGTTAACTCACTACAACATGCTATTCATTTACTGGCAGAAATCCCAGACCCACGTTACTGAACTAAAAAAAAAAGAAAAAAAAAGTTCCTTGATACAAGACCCATCTGTCCGGTGCATTTCATGGAAATGTATTCATGTTTTTGGAATATTCTGCCTAAAGACAGACAGATAAACAGAGCTCCAGGGGCGGGGGAGGAGAGAGGAGAGAGGCAGAGAGTTGGCAAAATCAAGTGCAGCACAGACAGCAACAGGATCTGATGATGAAGTATTTAGTGAGGTTTACATAATATGACCATGCACAACAACGTGTTACATTTAGGCAGAAGATTATTTGACCAATAGTCTAAGTACAATATATTCCGATTAATAAATTGTTACAAAATGCAGTAACAAGTACATTGGTTCATCAGGTTGCCATGGTAATTGACTATATGAGCAGTTTTCTTACTTGCTGTAATTAAGATGGTGCACAGCAGCTGCTAAACTTGAGGTTGCAGAAACAAATCTTGTGAATAAATGCAGACATCTAGCCAGAGACAGAGGGAGGAGCGTCATGGGTAGAGTTTAATTTATCCTATCTCAGGTTCTCAGACCCATAAATAATTGTTGCATTGTGATTTAAATAGGTCTGGGTGTGTTTGCTGGATCACAAATGTGCATGCTCATGTGTGAGGTATCAAATAATGAGGTCACTGGAAATATTTTTTTGGTTTGCAGATAAATAAGTTCACTGTTGGTATTCCAGTGCTGCAGACTGTAGGAAACATTACACAAAAAAACATACTTGCAGTCTGCATGGGGCTAGACATGAATTATTAGCATACTTCTAGGCAAAACTGAAATATTAGGTGTATCCAGGGCACTGACATGAAGATTCATCTTGTTGTTGTACTTGTTGTAATCATGGTTTTGAAAAAGAAGGATTTATCTGTAGCACTGGTGGGTGTGGAGGTAGTAAAAGGATTACTTAGATGGTTTGTTTTGTACAAATAAATGTATAAATTTCACATTTAACTTAGCTTCATGTTTACTTCAATCTGTGGTATGCGACTTTTTATTCATCTTTAAAAATCCACATCTCATCAACTTCACGTTTTCATGCTGCTAGGGTACACATAGAAAATATGAACAAAAACATGACGCAAATTGCTTCGCTAATGAGTCTCCAAAACAAACTCAACTGAGCATCCAGACAAAGCAAGGACAAAACCCATTCATCATATCCTGTTCTGGTGACACAAGCAATGAGAACGCAATTGAAGAAATGAGCTTAGTGTTGCCTGAAAGACTGATCCTCATCTCTTTCCATAGTTTCAATCCCCTACACAGCGCAATGGAGATCATAAATCCTCAAGATTATGGGAAAATGACATTCGGACATTATAGCCTGCCACTGTAATAGATGAAGCAGCTGTGAGTCACTGGGTGACAAAGTGAATTACACCATTATGTTTTTTTTTTTTTGGTTCAGTGACCGAACATTGCGTCCTTATGCTGGTTTGACAGAGAGTCTAACTCCCACATGAAAATTCACTACTGCAGCAGTGACTGGCCTGAACAGAATAAGTTTGCGGATAGACGCTTTAAATCTACCGTCTACTATACGTTGGGTCCTAGTGATAGAGCGAAACCCCTCAGGGAGTGAGGCTGCGCATTGTTTGATCGAACTGACCTCCAACTACTCGATAGTTGGCTTTTTGAGGATTTCAGCTCTTCAATCTCTTTTGAATAGCTTTTGGCAACAATCCTCCAGCCCCTTTCAGTGAGCGAACGTGTTAAACGTTTCTTTTTTGTATCAGAATAACAAACAGTGTGCAGCTGAATCTGCAGACAGCGACAATCTGTTGTCTCCACAACACTGTGTGTATATTCTTTTATAAACCATGAAGTCATAGGAGTGAAAATCACACTCCCAGAGGCGCGATACTGCTCCATGTGTCAGTGTAGCTGTGTGTCTTTGTGCATTTTGCACTTGATGCAGTTTTACAGTCACTGAAAATTTACCCTGATTCAGGAATATGTGGATTGTGATCTGATATCACTCTGCATACATGCATAAAATAAATCTTTGATTATTGTCATGGAAACAGACCATGCGCCATCAGAAAATAATTATTCATGACTATGACTTTGAACAATAGAGGTATTGAAGATGATGTTTTGTTGGATTTACGCTATTTTTAACATCTTCTCTCATTCCACTAAAGCTTATGGAAGAGCAGCGTGACAGAGGAAAGTGATGAATTACATCTTCAGTAGCAGATTTGAACAGTTGAACACCTTCACCCTGAGAGATCTATCAACCTTAATCACTATGGATTGAGAGGAATCAAGGAAAAGGCACTGACTGAACACAAACCTGACAGTCTGAGATTCAGGGACTATAAAAAGTGACCGGATAATTAAAGTCAGCTGGCAGACAAAAGCCACGGCTATTTCTTTTGCCAGAAAAATAGATCTTTAATTGTTGGGGACTAGCGGCTGACTCAGTGTCCGTACAGTGTGGTACTCAGGGGTGCTTCTTCAGCACAGATAATGAGCCTCGAATGCTTCAAGTATGTCCACAGCCTCCAGAGCTTTCCCCTCTTCAAATGTGGAGCACATAAACTTAAGAGACTGAAAGGCCTGAATTGTTCTGACGGTGTCATTTTTACAATAAATAGTGAATATTTTTTACATAACAGTGTCACTGTTTGCTTACAGTATTACAGTGATTGAAATGACTGGAAAAACATTAGGGAAATCTTCCTGGTGGTCATTTACCTCCCCTTTGCATTAGTATATGAGTGATATAAGTTTGATGTGGGGAGGCAATATTTTCTTATCAAAACGATTTGTGAAAATTATGTTTTTGATAGTTTGCATATCTAGATTAATATTTAGCTGTTAATTTACAGAATCTCGATTTTTACAAATTGAAAGCCAATCAACCGGCTATAAAAGGTGATGGGTGATGATATAGAAATTGCTACAGCCTATAGGTGATGCTATTCATACATGAGAATGATATATAGAGTAGGTTGAACATGATTTCTACATATGGTAAACAATCTTCCAAAATGTCAGGTTAGATTTTCTTCTATAGCTGTTGATTGTGTCCCATGATCTTCCTCAGCAGATGGATTCAATTGTCATGAGATAGTGTGGATGTTGAAATTTAATTTTTTTTCCTGAGCTTTAAGGACTTTTTGTCTATGTTGACCTACGAATTGAACTTTTAAATCTGATTTGAATAACATTTTTTGTTTGATTTGAACCTTTAAACCTCAACTATCAAGCCACCGTCCACAAGACGTCCTTATAATGCTCCGATTAAATAAAAAGTTGGACATCGACATTCAACAGCAGAACTCCATCTGCTGATGAAGATCACGGGACACAATCAAAAGCTCCAGAAATGCTACCAAATGGATCTCGTGGTGACACGGTTTTCTCAGCTGCTGCTTCCAAATTCAAGAAACTCGAATTATCTATCACTATCTGATTTGATTACCTAAAAATTAAAGCCTCATGTCAGAGCGACGCAAATAGAGTGTGAAAAGTGCAAGAAAATTGTCAGCCTGTTGCATAATCAGGCTCTTGCTTCTTCTCTCATAAAATAATATGTAATTACCCATATCCTTACATAACCTTCTGCCTGCAGCCTGGACCTTTAACTGTGTTGCTACGGAGAAAATTTAGCATTGTCTAATTATGTGGTGTAATTTCAGGCGGGTTCAGTCTTAATCATGTTAGGGTTATTTGCTTTTATATTAGTATTATTGTAGATCATCTCATTTGAGCCAATGGAGAAGAAAGTAAATGAGTTATTGTTTCTTTAGCACAGCATGTTATCCAATTACAACATCAGCAGAAGCAGTTACAAACTAAAGTGCTGTTATACCAGGTTGTTTTGTCTTTAGTATTTATATATTACAAGATGATAACCATTTGGAGCCAGGCTCAAATCAGCGTGACATTATTCGTTTCACTTTTAGAAATTATTATCCGAAATATCTCTTTTTTGCACTGTGTCACATTTATCGGGGAAACAAGAATGGAAAAGTCAACTTGCTATTTCAGACTGAGGTTTGACATCTGTCATGACGTTGTTATTTATAAAACAAGTGACATGTGATTAAGCACCTACCGTTAGACGTGAACAGTCTTCTGGAAACAGCTACGAATAGGTAATTATTGCTGAAAAAACAGGCACCTTTCCAACTGCAGCTGAAGAAATTGTTGACTATATTCAGGGTCTCTCTGAGGACAACAGCATCAACTGCTCATTAGTAGTTAATTGAGAAAGATTTTACTTTTTGACAGTAATGGATATCTTCAATTTTGCTAAATTTCCCCCTGAATCAATATGTAGTCCTGTTGTTAATACAGCCCTAATGTGTTAAATTAAACAACCTCCCTGGCTACACTTAGCGCATACAGGCTACGATGGGATATTGATTTATGAGCCAAAAACACACAGGAAGTCAATACTTTGCAGACTTTGCATTACCTTTTCGATAACAACACTGCGCCTGGAATACCTTGGGGCACAGCGAAGAAAAACATTTTAATATGAGTCAACAGATGTCACAGTCCCAGATTTATGGAAACTAAGATTCCCTGTAATTTCACTTCAGCAGATCTTATTTATAAAATCATTTGGTGTATCATCTACAAGCCAGAATCCCTTCTTAATATAAAATTAATTTTGTCACAATTACCTGCTGAGTGTCCTTTGAGATCCACTATAATCTTTTGAGTACATAACTGCAATAATCTAAAAATATGTCCCGCCTGTCTAACAGTTTAGCAGAAAAGCAGAGAAATGACAGGAAGAATGGTGAAAGAGTGAAAAGGGGTTTTCAAATGCTGGACAAGAAAGATGGAACATTTTATTTCTGGTACAATTACACACTGCAACACGACCACCTTGATGGAAAAAAACAAAAAAGTCAGAATTATAAACCGTGACGATCAATGACAACTCGACAGATGGAGCAGAGCAGGTGTCAGTAAACCGTCCTGATGATTAAATTATTTGACAACACAAAGACATTTTATCAGCTCTACTTAGCATCAGCACCACTGAACACGGTCTCTGTCCACATAAATCTGCCGTCATGGCTCTGAGTTAGACCTGCTGTATTGTAGTTTAACAGCTATAACAAAGAAACAAATCAGGTTTCAACAGCGACCGCTCAATAGGAATCACAGGTGTAATAAAAACTGTCTGAAGTGCTGACAGTTTTTATAGTTTTAAAGTGACACTCGACAAAAACACGCATCATTTATGGCTGTAAAAGGCTTTTTGTTTGCTCCATCATAGAGAGCGAAGGCTGCAGTCAGTGGATTCCAATAGTGAAAAGCTTTCACATCGGAAAAAAAGTAGTAAAATATCCATAGAAACTTCTCAAACCAGAAACACAACACTATGGAAGAGATACAAAGCTTCTGCATGTACAGTATTACAGCATGAATGTAGGAAGAAATCTAGAAATTACCACAGAAAAAACATCCCGCCTACTCCCATCTCAGTTGGTGTGTCATCTGTCTGACCCACTCTGCACATACTGCAGGGCTCAGTTTCTGTGACAAACACGATCGTGTGGAGAATCACTTTTTAAAGATGTCACAGTCCTTTTAAATTACAAAGCGAGGCCTTTTTCCCAAAATCAGAAGGAGGAATCATTTCTCTTGCTTCCCAGAGAGAACGGAACTGGGAAATCCATCCACTCAATTAACCAGGCAGTTTCCACATAAAAGGTTTCTCCTACTATGGAACTTATGACAGCCTGCTGCATGAACTTAATTTGTCTTTAATAATCAGTCAGAATAAGAAATTCCCTTCAAGACAGAATGAAAATGAAATGACTGCTTTGCTTTGATCTCATGTTTTTTTGACTAATTTTGAACATATTGAAACCTGTCAGGAAGGCATATGAAACCATAGAAAAACAAAATTAGTGCTGAAAACTGCATTTCATATTTTGACTGCATTTATATTTGAAATACATTGCATAATACTGAAATGTACAAAGAAGTGGTTGACATTCT
Organism: Seriola dumerili; assembly: GCF_002260705.1. Taxonomy (NCBI): domain Eukaryota; kingdom Metazoa; phylum Chordata; class Actinopteri; order Carangiformes; family Carangidae; genus Seriola; species Seriola dumerili. Next base: position 737,808 of record NW_019174357.1, on the reverse strand, counting down.
GTGTTGGATGTTGACAACAGTCTTTGCCATTGCAAGCAGACGGGCATCAAACATACGGGCTACTGTATCGGCATTACACTCAACTGTGAACAAAATGTAGGGTAAAAGCAGGACACTGTCACAGCACATGTGCAAAAGGGTAAAAAGCCTTTTTTCGTTACTGCAAATACATTAATATGCAAAATACAGATGAATCATTTTCCAGTTACTTGGTTTTTTCATTATCTCAAAAGCACTACTGCGGGGTTTTCACATTTCCAGTGATCCATAGGAAAAGCACACTTCATCATCATCACACCATTATCATGATATTGGATTCGATGATGCCAACATTATCAACAGTGCTGGTGCTACGTGAATGTGAATGTACAAAAATAGTCGCCACAAGAAGTAGCTTCATCACAATTTGAAAGAACTGAGACAAGTGAAAAAAACTAAAAAACTAAAAAAATTATTTGAGTCACTTCTCAATATCATGCCACCTGTCGTGTTTGTTTAAAAGCTCAAACTAATTGAGCACAGAAGAATGTGCATGACATATGGAGGAGCAGGAAACTGCATGAGGGACTTATGATAAGTGCTGGCTCTCATTAAAAATAGTGTACAATGAATGGAGACCAAACTTTTGTAACATTTCTGTTGTAGTTGAGATGTGAGACGCTGGAGTTTCTGACACATTCATTAGGTTTGCTCAGCAGTCAAGTGTACCAAAGTTGGGTGTTTTTTTAATGAACAGCCACTCTGGGGACCATTTCATTACATTTGTGATATGTGTGACAGCCTCGGGCCTGCTTAAGCTGTCTTGGTGTCTACGGTCTGCTTGTAGTTTTGAGTCTTGCAGGTAACTGGTGGAGCAGGGATGTGCCCCCAAGCTCTATAAAAGCTCCTCAAAGTCATCTCTCACTCTGTCTATGTGCTGCATTTGTGTTTCTTTTCTGCTCTCAAACATCCTCATTCCCATTATTTCCTAAAAGCTGGCCACGACCTACACTGAGCCAAAGCAAAAACTTACTTTTTAGTAAGTAAGTTAGTTTGGTGAGCCCATGAAGCAGCAAGAGACAAAAGTAAAGAAGGGGTCACCAAAGGTCAGCCGAGAAAACGACTATCACTGATTTTCTGTGGACATCAAACAAAAAGAAGCAGAAAGCAGGAGACAGGTCGGTCGCCTATAGGACATACAGAAAAAATAAAACAGTTTGAGCAGTAATTGGAAGGTTGCTGTCACTGGTACTCCTGAGGGATTTGATATCAGCACTGAAGAGGTGGAAGCTGCAGACACAAGGTCCCCAGGAGACATAGACATAAACATGCATATTTAAAATGTTTAAATGGGCAACTTTGTCCTTATGTCTCATTATGTCCCACAATTCAAAGTGTTGACGGTGATTTCAGTGACTCCCCGGTGCCAGTGAAACCATTAAAAGGTTAGCCAGTCAAAGCAAGGCAACGCTGACCTTGGAGGCCTGTCTGTCTGTACGACAGAGAAGAGAGGAGGTGACTCTCTTGTGGGAAGAAACCCCTTAAGCTGTGTTTGCAGAGGCAGTATCGGTTTTTAGTTATGTTTTAGGTTCCCTGTGATTGATCACTGCTGGTAAGTGAACAGCTGTTAATGCTAAGGTTGCCACGTAGCCAGAGTTGGAATAGCTATGTAGCAATAGAAACGTACAAATTTCTCCTTTAAACAAAATGCTACTGTTATCATGATGTAATTCAACTTGTTGGCAGTTTATTTAAGTCAAAAGTTATTATTGCACTCACAGCCACAAATGTGAGGCTCATGGTGCCATGAGAGAAGTCAGGAGATCACCAAAGTTATTAGGATTTGTCCTCTGATGTCTGTACAAAGGCATTTAATCTCTCCTCCCATCAAGGGTTGTTGGACGGTGTCTGCAGCCTTCTATCCTTCCTCTGGGCCCCATATCCCTCCTCCTCTGCCTCCTCCAACTCCTTCTCCAGTCTGTATCACCAGTCTCATCATCTGGCACTGAAATTTTCCATTTTGAACGCACAAAACCTGCTATTAATTATTTTGATTCTACTTTCTGTACAGGCTGCACAGGAAATATCCGCCAAATCTGTCGAGGCATCTAAATTTTGCCTTCAGCATGCCACATGTCTGTTCCACCAATGACATGCTGTGTTTATGGGCCCTGACAGTGCCGTTCCTCTGCCCTATTGTGTGGGGTAACTACTGGCATGAGATGCCAAGTGCCCAAAGGTTATCTGCAAAGTGGAAAACAGTTTAATTTTGTATCATGGTAAATGTCCAACACACACGCGCACACACATGCACGCACACACATGCACGCACACACATGCACACACACACATGCACACACACACACACACACACACACACACACACACACACACACACACACACACACACACACACTCTGCCATGATATGTAATCTGAAAGTACACAATACTTGGAAATTACTGTTGGTAAATGGATTCCAGCTCTTGGAGATAACTGCTGCTTGCAGTAGGCAAAAAAACAAACAAAAAAAACTTCTCTTCTGCTATACAAGCATCATGATGACAGCTGCTAATTATACCATGTGTTGTTCCCACCCCCTGGTTTTTGTTTTTGTCTCATCCACTCTCTAGTGTGACATGTAGGAAGTTAGTTTTGCTTGCATGTTACTTGTTAATTTCCCAGAGGTAAAGTAAACAAGTTCCCTTGCATTGGCTAAATGATCATTGGATGTTATGATTTCCGTTGGCTACATGAAAAACTGAAGTATACAGGGTACCAGAACTGAACTAATATGCTTTATAATAGAACCAGAACTCACTGGACATTAAATATGAGCCTTTTGTGATTGGTTTAAGTCATTTAAGGTTACAGCTTTTGATTTTTTACATTTGGCAAGCTTTCAGAACATGCACTGGCCAAGGGGAGCTGATTTGGTCATTTTCTTCTTCATTTTTATAGTTCATGCAACTAGATCCTAGAGCAAAAAAGAGCTGTTTTGATGTAAGATACAAAATGTACTTAAAATTAGAGTACAGATTCTTCAATCACATCTGATCTGATGTGAAATATAATTCCCTCTCCTAGATAGAAGTGTTAAGAAATCTTCTATCTTCACTCACCATCTCAAGAGATTAAGCTGAAAGCCACAACAACCTTGGGCTGCTTCCCACTGCACTCACTCAACATCACTATGCTGCCACAGGAAAAGCTGCTGCCACAAAAAGACGGAGCATCTGTATCAGATGCCTCAGAACAGAGAATAAACACAACCAAAAGCCTTTGTTGCTTTTAATGTCAACACTGAGTAATAACATCGTATTTATACTTGATGCTCAAATGCATCTGTAATGTACTGTACAGAATCAAAACAAGTTGTAATCCATGAAATAGTCAGGCAAAGCATGGAAAATGTGAACTGAGTCATTCATTTAAATCATATCAATAATTAACAGGGAATAAACACCATCGACATGGCATGTGTGAAATTCCAGACAAACCCTGAAGCAGACACAATAAATCTTAAATGATTCAGCATTAAAGTCTGTCAGTAAACCATTCATTGTGTGGAAGGAGCTGGTACTAATTAAATAGTGCACCATGTAAAACTCAGCATGTCTCCCCACAACTGAAGTCAATCTGGTTTATGGTAACACCTGCTAATACCAGGCAAACATGCCAACTATGCTAACCCTCAGAGCTTTTGATTTTCATTAGCAAGTGAGCAGGTGATTAGTAAGGGAATGCTTATAAAGAGTGTTTATTAGGACAGGGATTACATGGAGATACAGTTTCAACACAGGCCACTTGTGTTTTCTTTTATTAAATTTATACTATGCCTCTTGCTGTGAAGGAAAAGGCTTTAGTACTAAGCACCAATAGATTGTACCAATATATAAACATTCATACAGGAAAGTATCACACAAAAAGAGGAAGGTGAATGTACTCGAGGTGGCAAATGGTGCCATGAATAAAGAAGTGCGTTTAGCAGTTCAACGTCCACTACCTGGACATACAAGGTAACTATTGTAAAATAGTTTAGAGCCGTGTTCAACACAGGGTGCATCATGACAGACTCTGGGGTAGGATCATTTTTTTCCTCATTTATTGTAGTGGTTTTCAAATTTTGCTTTCTATTCTATTTATAAGAAATCTAAAATGAAGTGCAAAGGAAAAAGAAAATATAAAAATGTCAGCACCTGTTAGTCTGTAAATACATGGAAGCGGTTTCTAATGAGATGATGTTCAGCAGAGCCCTATAATAATAATATTCCATCCAGAGCAAAAGGTTAAACTTTGACTGTAAAGTATTATCTCAAATCTCTGACCTCATTTAATACATTCATTTATCTCACAGCGACATTCTCACATATCTGTCAATTAGGCTGGAATTGGTTAAACTACGACACTGCAGGGACTACAAATCACCTGCTTTGTCACTTTGTCTGGGAGACAGGAAGCCAAAGCATCCTTAATCTATACATAATGGTGTGAGTTTCAGCATGGGCAGTGGAGAGCTGGAGAGTGACCCTGAGAATACAGTGGGAGGGAATCTAACATCAATCTTCATTCTGAGCAGGGTCAATGAAAGCTAAAAATAAACACATTAAACTGACAAGGACAAGATACCACATTTTGAACTATGCACCTGCAGACACCTCTTCACAAAGGGGAAGCTACATGCATGTCGTTAAGACTGACTACAAATCTGTTGATGCACAATATGCTGAGGAAAATGATGGAGAGAAGAGCTCGTAACAAAACAATCAGAAATTCCATCCAAAATCATGAAAGAATTAAAAATACTTTCCTGTCTTGATAGCTTGTTCTGCAAACTTTGAGTTAAACTGGTGTTGTCCTATATAGCGTGTACTGCAGAGGTTTCCATGTCTGCTAAATATTTAATTAGCTCAAAGTATAGTATGGCTAGTGCACATGCATGCTGAGGGTCTTAGTGCTGTATGAATGGGAAGGTTCTATAATAATCTGCAGTGTATCGGTGATGATTATTACCAGACTATTTGTGTTCTTGTAATGCAGCCTTTGGCCTTTCTATGTATTATTATGAATTATTTGGTGCAAGCTTCTGATAAATATTCCAACCCAGTCTGGAAAGGGTAAAAAAAAATCCTTTGAAGGACAGAGATGTATTCAAATCAGAGATGTGTTGAATTTGTATCAAACAATATTCAAAATCTGTCAAATGGCAACACAAATAATAAATAATAATAATACATTTTACAAAGGGCAGATGAAACAAACTCTTTCATGAAAGGCATGCCAACTTTGTAGTACAGTAATTAAAATCCCTTCGTGAACACTGCTCTAGTATAATGGTGGGGGCAGAATAGGTTGCAGTTAACCTGTTAATTCTGTACAAATATGATCATCATGTTCCTGTTCCTTGAATTCATTTCAAGACTAATTCTTTGTTGATGCCACTTGTGTTTTTCACAAATAGTATGTTGTCATGAATTTTGAGACCTTGATATTTCAAATACTTTTTCAGCGTTGGCGTCCTGGATTTCACTTGTGCCAGATCATGTGCTTTGAAAAAGTACATATCAAAAGTTTCTTTTTATATAGCTATTTACTACTGTTATAAGAACTTCAAGCTAGTATGATTCACACCTTGATAATGTTTGTAATTCTAGTTTAGTTACTTCTGAGTCCTCAGTCCCTTGAGACACACTAGTGTGTATTTATTTTTCATTTCCATTTTCAGCATCTCGTTGATACACAGCATATTGCATATTGTAGGTGTGCAAGTGGGGAACCATTCTGCACAAGGATGCAATGACTAGACACACGGTTGTTGATGGACACAAGTACTAATGGGGAGGCAACCTGTGAACTCTCACAGTGCTGTTCTGACACATTTCATGTGATTATCTTAGTGCTGTTCAAGTTTTGAGGGATTTATTAACAGTAAATAAAAAAAATCTTCAGTGAACAAAGCATTTACAGTCCTATAATAAAAATAAAATTGTTTTATATGTTGAATTGTTTTATCAAATGTTAGTTAAGTAAAACGAACAGTGTGCTTTTAATCCACTAAGTGACTATGTAACAAAAGCAAGTAGCAGGGAGAACAACCTCCAATGTGTGTGGTCGAATTTCAATAAAAATTATTTTTAAAATGTTGAAAGCCTCATTTTATAGTGTCACACTGTCTTATGTCACTTATTAGGCACAATCAATGTTCTGTTGTGAGGATTCCTCTGAACATCAACCTCATGCTGAGAGCAGGAGTTAGAGGACAGGCGACAGACTGTGTGATAGAGAGGGCTGTTGAGAGTGAAGGTGAGTGAATTATTACACAGAGACAAGCACGGTTAGTCAGCTATTGTTTCTGATGCAGACTTCCCTACATTCAAAAATCTCAGGTTGTCAATAGATATTACAGAGACTGTCATCTATTTTTCTAAGGAAATTAAACAATACATTTCCAACAGTGTCGGCTGCTTGGGAGAAGCTAGCACATTGTGTTGAAAGCATGGGTTTTAAAAGAAAGGCTGGCAAGTGGCCAACAAGTCATCTGATGTTAATCCTGAGTTAGAAAGAGTCCAAAAGTAGAACTCAATCACAATATCTCTGGTTACATGTACTTTCTGAAGTTGATGTTTGCAGTTATTTCTAAATTGTACTATAACAATTGCTCTTAAGTATGTAAAATGTTTGAATAAATAAAATAAATAAAATTTGTCCTTTTATCTATGTATAACTTATCTATGTAGAACAATGCATTTGCCATATGTTGTCTCAATTATTCAAACATTTCTTAATATTTCCACAGTTTAGATTGTTTCTTTGTATCTTTTTGTACCTTCCAAGATAAACAGGGGACCCTGCACTAATTTTACCTTTTTCTGCAACAATGACCACGCAAATCCCAAACTCTCCAAGCATCACACCACAAATGTTAAAATCTGCAACACTGCCTGTTATTTCCAACATGGCACCTGCTTCTGTTGGAACTTGTGTCACCATGATTTGTAAGGCTGCTACAGCCAGTCAAGGTGCAGAGAACAGCAACACTGGTTTTATTTACGGAGGATGGGCGATTAAAAAAAAAGTGCAGGTGGGTGCAGACTCAGGAGAAAAAGTGCTGGCAGCAGGACGCTGCCCTTCAGCATCCCATGACCACTATATAGACCTCAGGTTACCCTGGCATATAGCATATGAAGGTCAGTCATAGTACACCACAAAAAGAAAAAAAAAAGCACCACTGATAAAAACTGCTGATAAACACTTCCACCAACTAAGCCATGTTAGATAAGTCCACTTCGACAAGGTGCTGATGAGGTGGTGATTGAGCTACAGTACTTCCTGTTCTCTCCTGTGAACTAATATTTCAGACATACTTGCATGCACACCAAGCTGTCATACTCATTTTGCACGTTCATTCAAGCACATTCAAGGCACACAGTGCAGCAGAAAGCATGTATGAGCACGCAGCTTTTTTCTTTTTTTTGCTAGAAGCGGAGAGGAGCTGACATACGTTACCTCAGTGAGTGGAGCAAGGACTGGTCGCTGGGTGAGAGTCAAAGATCATTCTGCCAGTGCCATCTGTCAAGCAGGCTGGGTACAAAGGAAGTCGGAGCAAGTGTTCCTCTCCCTCCTTCCTGTGCGCCTCTCTCCCGCTTCACAACAAAGTCCAGTGTTACATTAGAAGAGGGAGCCGTACTCCACAAGCGGGGGAATCCTCCGTCAGACTGGAGCCAATCTGAAGCCAGTTTAAATCTCCCATGAGAAGATGGAAGGACGCACCTCCCTTTTCCTGGGGAATCGCGACTTGCTCCTGCACTATCTGCACAAAGCCCTCTCTCTCACTCTCTCTCTCTCTCCCTCCCTCCCTCTCTCTCTCTCTGTGGTTCTTCTGTCTCCTTCTCTGCTCTCTTTCTCTCGCCTTCCTGATCCTGCTCCACTCGTTCACTTGCTCGCTCACTCACTCTGGCATGCGTTCGTATCCACTGTGGCTCAGGCACCCAGACACACACACTGTACTGTACACACAAACGTATGCAAATAACAAAGACAAACACACATACAAAAAAAAACAACAAAAAAAAAACCTCCTGTCAGCTTCATCAAAGAGTATTTCTGTACAATGCATTTGGTTTCTCCTTCCTTTTATACAGTGGAACATGTGCTTCTGTGTTATAGTGTCTCTACTGATAATGTTCTCACACGTACCACAACATGAGGGTCAGAAAACGTAAGCTCTTTCAGCTATGACAAGTATTTGGTTCCTATTACAATCAAACAATTATATATACACAATTAGATTCTATTACATTCAACCCTTGCTTTGTGGGCGACAAAGTATTACTCACACATTCAACCGGAAACAGTGTGTGGAGGGATTCACACAGAATGAAGGAAGCTTTGGTTGTGATGTAAAAAATGGATGTAATGAATAAAATAAATCTTCCAGAATGAGTCACTGTACAGTAACATCTCACTTGCAAATCCTATTTCCCCGTGATCACATAAAAAAAAATGGGCTACACTGTATCTGTGTGTGCCTGTGTGCATAAAGCTACCAGAGGCGTGATTGGATGCTCCCAAGAGATGTTCTATTTTGAGCCTTCAGCCGTAATGCACAACAGAAGAAAGAGGACAGCAAGGCGCTATTATGAGAATCTCCCCTAAAACTACACCCACGCTCCCAACACCACCTACCCATCTCTCTCTGAAAATCTCCATGCTTTAAGGGGATAACAGCAGGAGGGGAGGAGGGACAGAGTTGCCTGAGGGATATAAATAGAGCTGGAGTGACCTGAGCCATTAGCAGGTGGCGGGGAAGGGTCCAGCGGCTAGGATTGGAGACCAATCACTTGGGAATTTATAATTTTTTTTCTTAATAAAAAAAAGCCATTCAGTGAATAGGCGATGTCATTTGTTTATATCAAGTTCCCACATGTAAAAATATCACAATGTTAGATGCTGAGAGGAAGATACAGCTGTTCATTTGACAGGAGACATGTCAGTGGGGTGAACTGTTGTCTTCCTCCGTACAAAGATTGATGATGGATTGTCAGACAAGTCCAAATGCGGTTACACATTGTTATGGCAACTACACTCGGTCTGAAACTCAGATTTTCTGAGACAGAAAATGTCTCAGCCAAACATTCTTCAGCAAATAAACAGCTAAGTCTGAATCAGGTCTTGATGTATCACAGGTGGAACTTTACTGGTGACCTAAAGATATGATATTGACCTCAGACTCTACTGTTATAACTATGAGGAGAAAAGCAAGAAAAGAAAAGTCAACCATTTAAACAGTAAAGTATATGTAGTTTAAAAAAAGGCCAGGAAGTAATCGAGCACAAGACTTAAATTCTTGAAATGTGTGTAAAACTAGTCTATAAGCTGTAATCAAACAAGCCTTGAAATTCCTCCAAGAATTATAACAGCACAAAGAATTCATTGTGATGAAAAAGTAAAGCGTGGCAGCTCTAATCTGTAGATAAGCTAAAGGTTTAAAAAGTCTGCACAGAGATGGAAGTCACCTGCCTGCAGTTTTACCGCCAACAAGCAGCTGGAGACCAACACACACCAAAACCAACACAAAACATTTTCAGAAGCTTTTGCTGTAATGTAAAGTAAATGAGCAGAGAAACTCTATAGGGAAAGAGGGAAAGACTTTGTTTGCTATGTTTTACAAAAAAAAAAAAACCCGAAATCAATCTTGCTGGTTGAAATTGAGTGGTGAATCATGTAATGCAGCTCAATGCTCTTGCAGACACTTCTTGCTGGTGAAACTAAAGCATACTAGGTATTCATTCATATTCCTCAGGCTTCATTCCATTGACAAAGTTACAGTAAATGTGATTTTGTGGCAGTCTTTGTCAGAGAAGCTTGCCATCCCAAGCTAGTAAATGGGACAGTATGTTAGTCTGGCCATTAGATGTGCAACCATTGTACAAAACCCAGAGGGCATGCAGGGCATTAATAACTTAGTTGCCATGGAGGCTTTCTGAAAGTTGTCTTGGTTGGGAGGTAAATTCATGTTATTAAAGTGAACTGAGGGCAGATTTTCCCACAATAACAAACAAGGTCAAGGAACAATGTGCCCTGTTAACTAGTGCTTAATGAAACTGTGAATTGTTAACATGCTGCAGTCCTGTGTCTTACTGTATGTTGTAGGCTTCATTAAAATTAATTGGAGTGATTTGATCCAAAGTTCATAATGTGGCTTTTAACATTAGAACAATTAAAGAGGTGTGGATAATGTATTGCTTCTTGAATGGCTTCAGCTCATCATAAAATAGCAGTAAAATATGAGGAACATTTGTAAAACTAATTAGGAATTAGAGCATTTAAGAAAACATGTTAAATGGAGCGAACAAAGAATGGAAAAGCCTAAATTACTAATAAAGAAATATTTCAATCATATATTAGTATATTTTATGATTGCACAGAACAGTTGTAATTGTTTTACTGCTGCCTCCAACAGCAGAACACACAGAGAAAACTAGTCTGTAGAGATTTGTAGGAATGCTGTGTGAAGCATCTCAGGATGATTTCACTGAGAAGAAATGAAACATCTTAAAAACCAATTAGAAGTATTAACCTAAAATCATTTTTTTTAATTCTATAAATTACTCACACTTTTGAACTTAAACATGCAAATAGTGACAAGCTGAGTTTCTGTAGCAGAAATTGTGTAACAGCAGCAAGCTGGTTGTGAGGTCAAGCTCACAGGTAAATCTTTTCCTTACGCAAGATCACAAGTTAACTATCATCTGCTGTTATTCACTATGTACCTAATGACTCCGCTCTCTCTGACTCAGCATGACACCATCAAGTAACCGTCTTCTGGGCTCTTACTGTACTTTAGAAGGAAAGACGTGTCACGGTATCATGCCAACCTGACCATAAAACAAATGTCAGTTAGACCCAGGCCCTTCGTGTGACATAAGCTTCAAACTCCTCTGCTTGATTCGAAAAAATACACCACTTCAAAACTTCATTTCCATTGCACCATCTGTCTTCAATCATCTGTTATGCTAATATATTAAAATGTCAGTTTGAAGCAGAAGTTATCCAATTTAGAAGTCACCAAGGATAATTAGTGTTACCAAGGAACACTTAAGAAGCAAATGATAGGCCTGTTAAAAGCTTCCTGTGGAGTTCACATTGCAAACAAATGTGTTTTATTTCACACTACAAACACATCATGTATGTACTGTATACTCATCAGGCTTAACACATTAACACATTAAATGCATCTGCAACTTCATGAACACATTTGGGAAGCCCTTTTTTTTTTTGCTTGAGTTCTTCTACTTTCACATTTGCACATTACTGCCTCTACACTCTGCAAAAATGTCTCTCATCTCATCCTCATGCTTGGATCCCTCTGACAGAAATGATGCATGGCGCTTTTACAGCACCACTGGTGTTCAAAAACTCCACTGGGTGCCTGTACAACTCTCATGTGATCCCTGACATCTGTCATGTAACATGGGCAGCAACTGAGGTATTGATGCTGTAATGAACTGATGCTACTGTATGATACCTCAGGAGAGGAGAGGGATTATAATCTCAATAATAATAATAATAAATGCAATTATCATTATTAATATTATTATTGTTGTAACTTCCTTCAGTGAAGTGCATGTTAAGCAGCACAGCAGGTTTAACAGCACAGTTAAAAGGTTTGGTAATTATACAAAACAACATACTGGTCATTATGGAAGATTAATAACTTGCTGGTATTCGAGGCAAAACATCTGGTCAAATAGTGATCAGTAATTGGTACTTTATGAGAATGAGTCCCACTCAACTGGGAATGTGGGTAAACCGTTAAACAGATGGTTCTTCTCTTTGCATTTCCACAAACAATGAAATAAACTGCAGTATGTTCCACTCATTCCCAAGGACTTAAAATGTATTCACTTCAAAAGTCAAGGTGGTGGAATTTACAAGTCCATCACAACATATGTTACACACACTCACAGACATGAAACTGGCATGCCGGTCTTATGGAGGATGGCCAATCTCTGCAGCTGTGTCCCAAGATGGCTCATGCGTTTCACTTTTTTGGAATGGGTATTGTTCAATGGCCAGAGTGTAATTTATATGAGCTCTGGCCACAGCTTTAAATAAATGAGCTGATATTTATCCTCACTGATTTAATATAACTGAGTGATGAATTTGACCTCTCTCCACTTTCAAATCCCTCAATTCAACAACACCATAATTGAAACGCTTGAAGAGAGAGTACTCGACATAGCCTTTCTCTCCCTCTCCAAAGCAATGAAAGAGGGAAGCAATAGTAAGAGTATAATTACAGAGGAGAGGGGAGGACGATAAAGTCATGGCACGGAGGAAGATACTGTTACAAAGTGACACTTTATTCCACCCTCTCTTCTTCTCTTTGTCAGCACGAAGAAAAAAACATTTATTATCACACATTATAAATTATACATATGAGGAGGATTAGTGACACTGGTCTTACTGCATACAGTATGTGCATGGAGGACACAATTATATGCTTGATCTTGACGGGGAGCTGTGTGGCGGTGCTGCATCTTTATTATGTGACACAAACTGGTATTTGGTGTTAATGCAGGTATGATCAGGGACAGAACAGGCTGATTCTTCTGAGGGTGGTACATAGTGTTTAATTACAGGGGCTTAAGTACATGAGCTAAATGATAGATGTTCCAGGGCTTTGTTAAACGGAGGACTGAGGTAGTGCGAGGTGCACAGAAAGGAACAGATATGTGTGCATGTGCAAGTGTGTTTAAATGGTTCACTGATGTACTGCCTGTTGAATAATTTAGATTGGTAGCTCAGCTGTGTGGTAAATGAAATTCTGTACAGATAACATGGTGATTTATCAGCAAGAAAAAGGAACTGGCGGTTTGTGCAAGTCATCATGGCTTTTGGCTAAGAGACTATTTTACATTATTATGTAAGACTGTCATTGTTCTGTGCCACTGTGATTTAATTCAACAATCGCCTACCTATCTGTCTATCTATCTATCTATTTATCACCCCAAAATAAATGGTCTGGGATGGTAGGACCCTAACTCTAAAACACCTGCTTAATTAAACAGGGAAATAAAAGGCCTTAAAAAGAACAGTTCAACATTTTATGGTTACATACTCACATGTTGTACTTTTGTATGTGTGTCTCATGTTGTGTCTGTGTGCAGGTATTTATATATGTTTGTAATGACCAGTGTGTGAATACTGTGGTTTCATCTTTCTCAACTTAATCCTTGGAAAAATGTAAAAACCAGCATAAAAACTATGCAAATTGCTTTATTTCCACACATAAGATGGATATAGCAACTACATTACATGACTGGGAAATAAAAGCAATGTTAAGTTACCGTATATTAAAGCTACAGTGTGACAAACAGACCTTCCTTTATTATTTTAATGCCCAACAGTATAATTTGTTTCTCACCAGCAGAGTACGTGCAGGATTAGTTGCCAACTGCAGCAGTATTTTGAGTTTCTACTTTTGCGGTACAGTATAATAGCAAGACAGCTGCAAGGAGAACAAGAGAGATAGTTCATCAATATCTCATAAGGTTTTGGGGCATGTTGTTATCTCGACTGTGTCAGAGAAATGCAATGTGAGTATGACTGGAGTGTGCACTGGAGTGACAGCCTGTACTGAAATTATGGGCTCATTAAGTGTGAAGATGTTTACTGATGCCCGCTCCACGCACAGCTGAAAATGTAATTTTGGGCAGGCAGCTAAATATGATTCCCTTCCTCTAAACAGGCCTCTTTCAGATCTTGTTCTTGATTCCCATTAATAATCCAAAACAGTGAAGCAGCATAAACAGTGTGTCTCTCCACTTATAGACCCTGACATGTCCGTCCCCTGTGAGTGCTGTCAAAGGCAACTTTCATGTCCATTTCCCACACTAATTAACCTTAGGAGCTAGTCGATGAAAGAGTCTGAACTGCATGTTTGTATCACTGTGGTTATGCTCCATGGGTATCGGAGATGTCATAAATCTGTTTGGATCCCAACAGGGAAAAGAAGCATTACTCTCTGGCCTCCAGCTGCAACATCATTTGACTTGTCTAAGATATCTTGGCAGGACTCTGACCTGACTTATTTATAATACATTTTGAGAATAACCTGAAGGGTAACCTGACCTAGCTCTGTTACTAAATAACTCAAACCCTTTCATTTACCTTGAGAATTTACAAGATTGTACATTTCAGAGGCTGCTTGTCTGTTTATGAATAATTGCTCAGTATTTCTTAGCAAGAGTAAAGCTATTGTGCCACCATGTGGACAGTAATCTACACCACAGTGCATGATACGGACGCTAAAGATGAATAGTAAAAATAGAATATGACTACTTTAAGAATGAGGGATGTAAGATCTGAGTAAATCTGGATATTCTATTAATTAGTATGTATGAGCTTAAATAAATTTTACAGTGTACTAATGTCATTCTTGTGGATGTTTTAATGTGAAAATATTCATGGTTATACAACAAGCCTCACATGCAAAACTCCATGTTGATGATCAGCTGGAACCTGCAAGTACTTTAATGTTGTAACACGTGTTCTTTCACATGTTGCACAGAAATGATCAGCAGCATATTGTCAGGTGACAGACGTTCATACTTAGGATAGACTGAGTGTCAAGTGGTGTGAACAAATTAATGGATTATATTAATATTATACTGTTCTGGTCTTCTACCTTATTTTTACTGTATTTGTGTGGCTACTATTTGCAACCAGGACCCAAATACAGGGAGAAATGTATTTTGTATAATGTTCTGGGGATTTAAATATTTCAACTTTAATACTGATGGTGATGATGCCCAAATGTTCAACCAAGGGATAGTTAAGACCTGATTTTAGGCTTAAGGCTTTTAATGGAGATCAGCACCAAGACACTTTACCACATTAGATCCTAGAGGGCACCAGCTGGGTAAATGAGCTTTGCATGTTAAAATGCTTTTTAAATTTGTCATACAACAGAAATAAATTACAGTGGAAAGATGCGTGGAATTACTTTAGAGTGCAGGTGCATCTTTTCAACCATTAAGGTACATGCTAACAGTGCAGGGTTGCATATATTCAATATGTTCACTAATTAGACCTGATCCAAGTTTTTATTGGTCTATAATTAATCTGGCTCTACAGACAGACGAAAGGAAATGACTTTGGAGGGCTTCACTGCGCCATGACCCCAGGGACTCACCCTGTTTTATCTTTGACCTGCATGGGATGGAGATAGTAGGGTAGAGACTAAATCACTTTCCCTGCGTTGGCTCATTAGTTGGGGCCCTTGGGTGAGACAGGCTCTGTGATGATACCCTTGGAGAAACAAAGCCGAGTCACTTGAGGAGCCAGGACATACATACGCATGGTATTATGAGACATGGTATTGACAGACATGATGCTTTGTACGGAATACAAAAAACTGTACCATAATGAAGTCTCAGAAAACAACAATTTACAAAGGGTTTCTTTCTTTATCTATTTATTTACTCATTAAGAGCTTTGGTGTAGACCACCTTAAAAGTAATGACATTATTCAGACAAGCAGTTATGAAAACATGGGTGAATATGGGTATGTTTTCATTTTTTTTCCAATCACTGTCATTTTCTGCAGAAAATATGTTGTCAGTTTTGACCACAGATCAAATAAGGGTCCTAACGCAATGAAAAATTGGCTGTCAGACATTGTTGTCACTGAGGGTTTGAAGGTTGATAAGATAGCACTGAAACCATTTGGAAACCTTTGATGTCAAAATTTGTGTCACAATACACAAACTCAGTAGCTGAAATAAATCCCAAAAGGCCTCTGCAAGATTTTACCAATTCTATATACTAATTAATAGATTAGACCAATAAGTGTCTGAAATTAACCATCATCAAAATATAAAGAATTGGTGTTCTAACTTTTGCAACATTGGCTAACATTTAACCATCTGGCCATTGCTGCATGTGTTGGACTGCAGGGTTCTACAGCTCTGCCTGGACACACACACAAACACATATGAGTACATCCCTGTGACAGCGAGGCATTTATCCAGTTCTCACCACGACATATGGCATAACATTAATGTGGGTAAACTTGTGCCTTGTCATCCAATGAACAGCTCAGTTTTATAATCTCTCTGGCTGCAGTTTGTTAACAGGTCTGCCAGTTCAACACCAACAGAATGCAGTGAATTTGAGCAGGATTACGGCTTTTGTTGTTTGGATTATCTGAATCTAATTACCTTGCAGAGGAGCTTAACTGACTCTGCAGCCTATCGGCATGATTGCTTTGCTGTTTCTGAATGCTGGAGAAATTAATAATTTATGGACCAAACAGACTAGCTTATCATTTATTATTTTACAGAAATTAACTTCTTATAATACATGTTGAACTCCACAGACAAGCATTCACTGCTGTGCATCTACAGTACACACATGTTTGAGAGACATCAGAAGTTAATATCTTCTAAGTTGTTCTGTCATGATTTTGTACAATATCAAGCATGCCATCAAGAGTCTGAGTGTCGTGAAAATTCAACACTGACTTTTCCAAGCCACTGAAAAAAAAGACTTGAACACAACAATTCCTTCTATTCATCTCCCATCTACAGCTAAAATGCAGCTGCCACACTCCTAACTGAAGCTGAACAGCCATATCCCCATACAGTTTTCCCACACTTCACTAGGTGCCAGTCAGTTGTAGAATACAGTACATGTGTGTGTATGTGTGTAGGAAATATAATCAACAACAGATTTTCCCCAGATCTTAAGCAGTATATTAAGGTGGACTTTGGTGAAGTTTTTACTAGGTGAATCAACAGGTAGCAACATGCAGAGAGTCCTAGAGCAAAAGGTCAAAGGGCAGGCAGGTGGTCACACAAAAGGCAAGGTCACTTACTGTATATTATGATCATATGTTCAGTATCAATGTATTTGTGACTGTGTGTTGTTCACTAATCCCAGGGTTGCCCAGCTCCTCCTGTCCACATGTCAAAGTGCCCATGAACATGGTAGCTTGCTGCCATCAGTGTGTGTGTGATTAAGTGGCAAATTGGAAAGAGCTTTGATAAGTACTATTAAATGCAGCTATTTAGCAAAAGTATCTGCATTTGCATGATCAGCTAGTTCCTTGCAGCAACATATTAGATCTCCTGTGTTACAGTGCGATATGCCATGACTGAAAAACTAAACCACCTATGTTAAATATTAAATGGTAGCTGCTGGTAAAGAACTCAAGGTAAAGCAACTGACTCCTCATAAAAATGATGAAATATTTGTGGGCATTAAAAAGCATTTTATTTAAAGTCTGTAACACTCTCACAGCAAGTGGAGTTTGAATTTTAAAAATAAGTGTTTTCCCAAGCGTCCCAGCAGGTTTCACAGAGCACTGACAGACTTAAGGCCCAACAGAGCACTGTAGCATGCAAATGACTACCAGTGAGCAAAGTAGCACAACCTCTTCTAGCATACACGTGCCATCCCAAATGTACTTTGAAAGAAAACTGTGCACTAACTTTTGTGAAAACCACTGCTTTGCCTCTTATGTTCAAACATTTTAATGAGAATGTAGGCAATCCAAGAGTGTTCGTGTCTCTCTCTTTCTCTCTATTGTCAACAACCACCCATCTAATAGTTGTGCTTGCCAACACAGACCAGGATGGGGGAGTCTGTTTCTTAAACCCAGATTTAAAATGCTCTACACCATGGCTTTGATCTTAGCTGTGTTTTATCAGAGGGAGCTGCTGCATAAGATTTTGCAGAGATAAAAGAAAAGATCAATTCCTTGACCAAGACTTGGATCTTGCCTCATTTGCTAGTCACAGCTTTGACTGAGTCCTCATTAGAACCCGGGGAACACACGGGATCCACTGTCACAGCATCCATGTAGGATAGTGTGACAGAGAAGAAAGTGCATCGGAATCAGCTGCAGAGCTCAAACTGACACAGTTCAATAATTTAAACCACCCAGGCCGCATATCATACACAGTCTAATTAGAAATTTTCATGCTTCTATTTCACAAGCAGGGTCAGAGCAAAGCCTGAGTAGTTCCTACACATATTTCCCTTTGCCACGTTTGTATCACTTGGTATCACTTCACACTTTCTGCATCTATTCATTGTGTGTGTCTGTGTGAGTGTGTGTGTGTGTGTGTGTGTGTTAATGTGTGCACTGCCACTGTCCATCTAGTACACCACCCCAACATTTGGTTTGACTCACGAAACTGGAAAAAATGTGTTTCTGGGCCAGGTCTCAGCACATCCTCAGCTGTTTCTGCCTCACCAGACTGAACACGCTTGTTACAGAATGAAAATGGAGGCAGAATGTTGTTGACAATGTTTGGATCCCCTGATCCTTATCTGTGTCACGTCACCTCAGCCAAGTTTGGTGCCATCAGCCTTAGCATAAGTCATGAGTTAGAGGAACATTTCTAATCATGGTGCCATCACTGCACATTGAGACACCAGCATCATGGCTACTGCTGGTTATAAAAGCTCAGACAGGATGATTGAAACATGATTTACACACCTGGTTAACATGTCAGGAGGATCTACTTTTCCATGTGCCCACATATACTGTATAGACAGTAGTGCAACTCTTGACAGATTCCAGAAATATATAATAAATAGGAATTTAAATGGTAAAAGCAAGCAATGCTTATATGTCAAACTGAAAAAGTTATTATGCTGTATCATATTTTATAAAATAACTTAACTGTTCTTTTAGCTGTTTAATTATCCCTCTCTGTCTTTCCCTGTCCTCAGTAGCCTGAACAGGTACATTATGACGTCAAGTTTGGCAGCAGCAGCTGTTAATTTTGCTGATTGGAAATGAGTAAGTGAAGTAACGAATGCATCCATACTCATCCATTTGGAAAGATGCCACCCAAGGAAAATTGTTATGGGCTGGACCAGATGAATTCTTTATTAGTGCTTCCCTAGGAGCAATTTAATCAACTGGCAGTAAAATTCCCGCTGACTGAACGTACAGTATGCCCCAAAAGAACAGAGCAGAAGTTTGGGGTTTTCTGAGTAATACCCTGGCAAGAAGTTGCAAAAACTGAAACTTACATACCTTGGGCTTTGTAAGTTGTCCCATTATCATTTGATATGCGATTCCCATCATTTGGTTGATGACAGCAAATTTATTTGTAGGCAATGCAAAAAATATGATTCAGTGGTGAGTAATGTCACAGATTTATAAATGGCCCACAGCAAGAAACGGCAGCAATGTAGCCCAAAAAACTGTCAGGACAACAGTGACATTTTTACAGTGTTATACTGCCACACAGACAGCCAGAGGGGCTGGCACCACAATTGTATTAAACCTCAAATTACATCCACTTGAGACAAGCTTGGGTACCTGACAAGTGACAACTGTGCACCATTCAGTGATAGAGTAAACTCATAATGTCAATGATAATTGATGTCACCCATTCTTTCTCTGGAAGAGGTTAAAACAGCATGCTACTGCCCAAAAGTTGCCAGAGTGAATACATTTTTTATACTATGTTTAGTAGTCTAACAGTTAATGGGTCACTAAACACATAACACCATAACCGATAGTACTACACTGCTTCCAGCAACGATCGAAATGAGACAGAAAACATTCAATTTGTTTCCCTTATAACATGATTCCTATGAGATAAAAGCAACAACACCAAAGTAGCTCCTTAGGCCAGAAAGTATCCTTGTGAGTTTCTGCCCAGAGTGAGGGTATGTCATAAGAAATTTGGCATATTTCACACTTTTAGCTTAATCTGATCACTGTGCAGAACAAAGTTTGTTCAGCCCAGAAGCTCTCTTTAGAAACCACATCATTAGACAGATGCCCCTTAATGCTCCAACACCATCACTGAGCTGTGTAATCTGGCTCTGACACAGTTGGCATGCATCACTTCTACCCAGAGAATCACAAGATAGATTCATGACATTGGAGGGGCTGATAACTGTTCAACAGAGGAAGAGATGGTTGCCTAATCACTATACCACTGTGGCTGCTAACAGCCAGTTTTCATATTAGACAAAGCCCCAATTAGATCCTAATTGTCCCAGGTGACAGTTCCCGTAGCAACAGGCAGGGATGTCTGCAGTTTCACAGCAATATCTCGTACTAAAGTCATGTTATAACATCTTGCAACAGTCAAGCTCCTTTATCCCTAACTAAAGCTCAGGATTCTCTTTTGCTGAAGAATCTCACCGGTAAACCTCATTACGTAAAAAATGCTGTGTCCCAATTCCAGACTATGAAAGTAAGCATCGAGTAGATACACACACCAACAGGAACATGGAGAGCTGTGTCTGAATACTACTGTGAGCACTGTTTTTCTAGGGACTTGATTCTTTTTATTTTTAAGAGCTTTGAGTATTTTCATAATTTCCTTTGGACCCTGTATTGCAGAGCAATATAATATCAATTAATATCAAAAAAAAAAAATCACATTATGGTAATTTATTTACTGGCATTTTACTTTTTCCAGTGTTAACACTGTACTTAAAAACGCAAAACATGTGTCGGCCTAATTACAGTGTAAAATTAGGACATGAAATTACACTCCTTGAAATTACAGCATCTCTCTTATGAGGATTTCTCCACTGAAAATGACAGTGTACTGCATGTCTGCCACAGCCTGTATTTATATCTCTGCAGCCTTCAGTTTACAGTAGCAACATCATTTTGATATTTCAAGCTGCACAGGTATAACAAGCTTTATTGTGACAAGAAAAGTATATCTTGTATAGTAGATTTTCATCAAGTTATGTCATGATGCTAAATACAGTGCCTACAATCCACCACTTTTAATTAGTTCCTTACAATCAGCATGACCGTAGTCAAGACAACGAGAAACAGCTGGCCAAGAAACACTGGCTGCCTATGGACGGAGCTAACCTCTCACTGTCACTGCATTAATTAATAGCAATTTACAAATATCAACGCAACTGGTGTACAGAAGTTTAACATTTAAACTTGTATTTTCAGATTGTTTTAAATGCGTTCTGGCAAAATTAACACTATTTTTCATCCTCAAAGTTGGACCTAATACTCTACACATGAGAGAAAGATTATTTAGAGTATTTAAGCTAGTCCTTAGACACATCTTAAATTGAGACGTGAGAACAACATCAACAGACATTTGGTATTGTGTTTTTTATATACAGTCATTGGTTTCAAACCACCAACTGAATGCAAGTCTAATATTTTCTAAAGCTCTGTTTTGATTTCTTACAACTGCGAAAGTTTAGCTTGCACGGTATATAGCTTATGTGTATGTTCATCAGGTAGCTGCTAACTTCGGATGTTGTTTGCTAATTTACTGGGCAGGTAGCTGTAGCTTTTTTCTCTGCCGTCTTTATCCCTCCCTCCACGGTGTCACTGTAATATCTCTGACATTTAAAGACCGGAGGAACAGGGCTGAATTTGTAACTGGATTAGTATGGTTTCTTTTTCATTAAAGTATATGGTGGGCTGGGCTTCAGCTGTATTTCCTTACACCCAAATTTAATCCTTTCAGCATCACCGACAATAATCTCCTTGTGCATTCATAACTTTATGTCCTTGCCGGAAGCCTAAACCCTTCAAACTTAATGCTATGGGGAATATAAAGACTCTTACTTGTGTCGCTTTCTATCACGGCAGGGAGAAGTTGACTTCCCACGTTGCTGGTTTCCATGCAGGAAGGGGCGGAAGGCGATGCTCCTGAACAGCCTGTCCTCCGGTGGCTCCTCCAGTCTCAGCTGAGGGATGAGATGCCCAAAGGCCATGTCCTCTGTTACAGGTGTGCGCAATTAACGACGTTAAAGGAACTCGCTATCTAGCAGTTCTCTTAGAGGTAAACAGCAGGTATTCCGTGCGGGGATACAACTGTAGGCTACACTAAAACCTGCAGTTGGAGCGTCTCTGTTTCAGCTCTGCGGGCTGCGAGGCGAAGTGGAACTGCTTCATGTTTCATAGGGGAGTCTGGGGACCAGCAGGTGTCCTTGAAGATTCCCAGCAAAGTGAGAAAGTTATTTCACTCACTTTGTTCTTCACAAATCATTAGCACAATGTTTAAGACTATAATAAAATATAAATATTTTTTTATCAGAGGCTGCAGTGTCCTCATTAAGTCTCTACCTACGGAGCCTCTGAGATCTGAGGGCGTTAGAGGTGGGATTCACAGAGGTACAAAGGCATTTCAGTGTGGTTTACTCACTTTTTCTACTGTCATAAACTAGCATAGAAGTTAACTTTTAAGGGTTGACTGAAATATGTAAAAGGCAGATCTATAGCACACATCATACACCTTTTGGGACCATTCAAGAACTGAAAATGTATAAATTAAGATTTTTTTGAAAGGGTAATTGATGTTTGCCTAAGAAGTCAAGGTTATGGCCATTATTATTGGTCAATGTGCACAAGTATCTGAGATTTATTAAGTATAGAAAATTAATTAAATTATGACCTCACAAAGATCTGTATGCAGATGTCCAGATGTTTTTAAATAAACATGTCACTTACTGGTGCAGTGGGTGTGATAATGCCAAGACTTGGATGCAATAGGGTCAAATTTTATACATAGTTTATGTATTATACATGTAAATATATGAACTATGTAAAACTATAAATCCATCTGTAAACCTTAATTTTGATGGCCAGCGTGGTTATCAGTCACAAACTGCTGCTTTATGCTGTGTCCAGAGTGGATTTGTGTTGTTAAAAATGGATTCTATAATGATGCAACATACCCTGAATGTACAGCATATGTGTGTGATACCATGTATTAGAGCCTGAAGGTGAAATCCTCAGCTGAGTGGTTCTCCTCCTCTGAGTATAGAATTATGGATCTTCTGTATCTAATTTACCCTAAAGTTAATTTTACTGGCTCCAAAAAAAACCCCAAAACAAACTGTATCATTAATTGTTTCATTTTTCAATTAGACGGACTAATAGTTTTCAGAATTAAGATTCTAGTTTACTGAATTGATATTCATGCTTCTTGCTTTTCTTGTTAAATAAAGAAAATGTAATATTTGATTATTGAATATATATTAATACTGAAGATATCTTCTTGGCTATGTATCTTATGAAAACCAGGTGAGTGTGCAGGCATTTTACCTCACAGCTACAGAGAAGGTGACACATCTTGCACAGGCTTACTTCAGAGCTCTGAAATATAATATGAAAAATATCACAATTGTTCTAGATAAGCAACAGTTTTTTTCAGCTATGCGGATCAGAGAATGACAATGTAAATTGATGCTTACATTTATCAGGGATGTCACAGGTACATTAATCATAATCTGTGCTGTCAGATAGAACAGTATTAGGTAGTTAGTTTGCAATTTAGCCCTCACAAAAGGATCATTTTTCCATAGTCCATCTATATGCAAAGACAAGTCAAGTTTTTAAAGTAGAATTTTAGCAGGCGAACGAGTGTCAAAAATAGCATGCTATTAACCTCTCGATGTAAATTTATAGCAGCACTATAATTAGTTTAGTTGTCACAGACTGAAATATACTTTGAATGTGGGTCACAGTGTAATTTTCATTACCCAGACATAATCAGTGCAAAGACTCACAAAGCACTGGTAAAAGTCCACAGTACTATTCACAACGATTGGCAACAGTGAAGCCAATTTACTGCCATCAGTGGCATGCTAAAATACTGTGCTAAAGCCATTGGTGGTAGATGACACACTTTCAGATCAATGGAACACAAAGACAAAAGATTTTATTATAATTAAAATTAACTTTACAACAATACTCAGTAGCTGTTTGAACTGCAGTGCCTGTTATCATACTGTTCTAACCTGCATTCACCTGCATTGTGACGACTACACCTCTCCTGCACTGCTATTAATCATTGTATGGCTGTGTGTTGCCCTCGGTACACATACCAGGTTCCACCAGAGGGAGCTTTAAGCAAAGCCGCTCATGTATAGCAGCGGCACCCAGTGAGACCCACTAATAATATTACTGCTATGTTCTTTCAATGAACCTTATAGGACAACAGTGCACGGCACAATTGCTTCAGAAATTGATAACTTTCTTTGATATTTTTGTTCATGCTTAAATTAGATTAGAGTTATCTGTGGAGACCCAGGAAATGAGATCTGGTTATTAGTGATAAGGTCAATGTCCAAGAAACAAGAAAACATTGTCCAGGCCTTACACACATAAAAACTTCGAAAAATCGAAAAAGAGTGACACAAATATCCTGTGATTAGATCTTCATATTCTAAAAGTTTCCTGCAGCACCCCTTTTCGTTTATCTAGGTTACACGTGAGATTTCTAATTAACTAATCTCAACTGCTGATGTGTGATGTGTGACTTATGATTCCTCTCATCCCATTATGAACCTATCAGCATCACAGATAACAAGAGAGCCATCCCTGATCGACACCAGGGGGTGCAATTATATAAGTGACTTCAATTATGAAGGCCTTGTGTGGCAATCTACAAGTATTTACTTTGCAGATTACAGAGGGAGACCAAGAGCAAAATATGATTTGGTATTAATTAGGCTACAGAGCCTGCTCAGAGCCAAAAGATTTCTTATCAGTGTGATGACATATTTTATGACTTTTCTATTTGGGCTAATTAGAGTGTGAGTGTCCCTTTTCCATGTTAATTCAAAATTGTGACACAAAACCAATAATGTGTCCTAAATAGGCACAAAAAGCCACATTAGATAATTTCTATATAAAATGTAGATAACGCATATTATCTGTAATGCTAGAAATCGTCATCTTTAGTTGTCTGGTGATCCGAGCCCTAACCAAATGACGTCAACACAACATGTGCATATATTTACAAGTGCGTGTTTGTGTATGTGTGTGCGTGGGCATGCCAATGAGATGGGTTTATGACAGTGTTATCACACATGGCTAATCATGTGGAACAATGGGCACAGAGGCATGGAACAGGGAGTGGAGAAATGTGATATGGCCTTGAAAATTTGATCCTGCTTAATATGGATGCTGTGTTTTGAAAAGATGTAAATTTAGCAAGCAGTCTGCAGCCAGCTCCTCAACAAACAGATGTCAGAGAACACACCGGCAGCCGTATTGTCCCCCGTGGTTTGTTCATGTGCATTTACTCAGGACGTTATTTCCACATGTTCAACCTAGTTTTGGGACTCCTTGTCATACCTTTTGTGCACATCCTTGAAGCTTGAAGATAAAGTCACATCCTGTCTCTTTAGTCAGGGTTGACACACACACACACACACTCCATCTTGGCAGTTCAATAGATTGTCAACATAAGAAGAACTTTTCAGAGGGAAGAGATGAATGTCAGTCAATAAGTGCCTGACAGGTCAATAGATATTGCTGACCTCGTTGCCAGGGGCGTGACTGTCGCATTTAGAGGCTGCAGATCGAGAGAGCCTGTTGAGGGTGAAGGCTTCATCCTCAGCCATCATGGCTCATGATGGGCTTAGTTAGAACAACTGTGCAGAATGTGACGCCCATATTTGTAATAGAATACTTTAAAGAACTATCCCAGTGTCCTTTCAAGTTTAAGCCATGGATATACCACAGAACTGAATATAGTTTTCTAAGATTCATTCCAGTGAAAGTTGCTTACCAGGTGTAGCTGAAACCGTTCATCCGATGTCTGCATGTCTGGGCCCATAGCACATGCACATGAGAATCCTCCTGTGACTGAGAAGGCTGACGCCCTGCACACATGAATAGAAGATTATAGATTGATTTTCTGCATTGTGAAGGTCAACTTGCTGAGTCTTGAAACTTACTTGAGATAGCTAATTCATTATGTTGAACATTTAGTCATTAACCACTGCTACACTTGGTGATACAGCTTGGTAATGCAACTGTGAGCATGTAGGGATTACTGTGATTTCTTTTCTTTCTTCTTAATTGGCTGTCGAACGGTAACCAGTTTAATGAGCTGAATCCAAATCAAGATGCCACAAGACCAGTTAAGTTGTCATTGAATATTTTATTTGCAAATGAAAGAGTAATAACTCAGAAGTCGTAAAAATATACATTTTTTACTTGTGATATTTACATGGATTGTTTTCATCAAACGAACAAACAAAAAACTTCTGTACTGTTTTACAAAACCAAAGAGAAGCCACGGCAGAAAAAACAGATGAGAGTAAAGAAAACCAAAGTGTCTTATATTTCCCTTTAGTAACACCGTACTGAGCGTGTCTCCCCCTGACATCGAAACAATGCAGTCAAGAGAAACAGCCAACCACGCAGATCCCACACAGGCCGGTGATGAGCATAGCACACAAAAAAGTGCAAAGTACGTGGATGAAAAAAATCTAAATAAAGAAGAAGACAAAAATAAAGCTTCATAAAATTTTTCTGTGAATATATTTACAATTGTAGATTTTTTTTTTTTTTTCCTTTTTTTCTTATAGCCGAATACAGTTATGTTACATCAAAGCAAAGCATTCCCGTTCATCTGCTCAATCTCCTATGACATGCAGGTACCTTTGCTTTCTCTCTTGAGGTTGACTTCAGCCCCATCCATCTCCTCTCTTAAAAGTAACGATACATCACATTCCTGTATACTGAGACACAAGGCCAAACCACAAAGTCTGAGCATCACTTTGCCCTGCTCAGCAGCTTTAATCCAAAATAAAACTGCTTAATAGAACATAAAACATTGTGGCTACATGAGATTCATACTCCTATCATATAACGCAGGATAACCATTAATGATGTAATCATGTTTACTGCACCTTTGAGCGTTGATAATAAGACAATATATAGTGCTGATGGATACTGTTTAAAGAATGATATCGGATGTGCTGCTGACACTCCGAGGAGTGTTAAGACTTTCTTTCTCCACTCTCTACTGAACTGACAAAAGCTCCTTAAAATTCATTTGTTGGAAAGAGCGCAAGTTTGTCAGGCCATAAAGCTGCACACATGAGAGGAGAGATGCAATGCGAGGGCTCATAAACTGGGGAATCTGCCACCTGAGACTTGCAGTTGCTGGAAAGCAAATCAAAAAGCTTGGAGGAATTAAACAGCTGGAAGACTTGCATCCCATCCTCCATCTCCACTGCTACTTTCATCTTTGGTGGAGGGAATTTCAATGGCAGGAGCCTACAGCCCTGGCTCAATATCAATCCTGTTATACCTCTCCTGATTCCCAGTGCTTCTCTTGCAGATTCTCATGAAAAAAGTCTTGAAGCATATGCTACCTACATTTTTAAGATGCATAGCAGTGTCTGTCTCTCTGAGTGCATGTGTGTCTGCATGCAAGTGTGTGTTGTTACAGTAGCTGTTTTTGTATATGTGTGTGTGTGCGTGCAGATGTCCCCTGGGTGATGCAGTGTAGAGTGTCCCTGTCTGTGCTGCATTTAGTATCCTGGTTCCATCAGTCAGTCGTAATACCTCCAGACATTCAATCCATCAAATTGATTCTGAAGGAGCAGAAATAACAAGGATTGCTGTTCGGGCTTTTATTTGTGCAAAATGTGTGTGTGTTTGTGAGTGTGTGTGTGTGTGTGCATGTGCAACTGTGAATGTGCTTGAAGCACACACCTGTGTTTCCATGTGCACCTGGATGTTCCATGTGTGTTTGTATATACAACTTTTACCTGTTTGTATTGTGTATGAATGTGTGTGCCTTGAGATGCCATCAGTGCACCCAGGGCCAAGTGCATACTGGGTTAAGAGACAGCAAGAGCAAGAAGAGAGGGTACGAGTGGCCTCCAGAGCTGACGATGGTTATGAATTATGGACTTGCTTTGTCTTGAGATGCCACCCCCATAAGCAAAAAAAAAAAAAAAACACCCAAAAAAAAAAA
The DNA here is from genome assembly GCF_002260705.1 of Seriola dumerili. Classification (NCBI taxonomy): domain Eukaryota; kingdom Metazoa; phylum Chordata; class Actinopteri; order Carangiformes; family Carangidae; genus Seriola; species Seriola dumerili. The sequence continues at coordinate 710,075 of NW_019174357.1, read as the reverse complement.
AAAAAAAAAAAAAGACTGCCGCCTGTGAAGCCAAGTTCAATAAGCATGTAAGTCAATGAAAATGAAAATAAACACTGCCAGTCTGCAGTCATATCAATTTGGATAGAGGTTACTTTGCCTGACTGGATCCTTCTCACTCACTGAATGGCTAACATGAGAATGTGTGGGTGTGGCCCAAGGGCTTATACTGAATTTACATGCACACACCCACACATACGCGCTCACACACATTCACAAACATGCATGCATGCACGCAAGCACGCACGCACACACACACACACACAGTAGCTTCCCTGGTCAAATACGAACTGTTGTCTCTAGTTGAATATAAAAGGCATTTTTTCTAAAATTCCCTTACAGTTGAGTCACAAGGGAAAGCCCACATGTGAAGTCAAACCACATGTTTTTCTTTTTTGGACAGATGTTGGTTTACAGAACTTTTGTGGTTAAATAATTTAATGTTAAGGTTTTACTTTAGTGGAAAAATTCTGATTTGTAAGTGAAACAACACTAAAACTCCACTACTGGCTAAGATAGAAAAGCAATGTTCATTACAGGCTGTAATAATAGAACCAGTAGTGGAGGTTAAATTGTTAAGTTTGTCCTGAGAGTAAAGGCCATAGAATCATGAAAATAAAATGTATGTATATTAGATTTAGTTTTAGGTGGATGGTGTTTCAGATTAAAGGTCAGGGCATACCCAAATATTCATCATGTGTTGACTATAAATACTCATGGCAGATTCTGTGGAAATATGGCAGTGACTTTTCAAGATGACTTGTCATTATTATTGACCAAAGTGCTGGTCAAGGGAAAATGTTGAGCCATCACTGGTGATACTTCAGGAAAGGTCACTGGGTCACTTTAATGAAAATAAATTATTCTCACAGGATCAATAAAATCCATACATCCAACATCTCATGAGAATTTGGCCAATAGTTGTAAAGATATCTTCCTCTGGACAGAAAAAAAGATCATATTTGTTCTATATATTATATGATAATATTTGTTTCACATGAATTAACTGAGAACACAACATGTGTACCAAAAGTTCAGGGTTTAAATTCATGTTTGGGTTTCCCATTTGGCTCATTTGTAAGGGGGGAAATCTCTCTCCTCACATACCCTTATTTATTAAATTAAATGACATCATGTGCGTATATCTATCTGTATGTACAATATAAAACAAGACTGATTACAGAATATACAGTACATTGTCCCTTGACATGGGATTGCTTTCTCACCACGGATAATTCACTCTGCTTGGTGCTCCCTAGGCTGCATGTGTTATTACTAGGGCAAGTTTGTGAAGTTGTATCTCTCAGTATTTGCTGCTGTTGACCCTCAAAGCTGGATTGTGAACAGAGACTTAACCACTGGTGTGCTGAAGATAAGGACAAAGAAAGAAACCATCAAAGGGAAGAGGGATTGCAAAGGCACACTAGATAGGCTACTTGCCCTTTTTTTCAGCTACTTTCAATCAAACCGCACTGGGTCTGTCTGAGGATACGACAAAGGGGGATTGGCTGATAGCACAGCTCAACCAATAGCCAAGCAGGACCCGATGATTCAGCGAGACAGCAATCGAGTGCCACTCCATTGTTATGGATCCAGGGAGAGTACTGACAATGATACCATACACACCCTATACAATTAAAGTCTGCAGAATCATACTCCTCGTTCCCTTCATTCAGGATTAGTAATTGTAAAATTGAACGTCAAGGTCGATTCTTTGTGCCTTAGCTTGAATATTGATTCAGTACCTTTATAGGAGGCTGAGAATAATGGGATCCACCATCTTTGTACATCACACATTCATGGTGACAGATTTTGGTTTCACTTCAGAAATGTATAGCACGTAAACACAAGAGTAAAAAAGCAACAATAATAACCCATCCTAGGGATTGGTGGCACTTCTTAATATGGATGAATGGACACAGAACTGTCTGTCACCCTTTACAACCTGTCCAGAGAGAAGAGACACAGGAAAACAGAAACAAAAGAAAAGAAAAACAAGTCCAGCTGGTCTACTAGATGCTTATCCCCTATATTTAAAGTAGTGACTCGCTATAGGCCTAATACATACTATTTAATTATTCAGGTATATATTCAGTTCCAGAAAAGGATGTCCATAGATGTAGACAGGATGTGGGAGGGGAGGGGGGTTAACAACTCCACTGATTTGACTCCACTGCCGATGCTACATCCTTGTACCTGAAGTTTCCCCTGCTGATTGGTAAAGCAGATGAGCTGTTTGTGAGCCAGCTGAGTCAGTCTCAGGACCGCTGTGGCTTCTCGCAGGTTCGTTATGAGAGCACGAAAAGACCGAGAGCACTGAGGCAGATGATGCACACGCCGCACACTGTGTCTGTCCACATGGATGGGCACAATCGGCCCAGCCCATGGGAGGCAAAGGGTTTTGTGGTTTCAGAGCAGGTGCTGGAAGCAGCGAATCGGAGGTGCAGGGTGACATGAATCACAGAATCACCACATGTCCCCCAGTCCCCTCCGCCCAGAGAAAAAAAAAATCTGTAGCTGTCTGACGTTCCCGCACTTTCTTCCTCCGTGCTTTCTCCCTGCTCGGATCCATCTTGAATTTGTTGACAAGTGAAGCTCAATAGCTATATAACTCCATTGGTATCTGGCTCAAGGTTTGGATTTACTTTATTATCCAGCCTTCCTTTTTTTCCTCTCTTTTTCTCTGCTGCATGCCTAACTGTTTGATTTGATAAATAAATAAAAGCTCTACTAGGGGGCTCCTTCCACCTCACTGCACATGGTGCTTTCCTGTGCCTTCCAAAGCCAAAAGAAGGAACTCAGAAAATAAGTTCTGCCTTTACCCATGAGACACAAACAGTTGCATCTAGGGTCTTGTTTTTTCTTTTATTTTGTTTGTTTTATGTAATTCAGTAGGGGGCAAGCATGTCGTATTTTCCCTTTTTAAGTATGCATTCATTAAAAGTTTTGGACTTAATAGTATTGATTCTTTTAATTACATCCTTTTAACTAGTTGCATTTCTTTGTTTATGGAAGAGTCTTTAGGAGGGGGCTAGGGGGCTTGGGCAGGGATGGGAGTCTCACATGGCTGCAGGAAGGGCTTGGCTTTCAGTCCTACACAGTCTGAAAGGCCTTGGTCTGGGCAGGGACCATGAGGGTTGGGGGTGTGGGCCCAGACATGTTCCTAGAGTTGAATTTGGGAGTGGTAGGGGGCTCGGGGGTCTTGGGGGGCACCACTGTAGTGTAGGCTGGAGGGGACTGGGGGAAGCCTGGAGGCTGTCCGTTTTCCTTGAGAGCTGCTACAGCAGGCGGGCGGGGGCGGTGACCGCGCTGGGCGCTGTTGTGCACCATAGACTGGGTGGAGGAGGCTCCGGAGCGCGAGCTGCCGGAGCGGGACGAGGACAGGGAGTTGGGCTTCACTAGCTTGGCCTTCGGAGCCTCCGCATCCTCCCTGTGGGTGCAAATACAGACGCACAGACACAGAAAAACAAAGATATAAGTTCATATGTATGAATTGTACCTCTGAAAATAGAAAAGCACGCACGCACGCACGCACGCACGCACGCACACACACACACACACACACTCACACACAAACAAACAAACACACACACACTATTCTGAGGCCCTATTCATATGGGACAGATTTTATGTGGGAACCTCATGTAATTCATGAGATACCCCCCAGCCCTTGAGTTTTGCGAAACACATTTGCATGGAATAATGAAACCTGCTGAAATCACTAGTTCCCCTGATACAACGGGGAAGGGAAAAAAAAGTTTTTTGCTGAGAGCACAATGAAAATTTTCCCTCATAATTTCACTTTTCCCTCCGTTTTTCACGACAGATGGAGGCTAAAAATGTGGCAAAAACAGGAGAATTCAGTTGAGAGTAGCATTAATCATCAAAACTGAGGTAATCTGTGCTGTGATTGTTACTTGGATGGTGTTAAAATTGCACAGGATCTTTGCAGTTATTATAAATCACTGTCACCGGGTCAGCAGGGTGTGTGGGTTGTGAGCCTTAGTCAGCAGGTAATATTATCCCATTGATATACGGCTTATGATTCTACAGAACATCAGAAATAGAAACCTCTCATCTGTGCAGTGTTGGCTACCTGGTACATCCTCAGACACACCAGAGTGGGTTCTATCACTCTTGGAAAAAAAAAAAAAAAAATTTTTCAAGGAGGATAGAGGTTGGTTCTAAATCCATACCCAAGAGATGTGCGTCACTAAAGCTTGTGTGGTCGGGTTGAGCACATTAGCGGAAAGGCTCAGTGCATGGTATAAAAACAGAAAACACTTCATCACATCTACATTATTTACTCGAAGCTGTCCTTCAACCACGCTGCATTATTCATTGTTACATCAGTAAATATGCACCTACACCAACTCTGGTCTGTCACAAAAAAATGCTGTTGCTTTTACAAGTGTCATTAGCGATCCACAGGGTCCTCCAGTGCACGCAGGCTTTAGAGTGAGGAATAAACACAAGTGTGATCCCTCACTCTGATCACACTCTCACACACACACACAGGCAGGGAGATAGGCAGACAGCAAACACATCCAAGCATACAGGGGCTGTTGCTATATCACTTAGCATTTGACTAAGCTTGAGGAATGCTGAATGTCACACAGTAACAGTGTGTGGCGTAAATTGAATTTCATGATTCCTATAGCATTTAGCGAAATCAGAAATGTTACCCTGTTTCTACTTATTATACGTTATACCTTTCTGAGAAATGTTTTAAATAAATTTTAAGCAGCAGCGGCAGTAACACTAGGAGTTACATAGGATACTGCAAGAAATTCTAAAATTCTTTCTCCTCACAGTTTTCTGCTAAGAAATTATTTTAGGCTCTGCTTAAGTTAACAGAAGCATTTAATTATGAAGCCAGACTTTTGGCCTCAAGACCTTCATCAAGGCAAGCTCTTCATCTGTTGACACCAAAAGATTTGATCTATGAGGAAATGATTGCATTGGACCTCAGCGTCCAACAGGACCTACATCAATCACCAAAGCAAAGTGGACTTAGGCAGTAATTTATGTTAACTGTAACATTTACATTTTCTTTGTCTGTATTTTGTTATTGTTTTTTTTTCCACTGCCCGATTTGCGTAAGTGTGTGATCTACTCGGCCTGAGATCATATACCTGCAGGAAGTTGGGATACTGAAGATGCTGCAGCACCCACATCTCCAGGTGCACCACCCCCTGCCCCAGGTGGCTGAGCAAGGCTATATTTATATTGTTGCAAGATATTATTTTCCCGTCTCTACCTACATGTCAACACATGCATGACCATGTAATTCCATACAATTTTAGTATTTTAATATAGTAAAATGATGCAAAATGACAAAAAAAAGAGAAGAAAGGAGGATGAATAAACCTGATCTCATTTGGAGTCTCCTCCTCCTCGTACTTCTTTTTCTCTTTCTTCCGGAAGACGAGCCAGATGATTAATATGACAATGAGGACACCGAGGGATATACCCACCACTGCACCTGCTACCATACCTACATCCCTCACATCTGTGAACAGAAAGGAAGACGTGATGAGAGAGAGAGAGAGAGAGTCACACTTACTGTCAAATATTGTTCATAGTTTTCATACTTAATCTTAAATTCACAAATTGTAATGGTTCATGCTCATCAACTGGAAATACTTCAACACTCGCTTTTTTGCCACAATAGTTTGGGGATACCAAACTGTTGCTGCTGAGGTGCTAGAAATGTAATTTTCTCAACACATGACCCCAACCATCCCAGGCCTCTCAGGAAATGTATTGGAGTGACAGTGGAACATAACTGTTGGAGCAGAGGTGGTGACCAGTAGCCAGCAGTTTTAGTTTAGTGCAGCCCCTTGTGTTGGAGCACTATGGGGAAACTGGGGAGGGTGAGCGTGTGGGGAGGCAGATAGAAAGGCAGAGATGGGGGAATAAATGTATTTCCAGCTGCAGTTTGAAACAATAACCATCAATCAGTGTGGCAGTTTGGTTTGAGGTGAGCGCTGTGAGGTCAACTCTCCCTTTCCCTCCCCGAAACTCACGCTGCATTGTGACCTCAATTGTGCAGTTTTCCTCTCCCACATCATTGCTCGCCGTGCACCTGTAGACGCCTGTGCTGTCCATGGTGAGATTCCTAAGGGTCACAATCTCTGGGTTCTTGAGATCTGGGGAATAAAAACAGTTTATGCAGACATCTGGTGAGACGGTTGGTGTTCAAGCATTCCTGCATGTTTATCGTCCTCAATGTCAATTACATTTGCAGGACAGAAGAGGCAACTAAAATACATATCATAACTTAAGAAGGATGGAGAGAGAGAGAGAGAGAGAGAGAGAGAGAGAGAGAGAGAGAGAGACAGGCAGACCACGAGGAAAACAGAAAGAGTGACAAGTGTTTATTTAAGAACGAGGCCCATCACACTGAGGAGGACTTGAGGAGAGTAGCAGGAGTGTGTCTGGGAGAGCGATGGAGCCCCACAGCCCCATGGGATATTCAGTCATCCCTACCAATGACAACCATGTGATATTACCTTTCACCAGACCCATAAATAATGGCTGCTGACTCTGTGTGTTATCGTCCAATGAAAACTAATTAGACTGAACAGGTGTTGTTTGGTGGAGGTCATTAATTTGAAGGTTTTCGTCTGGGCACGTGCTGCACGGATGCCAATTGAACACTGGACAGTGGGTTTGGCAGCCCTGGGGTGTTTCTTCCAGTTTAGAGAATACACAATGGTCTCTATTACTATTTAGAGACAAACATGCCTGGTTATAATCCAAGAGGAATGGCAGAATCCACACCATGTGAATGAAGTGAGCCTCAGGGCTACTACTGAGCCAATGTTTTTTTGTTGGTTTTTCTGTTGGTTTTTTTCAGTACAGAATATCATGGGAGCTGCCAGTCCAATTCTGTGTATTACATTTGATTTTCTCTTCTTTACACACAATCCAAGAAAATACTCACTTCCCACTGACTTCATGCAAACAGGTACAATCCACTTGAGCCAAGCTGACATTTCAACGTCACAGATGTCTCCATCAAATCGTAGTATCAGTCTGGATTCTTGTGTTTATATAACGCATCCCAACAGAGTACAAGTAGAAATCACAGGGCCGTGTTCTATTTGATTTCCTGAAGAAAAAATGTGTAGTGCACATAATGTGGTCCCGTATTGCTTAAATTCAAAAGGGGGTGGGCGTATAGTCAAAGATAATAAAGGCATGAATAATCAGTGGCCTATTTGGGACAATCTGAGCCCATCTAAGCGCCCTTGGGCAAAACATTTTAACTGCTAATTACTGTAGTGAAGCAGCTCAGGAGCAAGCAGTTAGAGAATGTGGTGATACTGGGCAGATTTAGGTGTCAGTGTTTGCAATATATGAATGTAAAGACGGGAGGAGGTGAAGGAAAGATGATGTGCTCAGCAAAACACTTCCCTGGATAAATGCAGCCTATAAAAATCACTAATATGAAAATGAATCCTCACAGCATTTCTCTGCAGAGCACTGGATGGTGAATCAGCACGTCACTGCAGTGCCAATTATTTTTCTTACCTATCAGTGCCAGGTTTGGCAATTTGCCCAGACTCTTGCCTTTGTCCAGCACTCGCTCCCACTTGTAGCTGATGGGGTCTGACCCATCGCTGGACTTACAGCTCAGCTTGACGTCACTGCCCTCCAGGAGTTTGCCGTCCATCCAGCACCTCGGCTTGGAAGGCTTGACTGTAAAAACACATGGGAATCAGGAAGAGTTTAATCCAAATGAACAAACATTTGTTCGTTATCATACTGGTGCAGATGTATCAAATTGCATCAAGCATTTAGATATTACTTTTACTTCCTGTGTCAACAAAGGGGGAAGCTGATGCACTTACTGCAAGAGTCTTACATGTATCATTTTAATTTTTTTATAGCAAATTATTCAATTTGTGGATATAATGTAATCTATCAATTAGCCAAAGATACAAAACAAAAGATGAATCTGCAGCACCATCCAATCAGGCATTTCGTGTTCGTGCCATTGCTGTAGACTGACAACACAGACACATTTTCTAATTTTGTTCTGTTATTTCTATTATAAAGTTTAAAAGCTCAAACATCAGTTCATAAAACCAATCTTCCATTCGCTGTTGATGGGTAGCTTAGTGATGATGTTATTCTCTAAGTGTCTAAAATAAGATGAATTATAGTTTACAATGGACTGTAAATAGAAAATTTATTGACGCACGAGTTATTCCTTAATGTAAAGTCAAGTGAAACAGTCCAACACCAGTGCGTATCATCTCATAATAAAACACCACATAAAACAAAGAGCAAAGCCATAAAAGTGAGATAATAACACAAATGGTTTATTAAGTTACATAAAGTTGAAATGTTTTGACATACATGATAAATTTTATTTGAATGTATCCATCTATATCCATTACTGGCCTCATCTACAATTTTTAATGAGGGATAGGTGGAGTCTAGTTTGCCATGACACTCATTTCTCAGAGCTGGTGACACATAGAAAAAAAAAAACAAAACAAACTGTCCCACAGGGAATGGATCAATGTGACCCCAAAGCTAGCTGTGAACGCTTGTGGTAATATATTCTCCACAGGTCAAAGGTTTTGGTCATAGTCAAGTAGCTGGAGTCAGACTGCAGTATAGCTGGAGCCTGCTGAGCCGCTCTGTTTAGATACACGCCGAGAGGCACTGCTATGCTATAAAAGCAAGAAAATAGCACACCCTTTTCTCCCTCGCGGGTGACATATTTTTAGATCAGCGCTGAACTAAATTTAGACATCTATTTTGTATTTTTGTTGCGCTGTCATATTAGCGATGTCGACTTTCATGTATTTGGATGTTGCTGCTTGTCAGCAAAGTTGAGTATAAGTAACTCCTGAGTAATGCTGAGATGTAGTGACTTAGTGATAGCTGGTACATAAAGCCAGATAGCTTATGTGCACCTCTCCCTCTGCTCGTCTAGCCCTCCTTTTCTCCATCCCCGGCTCTCAGAGGCAGAGCGTTTCCTGCTCACACACTCAGTAAGGAATATAATGAGAGGAGCTGAGCGGGGTGCACTGACGCCTCATCTGTGCATCTCGCAGCTCTGTCAGGGTCAGTTAGGCCTAACTGCAGCAGGAGCAGTTGGAGCGCGTAACCTAAGACACACACACACACACACACACACACACACACACACACACACACACACACACACACACACACACACACACACACACACACACACACAAACACAAATACAAATGCACCTATATTTAGGTACATGTACACAAAAATATAACACATACTGTACCAACTTACACAAACTAAGTCAAAAAAAATCTGCACATGCAAATCCACGCACAGTGCAGGCATCCAGGCATGAACGTGCAGGCTGGCCCGTAAACACATACACAACTACTGGAGGCACCAATAAACCCTGGCACACACACAAATACATACACTCGCACACTGTCTCATGCCAAGCCAGCTACCAGCTCGGCTGCCAAGCTATTATCTTAGTGTGGGAAGTGAGAGAAAAATGCAAATGTTCGTCTCTCTCAAAATCGAAAGTGTCACCGCAAAGCTGAGGGCAATTTGTAAAAATGGAGGCACTAACTCACTGAAATGTCTTCATGGAAGAGAGAGGAGAGTGAGAGCGAGAGGATTAACAGACTGTTCCATTAGAAAACCAATAACCGCGGGTTGAACTAATCTCCCATGATGTTTTAATAAATCTCCTGCTTTTCTGACATTGAGAACGATCTCGCTCCTCCCGCCGGACTTTGTGGCTGGCTTTTGTGCTGCAGCCGTTCCCCTTTTGCTGTCTGTCCTTCAGAGTTGTTTAGCTATTTGAGATATGCAGGCGGAGACACATATTACCAATGAGCTAGCTGTAAAGCTAAGCCATTTATAACCATCTGTATATTGGGCAAATGAGGGAAAAGAAAAGGAAGAAAACGAGGAGGATAAAATGTACAATGATGACTTTGCTGTGGCTTATGAGGCCAAAACAGGCTTTTCTATAGATGCAAGACCTAAGACATGACTTCTGCAAGTAATTTTCCTAAGTAGATTATCAGCAGCTAGATTGATGACAGCTGCCTTTTTCAATGTCATCTTCAACTACTAAATTTCATTAGGGACTATATACCTCAAACTTGGAGAAGAGTCTGTTGCCTGTTTTCTCATAGATCTTACAGAGGACAGAAATGAATTTAACTTGCTGCTTGTCCATGTAACTCGGTCCCTAACTTAATCAATCAGTTCTGTGCTCTTCCAGACCCAGTCGCATGTTTCTGGTCTCACCTCATCAACAAACCAATCCAAACGAACCCAAACAGCATGAACAAAATCAAATCACACTGTCTGAATCAAATTGAATCATTAGATCAGTCAGCATGACGGAGGAAATGTGCCAGGCTAATGATCCAGTGATTAGCTCTGTGTGTGTGTGTGTGTGTGTGTGTGTGTGTGTGTGTGTGTGTGTGTGTGTGAGAGAGAGAGGGTGTATATGTCCCTTTTCCATGTACAGATGAGTTTGGGTTTCTTCATAACCTGATGGCATGTGCGCAGATGTGCATGCGCATGTGCACCTCTGTGTGTGTATCTGTAACCGTGTGTGTGTGTGTGTGTGTGTGTGCGTGTATAACAATGTGTCTGAGAACACTCACCCAGCACAATGAGGTTGACCTGGCTCCAGTGGTACTTCCCCCCAGTCTTGACTTTACAGTAGTATTCCCCGGAGTCGGTCAGCAGCAGGTCACTGATCAGCAGGGAGGCGTCTCCACCGAGGTACTCCCCAGCAAAGGACAGGCGGCTGGCCTCGCTGCCCGTTGCCTCATTGGTGTACACTTGGCCCCCGAAGAAGGTAATGATCTAGACATGGAAGAGGAGAAAATTGATAGATTTATTTTAATGTTGTTTATTGTATTCAACTCAGGCCTTGAGCGAGACAGACTGTTGCTGAGGAGGAAGGTTAGCAGGCATCTGTCCTTCTGTAGTGCTAATGTGGCTAAATCCTAAATACCAAACTCTGCTGTGACAAGCTCCTAATGCCTTATAGTGAGTGCTAGATCACAGCTCACCTGCTTTACTCTTCCTTTTAGAACAAATTTCCTCTTGGACCTGGTAATGTAAACTATCATTTTAATTGTTGGTGATAATTAAGACAAACAACTCCCCAAATAAGGCTTTTATATCAATTAAACAATACGTATGGTTAACTTAATTTCTAAGTCCCAGCAGTAATATGTCTGACTGGTAGCCTGCCATTAACATTTAAAATTACATAACTCTAGTGATGGTGTACACACAGCTCAGACATATCCACATAGTCCCTCACTGGGTGCACAGTTTTGAGGAAAACAGAATACCAACACTCATGGGTAACACTGTTAACAATCACTCTTTAATTAATTAACACTTGGGAAATAATATTTTAGAAATGAATGCATTCGCTGGAATGCCAGTGTTCATTTAGCTGATTGTCTGTGAGCACTGTTATCTCCTTATGCTCTTTCTGCAAGCGGAGCTGTCAAATTGACCAAATAAAAATCTATTCTTGGGCTGAGATAAAAGATTAAAGTACCCACAGCGGCACTGACGTGATGTTAGCACACTGGCTAGAACAACCAAACAAATGTCTCATACCCAACTTAGTCCAAAGTGCACAGTAACCTATATGTTCAGACAATTAACAGGTATTATTTCACTCTGCTCTATTTACCTCTGCCAAGGAGGTTATGTTTATTTTTACACAGTTTTGTCTTGTTTGTTGCTTAGCAGCAGCACATTAGCAACAAAGATGCAAAAATGTAATGTAGTGTCTGTTGAGTTTATATAAAGAATCACAAGTATTTGTATTGCATCAGGTTTTTTAAAAAATATTTATTTAACAAAATGATAAAATTACCAATTGGGGCGGTATTTTGAGGTACATTATTATTATACATGTTACTGTGGAGGAAAAGTAGGTTAAAATGTGTTAATAATATGCAGTTATGTATGTGCATGTGCTTGCATATATGCATACATACAGTGTGTTTGTATGAATACTGCATGTGTAAGATGCACACATATACACACATACATATGTTTGTATATGTATGCATATGTGTAAGGTGCATGTATGCATGTTGATGTACATGCATGCACATTTTAATGCAATTGCATAATATACAGTATATAATAATGTGGTTGTTTTCTTTTTTAACGTTCTGTATTTGTCACATAATGAATAAAATATAAAACATAAACACAATGATCAGATGACGTGCATCTTTATCAGATCTTTGAAACCAACATTAAAATTAGGCTGGTACAGAAAATAACAGCTGTGTTACAGTTTGCGATTGACACAATCTATTTTTCTTTTTTTCCTTTTATTTTTAGCACACAGTTCATTGATGTTTGCCAAGACTTGGTCTTCAAAGGAAAACTCGGATGATTTGAAACTTCACTGTAGACATTGAACATCTGTAAACCTGTACTGGAAAGCTTTTATTTTCTCCTCTTATTTCTATCCTATCCTTGTTTATGTCCCCCCCCCTCATCTATTTCTCTCTCACTCCATTCACATACACAAACACAAACAAACACAGCTGTCACAGTGGCCTATTACTCAGGGCAAGTGAGAGCCTGCAGATGGGGACTGCTAAATGCCGGTGCCACAGCGCATCAGTGCCTAAGAAACAGGGGCACCTGCTGTGATCACAGGTGACGACTGGCCATTTACACACACACACACACACACACGCACGCACACACACACACATACACGCACGCACGCGCACGCACACACACACACACACACACACACACACACACACACACACACACACACACACACACACACACTTCTGAGCAAACACGTAAAGTACAAACACACCTTGAATGCAAACAGACATACATTACTGTGCCACAGCTGCGGGCACAAAGCGGCACGGCCCTCGCACCTAAACAAAGTGGGACATATTTTAAAAGCATCTGCTCATGGGCACACTTTTACTGCCCTCACAAACTGGACATTTCGTACTCACAAATATTGTATGTGAGTATAAACTATACTATCTGTGTATGTGTATTTGTGCTTCTGGTTATGTCTGGATGTATTCTGAACACATACTTATGAGACCAATATAAAGAGAGTTAAAGTCGCAGTGAGTGTGAGGAATTTAAGTATAATTTAGTAAAATGGCCTGGGGCTGTCATAGTTTGCAATTAAAATGAGGTGGTTTGTTTATTCAGTAAAAACTAAAAATACTGTATACAGACATGAAGCGTCCCTGCCACCTCGCTTTTTTTTGGATGGATATATAAAAGACTCCATTAGATGAAAAACAACAGCTCAGTTATTTTTACTTACTGCAGTAAAAATGTTTATGTTGATTAGACTGATTTTTTGTTGACTTGCAAGCTTTGTTGGCAGCCACACAGAGAGGTTATTTTAAGTATCATGAGAGCTCATGGTAGCTACAACATGATAGCTATTCTTCGATCAAGGAGGGACTGTTAAAGATCATTCAGACCAAATCACACACAAACCAAGAGTACATTCAAACATTTACATTTAGGTTTTGTTTTCAAACTATTGTTCATAATGATTTTTAATTAATATAGCAGTAGTGTATCTGTATAGTGAATGCAGAGGAATACAGAACAATGCAGACACTGTCATTGTTGGAGACACTCCCCACTTTCTCACTCTCGATGTGTGACAATTGTTAATGAATACCAATAAAATATGTTCAAAACCGTGAGCTGGAAGGGCAGTTTTTCACTGAGACAGCGTACAATCAGCCATAACTAATATCACACTGCTGCTGGTGTAATTATTCGAGAAAGGATGTTAATTTGTGGAAAGCCTACGTCATTCATTGTTTTACATTGTTTGGAAAAGGACATCTTTCCCAGTCTGTGCCACTACAGCTGTCGCTATGGTAACACACATTGTTTTGAGTAGCTACACTAATGGTTGAAACCATTTTACTGTCCATCTTGAGGAGTGTAGATGAGTTTTGGTCATCTATATACATGCCCTGTCTCGAGGTCCTCTGTGTCCTAAACACATGTAGCCTGTACATTTGCTAACAGAGGCTAAATGTTGACAAGATGCTCTTTCCCTCTCAACACGGCCTTCCAGCAGAACAAAAGAATGATTTATTCATTCAGCTACAGGCGCAGTCTCTGTCCTAATCAAATTTTCAGACGTTTGATTTTAATTAATGGCGCCTTCAATGTTATCTTCCTGTTAAATATTCATCGCAATGTGGCAGCCCCACTCGGAATCATCAAAGCGTAAGACACTTGTTTTCCTTTTTCTTTCATTCCTAGCCCCTCTGTTTCCCCTCCGCACTCGCCTTTTCTTCTCTTTCTCACAGTGTCACACTTCTCTGTGCTAACCAACACATCAGTGCACGAAGAAACGACTTCCAAAGAGAAAGGAAATCTCTTTCTTCCGACAGAAAGCTGGTGAGATTTTACGCTCTGTCTGTTACCAGATACTATGCTCAGTTTGGGTGAAGAAAAGCGATGATTCAAAAGCGATGAAACAATACCAAAAAGGTTTTTCAGATGCTGTGAGACCACAAAAACAACTTCAGGGCATTTAAAGACTTTCAGCCAGGTGAAAGCTGTGCAGCTATTTCAGGCTGGAAGTTATGATCAAGTCTAGAATCAGCTGCCATTGATTGATTTTGAAATATCACTGTAAGTGGAGCGTTTTCTGAGCATAGCAAAACATGTAATAACATGAATCATGCATTTGGAATGTTTTTGTCTGCTTACATGATAGTTCAGTTGTCGGTAAACAATTTAAAAGACAGAGATGCTTAATTTGCTCATGTCATTAAATCTTATGATGTGAAACCTTGAAAATCATCATATGCAGCATAGACTTTACACAACGAGCTAATGTTTCAGAAAAAGTGTGCCTTTTTTTAAGGAGAAATACAGTAATAATGTTGCTCCATCTGTTAGCTAATGTGCGCTTGAGTTAACCATTTTCTAGCTAGCTTAAAAGATTCCAGTTCTTCAGGTTTACAGTGGTGTTAGATATGCTAATGAGCTAACAGCCACCTGTCTGATGGAAAGTAATGAAAATCTTATTTCTCTGTGTTCTTAGAGGTGTGGAAAGTCACATTCATGGAAACTGTAAATTTAAGTTGTCAAGTTGTTCTAATGATTGTCCCTTTTATGCTCTAGAAAAGAGTAAAGGGTCCAAGGTTACAACTACAAAATGAGTTGGTGAACATTCTGGCTTCATGACTGTTCTTTTGTGGAAGGCACTAAAACTCCAAGTGTGACAGTAACTTTAGGCATTGAGTTAACGTACAGCTATTACGGCTCCTGTTAGAAATCAATCAGCATGAACCAAATGGAAGATAGAAGATCGAGGGAGAGAGGGAGAGAGGGAGAAGGGGTGGTAGAAGTATTTAAAGCAGGTAAAGTAGGTAAAAAAAAATATACCAAACTACTTAACAGAGGTTTGTGTTTTAGCTGTTGATGTTCTGTAACCCCAGCAGTTAAAATTAAAAACATTACTTTACTTTTAACTTTACTTTCCAGTAAGGGAAATCTTGTGAGCCGAAGGAAGACATTTTTGGGATATCTGTGAATATAATCTGTAAATGTGACTTGGTTTAAGAAGAGCTATTTATTGAAGCTTGATGCATCGAGTAGAAGAGAGACGAGCAGTACGAATCTCAACAAGTTAACCAGTGTAATGCCACCCAATTGTGAAGGCAGCTCCTAGGCAGGGCGTATAAATAGACTCACATGGCAAATGACTACAGGTCCAAATAAGGTTATTCTTCACCTAACCACATCACCTAAATGCATGTGTGAAGAGCCTATTGGGGATCTAATTATAAACATTGACTCAAGTTTTACTCAGATTGTATATCCCTGTACCTCTCTTCTTAGAGAGGGCTTCTGTATCTAATGACCCTGAGCCTTAAGACACTGGCTGTTTTATCATGCCTGTTTACCTCCTCCACCGGACACTCTGTCTGTCTTTATCTAGGAGGGCCTACGCTATAACCTTGGTTGCTATGGCCACTGTCAATAGGAAATGAGCAGATGTTTCTTCGCAGAGAGATCAAACTATGGTCAAGTGACGTGTGTGTGGCCTGTGTGGAGAGCCTGCATAAATGAAGGAAAATAGGCTTAATAGGAGAAAATTCCTTCACAGTTTAAGTATGTCCTTATAGTTAAAAAAAACAGTAAGTTATTGTTACTACAGTCATGATACAGTGAAATTATATGACCACTGAAAGGTGGGGATAAAAAGAAGGCAAAAGGAATCTTATCTCACCACTCTCTGTTTGGAGTTTGGTTTCTGCAGTAGCCACTCGATGTCAAGAGAGTTGGATGACGGGAACTGGTGGTGGCATGGTAAGGTGGCATTGTCCCCAACAACCTTCTTCATCTCCGTCTGGGCACCCACTGAGAGCAGGCTGAAAAGAACTGAGGGAGAGGAAGAGAAGAGAGAGAGAGAGAGAGATGGAGAGAGGGGAAAAAATAGAAGAGGGAGAGATAGAGAGATGTCAGATGGGGACACTAGCTTGATCCAAACTTGAGACAAGAGGCGGATGCAGCAGATAGGAAACTGAGACGGAAGACGCAGCGAGAGATATGACCCAGAATCCCAATCACTATCTGACAGATGCTGAGATATGTCACACCCGGACATTGAAGAGAGACAGAGTGGGGATTCTTTTCACAGGAAATGAAGTTTTGTATAAGAGGTCAGAGAGAGAGAGAAGTATTACGGTGATCTTTATGTTAACCCCTTTTGACAAGGGCAGTCAAAAAACGCATTTTTATTCACAGCAGTGGCTTTGGGGAGTTGTGGCCTTGGAAAGGGAAGGTAGAGAGCTTTTGACTGTTTAGGAACTGCACTGCTTGCACACAGACAATTCTGCTGTAAGACTGAAGTGATACAATTATTGAGTAACTGAATTATTCAGATTTCCTAGACTAGCCCTGCCCACTTTTAAGTCGACAAAATGGAAAGTTTGAGATAGCTTTTACAAGTGAATCATGCAACCATAATGACACAAGTACCAGAGAACTCGGACTATAGTAAAAAGTAGAAATAATTATGTGTGCGCGCTAGCGAGTGACTTTGGGCACCGGCCAGACTGTCAGGGCCTGTGTCTCAGTGGGGGAGCAGCAAGGCTAATTTACTGGAGGATGCTGGACAGCCCGGTGGGCTTGAGGGGAATTAGCCAGAGGCGTCACAGGGGGTTTGCTGGAAGCAGAAACTATGGATGGTGTGTGTGTGTGTGTGTGTGTGTGTGTTTGTGTGCGTCTAGAGGAGGTGGTGCACTGCTGAGATACTCGACTCCCTCCACCTGGTAGAATCACTGTAAAATACTGCAGAGCTCTGCTGAGCTTACACACTCAAATGTGACAGATATTTTTGGCTCTCCAACATTTAACTTAACTACCTGCCTTTAATTTAATTGCCAAACGAGCCAGCAGCACCGGGGGATTCTGAGTGCTTCAGATAAAGTTATTCAGCCTGGCAGATGCTCATTTAGAATCATGCAGGAATGTACAGTTGTGTAAATATTGTTACATCTCCTTTTCATTGTCATGCAACTCAATAGGTGCTCAGAGGTTAAATATTTCCTCCTGTTTGCACAGAATGAATACACATCCTGATGTGGGACACCATATTTGAACAACAACTATGTACAGTCACAGGTGTAATGTCTGCGGTGGAGTGATTCAATCCAGAGCTAGACATTGAAAGAATGCCCTGGCTCTCTGCAGACACAATCACATGCTGTCAGTTGTTCCACATGCGGCCAAATGTTCACTTGTCCACCCTCACAAGAGCCAACACCCTGTCCCATAAGTGATCTTTGGGCCAATGAAAATGTCAGCTCTGTGCTGTGAAAACAATGACTCAGTGCTGACACAGGACATAGAGGCAAAGAGTAGTAGATGACATCATCTGGTGGATTTCAGCAGTTCTTCAAGTTTTGTTTAAGCTCTGTCTCTACTTTGTGAGCCTTGGACTACAAATTTGAGCTGCAGGATACTCGGTGTCAGTCAAAGTTAAGGTTTCTAATCTGCATTCACCAGTTAGACGGAGAGAGCGAGCACTTCATGGTTGGAGTGTTTGTATGCCCCATTGGAAGCGAAGGACTGACAGGATGGATTGCTGAGGTCCGTCTGCTCTGTTGGACCACCTGCTCGGTTCAAATCATTAGTCAGCAGAAAAATAAGGGCCACCCCTCCACATAGAGGAGCTCGTGGACCCTGAAGGTATCCCCGTTTATGACTTTTTAATGCAGCATTTGCAGGGTCATTCATCTTGTGGGCTCCCCACCGATATTAGTTTGGATGTCAGAGAAGAGAGAGAGAGAGCTTTGCAGTATAAAGATTATTGAAGAGGAAGAATGGTCAGACTGTGTGTGTGTGTGTGCGTGTGTGTGTGCGTAGTTGGTTGGACCTAATGGTGCACGTTAATGCTTGATGGTGGTATAGGGGTCTGCTGGGAGACCTGTGCCCACTGTCTCCTCTCAGCTCCTCAGGCCAACCTCTGTAATCAGTGCTCCCACACCCATCAGCAGCCCGGGGCTGAACCAGGCACTGTGTAGCAGGCCTGATAAGAAATCCCTGCTTCCTTTCTCACCTCCCACCTCATCCCTAACTGCCCACTGCTTCAACTGTAGGCTCCGTAAATGGAAGAATTCACGTGAAAGATAGATAGGGCCAGGTGACCAAGAAAAGAGAGGCATTGCAATCTTTTCCCACACAAAGTACTTGACTGGCTGACTTTAAATTGACCTTCAAACAATGACTGGAGTCATCTCACAAAGTCCAACACTGCTGGTGTCAGAAGTGTGCTTCATGGACCAACAAACAAATTGTTTGTATTTCACCAAAAACAAACATTGTAAATGTGCTCTATCTGTGATGGAAAGAGAACCGTCTTGATTTTTGCCAGAGAGAGTTGGCAGACAAATCATAGGGGGGTTCTTTTGGTTGACATACAATCGCTGCTCCCCACTTTTCCACTTATTTATGGTCCTGCAGAGGGGCTTTTGTGCTGTGGAATGGATGACACAGTGCTCCCAAAATAAGCTCGCCTTGATCCGAGTGTGCACTTGCATTTGGATTGGCCTCATTCACCGTGTGCACAGCTGGGACGGTTGGACTGCAAGACCCCAAAATTTGTGTCAACATCAATTATGGGACACAACAGAATCCATCTCTGTGGTAGCTATGCAGACAGAGTATTAAAGAATTGTATCGTCAGTCATGTTTGAGTTCCTGAACTTGGCTTAAATTTGCATTAAGGTGACCCACTAAAATAAACTGTTTGCCATATCAGCTTTAAGCTAGATAACATTCCTGCCCATGGTGCTGTGTGAGCACTCACATGTCTTTAGGAGATTCCATAAGAACATGGGAAAGGCCATCTAAATAAACATGGCCATCTTGAGGGAGAGATAAATGTGGAGAGGACTTGTGATATGGTAGCTGGCGCCATATTCCCACCATATCCTCTATCCCTCTTTCTCCTCCATTGTATCTGCTTTTCTGAGCTCCATTTGGCTCAGCTTCATGCTTCCGCTTGTGTCTAGGTTCAATCTTAACCCACAGAAAGAAAGGGAAGAAGCATATTATAATTAACAAAGGGAAGTAGGAGCTAACACCAGAGGTTTAGAAAGAGAGAGTGAGTGTGTGAGAGAGAAGGATAGACACATTTGACAAAGAGAGAGAGAGTGAGAGGCTAGGGTGAAATATGGAGGAACCAATTTCTATGAAAAGGCCCTAGGGGGAGTTGTGCTCCAGTAAATCCGCCTTACAGAGCCCTGCAATCTTATTATAGTGTGGCCAGTGAGACGGACAGACAGACAAACAAGCCAGGCCTGGATCTTTCACACTGCCCAAAGTCAAGCCCCATATCCCCTCAGTCAGCACATCGGCCTGGCTGGGGCCTTTGCCATGTCCAAAGCTTATGACCTCTGGTACTCAAACACAGCAGATCAGAGAGGGGGGAGAGGGACCAAGAGAGATAGAGGGGGAGAACAGAGAGAAATGGGTTGAGGGAGGGTTGGAGGGATGGTGCAACGCCTTATTTTGAGCACTTACTGTAAGTCACTGATGTGGAGGAAGGATTATAGCATCACAAAGGTGGTTTTAGACACAGGTTAACAGAGGCACAAAAGGAGAAAAAGAGTGGAGGTATCACTGTTTTATTCATGCTGACAATCTCCTGTTGTGTGCATTCACGCTGCTTTTTCCTGTATAGAATACATGTGCGCCCGGCTTCATTTTATGTGCATGCGTGACATCTGGTGTGTATGATGTATGCTTTATGGGAACACATGCTCTGTCACAGAGACTCTTCCACTGCTGCATATCTGCATAACAGAGATGCGAGGGACTTTCTTCCGCCGACAGTAAATCAGTGCCTCTGCACTCAAACCTGTGATTTGGATTACGGCCGTCATCAGGCATACAGACTCAAGTCACATGTGAGTAACGTGTACAGCCTCACTGCAGCAGGCAACAGTAACAATCGTCTCCCACCGCTCACAATCTGTACAAGTAATGTTATATCTTCTGTCAACTACAGGCTTTTCGAGGAATACGGTTAAATGCGGGAGAAAGAGAAATGTTTGGGCTCCATACAAATTCTCCAAAATATAGGACTTCATGCATGTAACTAATAAAATCTGCCATGGCAAATACAAATACAATTCATCTGTTCTTATTGCTGACATAAAGCTAGCTTTTAGCTGACTTGGGGACATGCTGAGAGGAGCATAGGACTGATGAGACAATAGTGAAATACTCACAGCTCAGCGTGTGCTGCTGTTTAAAAGGCTGCGTCTGCTCCCACCAATAGTACATTGCTCTTGTGTGACCTGAATTGGCTATTCAAATGCCAAACATATATCTTATAAATACCACCGATGTGGCACAGAGATTCACAGATAGAAGGTTACATCGTGCCCTTTCCTCTTTCCTGATGTCTTTGAGGATTTGGAGAGAGACTAGGCTTGAAACGCCATGACATCTTCAGATGTCTCAGCAGACAAGAGGCCGCCTCCAGTTGTTAGTGCAAACTGAGCGCCTGTGAAAACAACCCCCATGCACACTCTGGGAGAGAGTCCTTTATTCTTACAGCCACAACTCCCTTTTTTAATTACAGCTTCTTAAGGGGTAAGTCTCTTTCAATGTACCAAGTTATCATGCTCCATTAAAACACATGTTTTGAATATGGCACACTACACCAGTCTCCTTGTAGTTTCAAGGTCCAACTCATGAATATGTTGCTCCTGTGAAAATCAAAGGGGCTGTTTCTTTCCCTGACTGGAGGCTGGCTCTTTGAAGGGATAAAATCCCATAATCCTCCTCGCCTCACACCCAGCGACCGACGCTCCGTTCTGCTGACACGGAGCTTTTGTGGGTTACACTTTACAGTACGGTACATAGAGTCATTACCAAGGAATTACCAAGGAGTAAGGAACAAATAAGACCTAACTGCTAATTAGCAATATCTTAAAATTAGTTCCTGAATAACTCCTTCCTCATTACTTATTACTATTTTCATGCAACCCTAGCCTAAAGTATAGCATCTCCCCACAACTTGTCATTTGTCACTACACCTTGTCATTTTTGATTCCCCTCAAGGAAAGTATCACATTCTACTGACAGCTAGTGAGTTTTTACTGACATTGTATCATTTACTGACGAATGACACCAGCCAGACACAGCAAAAATGATATTCAGATCACATCACCTCGATTCACAGCTAACACAGCTGCACCACAGGCCTATAATTATATATAACTATACAGACATATACAGTTAAGTCATCATGAAGTAATGATGAAAATATCACTTGAGAGGAAAACTTCTAAAAGGGTTGTCCTGTTCACGTTCATCTCTGATGAGGTTTCTAAGATCTGTGGTTGGAGCAGTAATGGGTGGGTTTGAGGAGGAAAAGATGGAAGGGAATCATTCCCACGATAATCCCTTGAACCTGGAGGGGGTGAGCAAATGGGAAAAGAGAGGGAGGGCCAATGGGAATGGGAAAAGAGAGATGAAATACCACTGAGGTCTGAATAATGTAAGGCCCTGTGGTAAATGTTCACCTCGTGGTGCTCTTATTGCCTTTATTAGCATCCCTTTCATTGCTTTGTCATTGCTGTCACGCCGAGCGATAGGGACGCCATCCCACTGACAGATCACCAAAATAGATCCGAAATTAGTTTCGCGACAAGCACTTTTAATTCCCCCAAAGTATTCTGCATTTTCCCTCTGCAAAATGAGGAAGTAGGGAGACGATGGGGTGAAAAAAAGCTAATTACACCATGCCCCGAGGGAGGGAGAGTCAGTGAAACCTGCTTACAGTGCTATACTGTACATTTTATCAACACTGCATCTGGTGCCGTCACCCACACTCATGGGTGTAGCTGTCCAAGATGCTACGCCTGCTCCATAAATCTCCTGGTTTTAGCCTGTAACGGTCCAAAGAGCACAGAGCTTCTCATAAGGGGTTACACTTTGGTCCGTCATTCTCATGCAACGCTCTCGCCAACCTGCACGACAAATGCTGCTTGTCTGCTTGCTTCTACCATCCATGTACCAGTTTACTATTCTGGGTTTTGGTTCTCAAAATAATGAGAATAAGCACAGTACACATTTACAGTGTATTCAAAAAGAAAAGACACACTGCACATTAGTGTAGGCAGTCTGACATTTAATTCTTTCCACCCTTTACGTGGCTTTTGTAAAAACCACAGCACGACACGTGACCAAGTGGAAAGAGTGACAAGCAGGAGACTTAGAAGAACTCCACAAAGAAAACAGTGATTGTCATTGGCTGGAAGTTTTTTCTTTTTCTTTTTTAATTAAAAACCAATTCATCATTTTGGAAAGGATGGTCCCCATTTAAAATGTTAATTACAGCAATGCATCTTAGAGACTTCAGCCTGACTTGCAGAATAATCTCCAGAAGCTTGTGTGGTGTTAAACCGTTTTACGGAGTTACATTTGGCTTCAAAAAAACACCATTCAAGACATTTTTCCTCCCTTTAATGTGTTGAGACTAAACAAGGTCCAAATGTCAAATGGTCTGTTTTGCACCAGATAACACGCTTCAGTTAAATGGGGCTTGGACAGTGACCTCTCTATTATGCTGCAGCAAGGGATCCTCCCAACATCTGGCAAAGCTTAAACAAACCAGCGTGTGTGCGCACTCTCTCTTTGTTCTGCATGAGCGTCTCCGAATCTGACACTGTACGGAGAAACATGCAGCAAAGAGTAGAGAGAGTTAACATATCTGCAGAAACTTATAACTGAAGCTGTGTGAGTGAGTACATGTGTGTGTGTGTGTGTGTGTGTGTGTAAAGGGCACATGGGCCCTGGAGCACATGCACACAGCCTTGAATAAACCTGCTGTCCCCCACTGAGAAAACACATTTTAATGAAGGACAGAGGAGAGTGAGTCCTTTGACATATTAAGACATCCACAAAAAAAAAAACAAAAAAAAACAAAAACTTAATTCTGGAATGAAACATTTCTTTTTGTCAAGGACATTTTGCTGAAACTCATTTCCACTAGCTAGGACTGAAGAGAAAACAACTGCTTGTTTTCAAAGCGGCAAGTCAGCGAATTGGGCTATCAAAAGAAAACAACTCCAAATCAAGTTAGAAAAATTATATTTACTTTGACAGAAATCAAATTTCATTCCCCTCACAAAGAAAACTTTCCCTCCATTCCTGCACAGAACATTTTTCCTATTCATTCGTTTTCAACAAGCTTTTGTCCCAGGGCTGAGCTTATTCTTGGTCTGTGTGGCATTAAGGTATTTTTGTTGCCGTGGCTTTGTGAATAAGAACGGAAAATATTCATCACGGAGCTCTCCAGTGTAGGTACAGACACCACAGTATATACTGCACAGTGGAATGCTGTTCTTCGCCGAGTTCAAGCTCTGTTTGACCCCGCAAGGCTGACAGATGGTGTGGTGAGAAACAAGATGAGCTGTATTCATTAAAACACTGTAGAAGACAGGTTTGCCTGCTGCTGATCAACTTAAAGCTTTCCTGGTGGGCATTGCTATGGCATGATATCATATCATCTAAGCCCTGTTGGAGTTCGGACAGATGGGCTAGCGATGATATAAACAGCCATAATGCCCACACTGCACATATAAACAACCTTTTTTTCTCCTACAGCTTTTCGCGGTACATCAGGCAACCACGGGTTTCTGTTCCCCGGGACACAAAATGCTCCTCAATTTCCCCGGTTATTTATGTGGTCTAATCTCAATGTGGCCGGCAAGTATGTGAGCGAACTCCTCTCACATTGTTGGAGTGGCTGGACATGGGTACTGACCTCAGTGGATCAATACTTAATAAGCTTTTGTGCTGCCAAGTCCATTTTGCTGCAATCTGCAATTTTTTTATGTCCATTAGGTTGAAAAGAGAGCTGACTAGGTGTATGACCACAGGAAGTGGAATGTATCGTGGTCGCCTGGGCTCTTTCTGATGATGGATGCTTCACAGTAGTGTGAGACCGATGAAAACTTCAAATACTATCTAGCTCATGCACTATAAAGTATTACACCCCTGACTTTTATTAAATGCAATTCAGTACCCCCATGGTGTTTCAAAGAAGCATTTAACAACTTGTGGGAAGACAATAAAAGCCGCAGTAGGTTGTATGGTTAAGTTTGTTGGCACGTGACGAGCAAGTGGAATGGGAGGAAAGCAAGCCTTGAGCTAGCGCTATATTTGGAGCAGCACTAAACCTCAGCTATAGAGGCAGTGTATGTACCCCCAGTCTGGACATGGAAGCACCACATTTTGGGAGCTCATAGTCGGGAGTGTGCAGGGATTCTGGGCACGCTTGTTCTTCTTCTTCTACTTCTCTTTCTTGCCTCTCTGCGTACATGGATTTAATTCCATTATTTGGGTCACTGCTATTATTTGTCACTGTCTAAAGTCCAAGATCACTTGGGGTTAGATGGTGAAGCCTCTCTCAGAAAAAATTATAATTTACTTCGCTGGATCCACGGGAAAATAGGAACTGAACACAACAGAGCAGCTCCCATGTTGTACATTTCATCAGTTAATTGAAAACAGACGGGACGCTAACTCCCTCTCTCCATCCGCCCAGCACTGCGTCACTGACATATTAGTGCTGTCGCCAGTCCTATGGTATGCATCTGACATATCATTTTACTTGATCAGTTAAGCAGAAAATAACAAAGCAGGGGACTCCTTGTACACAAATCAGGGGATGATACTGTTACAGCCGCTCACACTGTGGCTGCTTCTGCTGCTGCTGCTGCAAAGGACAAAGAGGTAACCTATCCATCCAAGCCCGTGACTAGGAAGGACATGTCGATGGCTGCCATTTCCCCAGAGGTGAGCAGATGCCACGCCTGTTTTGGCAGCTGTATACTGAAAGGTGTTGACCGGTGGGGCAGCTGACGGAGGCAGAGTGGTGGTTTCACGATGGCTGGGGCGGTCAACAGGGGCTGCAAGGCTTCCAGGAAAGGCCTCACTTAGGCTCATTTAGGAGAGCTAATGGACCAACCTACCATCTGTCCTTATGATTAGCCAAGCCCGTTCATGCAGGATACTAACCTTAATCACCTGCTGCATACACATGCATAAAGCACACCTCGAGTACAGTATATTCATACTGTAGGTGGAGTGGAGAGCAAGTAATCACAGAATGGTATGTGCCTGTGGGCTGCGCCTAATCAAAAGCAGCTTTTCCATAAAGAATGTACATGGAATGCTTTTATATTGACAATGAAAAATAAAGCAAAAGACATATTAACTTGTTAAAGGTCAGCCAAGAAACATGTGAATGATGTAGTTTTAGATGGTTTGAGTGAATCCCTCTGTCCATCCCTGAAAAGGATCACCAAATAAAAGCCTAAGCACTTTGTAGCTTTTCTTAAGTAACCGGAGTTAGTTCCTGCCTGCATGTTGCAGGTTCTTAACAGTGATACAAAAGCGCGCACACACACACACACACTAACATGTAGACATACTCCTCCAAACAAATACGCCTGGCCTTTGTGCTGCTCAGCACCACTTCTTCCCACCCCCCCCCCCAAGTGTCTGTAAAAGGAATGCCCACGCAGCCACATCCGAGGGCGGAGAGAAGATTGAAACCAGATGAATGGAGCTCGGGTACAGCCTGCTCGCCAGGCCCATATTTCACTCCCCAAAGCCTGATTAAAACGAGGTGCGGCTCTAGCTGGGCCGAGGCAGCTTACTCGGGCTCGGAGAAGGACATTTGCTCGCAGTGACACCCCGGGCGAGGAGGAGGAGACGAGGGCGAAGGTCACGACTAAAGCTTGAGCAACTGGCTCACACTGTCCCAGGAGAGGTTTCCTCGATAAAGCGCTGCCAGTTCCCAAAGTTTCACTGATAAAATAAATCCACAGTCCTCATTTAAAGGTGCATTTGATGGAATATGATTCTGCCTAAAAACAGTGAGGGATCTGTCACCTACTATTCTGTTTTTTTTTGTTTTTTTTTTAAGATGGGAGTACAGCTGCTGAGGATGTTTAAAGTAGGACATTGGCGCAGAAACTGTTAGCTGATGTGCCAAAGGAAATGAGGACAATCTGCAAGAATTGTGGAGCGAAAATTATTAGCACCAATGAAGAAAAGTTAGCTTTTACTAATACTGTATGGATTACAGGAAACAAAAAAAGCAATGATACTACAAAGACACATTTCATTTTTGTTAATGTGATTCTAAGATATAAATCCATGTTTGAGTTATAAAAACATTAATATGCCTTTTTTTATTTTGACAATAGTGGAACCTATTTTGATGCCAAGAAACCTTTCAAAATAATGCCCCTTTGAGAATATGTGGTCATATAAAATATCACATAACCCATAGAGAGCATTTTACTTTTAAGTTAGTAGTGTGCATGTTAGGAAGAAATCCTGAATACTCACAGGATATGACTGTGTTTTCAAGATCTCTGAGGCATAATGTTCATGTTTGCGTCCAAAGACATTACAGTCAGTGTTGAGCAACTTCAGAAACTTTCAGCAAGAATTTACTTGGAAAGAAGGAAGTGAAAAACAGCCAAACATGCCACGTGTTGTTTCCTCCTGCCTCGACCAGTTAGTGTGCTCACCCAATGAGCGTGTCTTTTCACCAGAGGTCATGTCATTGTATACGTGTGTGTGTGTGTGTGTGTGCGTAAATGGAGGGAGAGGGTGTCATTTGCATTCTTTATGAGTAAATGTGTGGAGCGAGACAGCATGAGAAAGAGACAGAGGGGGGAGTTGTGGTGCTGTAGAAGGTGTGTGTCTGTGTTTGTGTGTGCAGCCCAACACTTGTGTTAGTGTGACTGACTGATTAGCGACTTGTTTTCAGCGACTGTCTGCATTCGCCTCTCCTGAGATAGCGAGGCATAGTGGGAGAATTTCGTACTATTTTCCAGCGCTGGTTGCTTTCTCTTTCCTTCCCATACAGCTGGTAGGCCACACTCTCGACTCGATGCCAAACGCACTCCCCTCTATCCCCCTGACATTTTAGCTATGTTACCGCTGAGAGAGTTGTGGCTCGCCTGCCTGCCGCCTGCCTGTACACATGAGTAAATAAAGCCCAGCTCATTTCATTTGGCCATAATGTGTAATCTACATTTGCTTGGTCAACGAGAGGTTAATCTCATTACCTTGTGCTAAATGGCGTGCTCGGGCATCCTCTGACAAGACGAAGGCTAGACACAAGTTAATTAAAAGAGCAATTAAAAGAAGACAGTAAGTCCCACTGAACTGTGGTAATATGTTAGTTCCCTTGACACAAGCACAGTGATGTTGAATACCACTATTCTACTGTAGTCTGTCACTAATAACAAACCACTCTTCATCACAAAGGAGACCAGTAATAGCGGAACAATAGAAAAAGCTGGCATGAGATTAGCTTGTTTTGTGGTTGAACATGTGCTTCAAACTAACCTTTAGCACTGGTTGTGGTTTACCTACTGTGTGACGCCTTATTAAAAACAAGCCTAACCACAATACACACACACACACTTATTACAGCAGTTAATCAAGTCCAACAGGTTGTTAAAAATCTGACATGCAATTAGTTGAGATTGAACTGGAGCAGATTTAAATGTCATCAATAAGGACAACACATTACAATGGTGCTTTGTGTTTGAATCTGCCTGGGATGGAGTCAAAAGATAGTTTTGATCAACAAACAAAAGAAAATAGAAAAGATTATAATTTGTTTTATTTTGTTGTAAATAACAAGAGTTATTTTTGTACAAACTTTCTCATAAAGTCATTTACATAATCTGTACGTTTTTTCCACAGATTTATCCTTGAACTTATCATAAACTGATTTAATCACAGGAAATGTGTTTTAGATATGCACAACAATATGGCCAAAAATACCAAAGTCATAAAAGTGAACCTCCTGTGGAGAAATAGACAGTATTGTATTTGGATATTCAGCTTTCTTCCTCATGTACTGGTAAAAAACCTGATTAACTTTATTACCACAAGGTAGGCAATCTATTAGTAATCTAACAAGACCAGGTCAAAACCTAGAATATGGCTTGACTGTGTATAGTCAATGTGTAAAATTGAGGACATAGTTGAAAACTGTCATGGAACCACTTTAAAACAGCTGACATCATCACATCATATTTGCATTCTGCCTAGTGGCACTGACACTAGGCAGAGTTTTGCTTCTCTCCGACTCTCTGAGCTCACATATACAGACAAATTTACAATAGGGTGGCAAGGTGCCTGCCTGAGCACGTTTGGCCCCAATACATGGTCCAGTTATATACTAGGTTTACACCCAGCCTTGTTTGAAAAAAAAAAAATACTCGAAATCTAGCATCAATTGTGCTATATGGCAACACTGGAGGCTGTAAACGCCACCCTAACAGACACTGCTGGTGCAAATTCATTTTGAAAGAGCACCAAACATTGGGGGAAACTCCAACTCAGTCACGTGGCATTCAGATGACCAATGGTGGAAGCATGATCACTCAATCAGTCAGTCATTCAGGGACTTCACGATTATAGGGCTGGCTGCACTGGTCCAATCAAAAAATGACAAACATTCATTTATGCTTTATTTCCTTTGTAAAACAGCCTCCCTTCATGAATTTTCATTATGGACCATGACGCAGGATTTACATCATAAAGATTTACATCATCCTGAAATCTAACTCAACAATAATTCTCCCTCTACGACATCTCTATGAGGGCCGTGAGACACATTTCAGTGTTCTGTGTCCTGTGTTAGCATACAGGAAAGCGAGGGAGCTGGGGATGTAGCCTGCTAACTGCCTGCCCTGTGGGTACTACTACGGGCTCCAGCCTCCCTCCAGATGAATCATAAACAAGTCCCATGGCCTCAGTGACTTAATCCCCTGTGACATCGCCACAGGGAGATGGAGAAAAAGGGAGCGGAGAGAAGGGAAAACATGCCCCGTGCTCAACTTTCAAGTGAATTAAACATTAGGATGAATGTGTATGAGGTGTATCTGAGGATATATGCCATTGCGTCGAGGTAGCAATTTAACACATTATAGCATCTGGATGTCGGGGTGGATATTTTGGTGGGGTGGGGGACAAGAGGACTTTAACTTTTGCTTTGTAGAAGGAGCAGTCACTTCATCTCAGGCTTTACCTTGGAGCTCCCTCTTTTTCCTCTATGTGTGTATTATGCTAATTCATGTCCCACAGTCCTTTCATTTAAATTTGGCCACACAGCTTAAGCTCGGGTAGTCTACAGAGTGTGGCAGCTAAAGCTATAATCAACATCGTGCTCCTTTTAGGCATGAGAAAGCATACCCAGGAGGGAGCAATAAATGGATTTATTTTAGGAACTAGAATGTAGAATCTTAGTTAGGGCCAGACATGCTAAGTGCTTTGTCCCTTATGCATCAGCCCTTGGGCAGTATTTCCTTCCTAATTAGAAAAAGAACAAGGTGCTGAGGAAAACGTTGTAGGCAGTGCGTTCTAACAGAGGTGGGAGAAGCACCGGCCTGGTGGTGTATTTTGTTTCTCTAAAAGTTTGGGAAATGATTCTCACTTTGCTGGCACTCTGCAGGTTGTGCTGATGCAGGAGCTTTTGTCTTGAGATTAATGAAAGATGTTTGGCTCTTTGGCATTTTGGATCCCACACAAAGGTTAAAAAACAGCCTCTGACCAGTGAAAGGTTTATGTGGTGCACCATTGAGAACGTTCTGCTCACACGGGGAGGCAATTCTTCCATCCTACACTTTCTCTTCCATTTTTACCAAAACAACAAATAAATAAAAAAGTGAAGCTCTGCTTTATTTCAAACATTTTTCTCTCCCTACATCTGCCTCTTTCCCTCTGGTGCTGACAAATTTGATTATAATGAAACCCATTATGCCAAATTTTAAATTTTAACATTATTAGTATAGTATTAATAATATTTTTTCTTTCCACCGGGTGTGTGCTTGTGTCCCTGTGCTGCATATTCCAGCATGCTGACACTTGAGATTTGCATGAATGTATGTTTATGTCAGGAGAAGGCCTCAGTGTTAAGCAACCTGAATCTTGGAAATTTCAGGTCCCATCTTGTCTGTCTTGACAACGTCAGGTGACTTACAAACGGTCCGATGTTTTCTTGTTTTAGGAACTTAGGACAACGGGTTCAAACTTCTGACCAGCAGGCGACGGGATTCTCCCTGTGATAAATTGTGAGAAACTCTCTAAAAAAGAAGGGGCTATAAGAAGCAGATGTGGACATCAAATCTTACATGACAATATTCAAGATCAGCATAGAATCTTCATGCATGATTAGACAAATTGAAAAGTGCAAATCCCTCTGCCTAGACTGGGAGACTTTGAGGAAGAGTGTTAAAAAAGACAACTTGTCCCACTGCGTGTGATGCCCTGCTCAAGAAGCCATGTGCCACTGGCCGCACAGCATCTCAGATCAGACTGATCTCTGCTGTGAATTACACCGCACAGGCATCACAAAGCCCAGACTCCATCCCCGCGTGTCTGCTCTCACATGGGAAATGGTGGAGGCTAAAGGGAGAGGTTACTACCACCACCAGCTCCACCGCCCTATCCCCCACCATCATAATGTATCTTACATCTCTCTTATCTCTCAGCCTTGCTGTACATCAGAACTCATGGGGAACACACCCACCCAAACACACACAACACACAAACAGCTATTGTCGTGAAAAGCCCACTTTTTGCCCCTGCATGGCGCCTGCTCAGCCGAGGGTATATAATGCCTGTGCCATGCATGGCTGGACCAACGCCAGGACGATGACAATGTTGTCCCCTGAGTTCAGAAGAAGAAACTGTTCAGACATCTCAGCTTTGCTCCTATGTGCCACATGCTGGCGCGGTACATCCCGAACCATTAATTCCATCTGAAGAGGTATCAGGCTTTGAGTAAAAACATCACAGCTGAGATCAAGGTGATGAGGTAGCCTTGTTAAAAGCAAGGCCACATAAAAAAGCATCTTATACCAAGAGTAATATCAAACAAATCTGTGGGCAATCAGACTGGGCTCCAACCAAAGCTGTTAGAGACACTTAACAGATGCTCAGACAAAGAGTTAAAGATCCATGTTAAAATTCATCTAATGTTGCAGAAGTTGAGGAAATTTAATTTGCATCCTAAATAAATGAATTTGGAGTTCGGAGCCTGATCTATCTTATTATACTTTCATCTCAACATGTATTGAGGAAACTCCTGAAATAAGTGAAACTGCACTGGAAAACAAGTGGAGTTATCCCGCCGGCAGAATTCAATTATTTCAAATAAAGTACAATTTTAAGGCACGACATGAGATGAAAAGACTTAATAAAAATTGCATTCTGCAGATCCATTTGCAGCAGACATGTGTTTATTTATCCCAATGCAGCCAATCAGGAACAATTTATCTCCCCTTATCCCTGGTGGATTAGGTACTAATCTGTTTGCTGAGGGGAAAAGGAGAGAGAGGGGGCGAAAAAAAGCTCTTCCCTCTCATCTTCCCCATATTAATATTTCTATTAGTGGTGCCTTCCAGTGATGCGATGTGACACTTGTGGCTCCGCATGAGAAGCCAGGCTAATAGAGGGATAGCAGAGGAGGTCAGTGAGAGAGACAGAGGATTTTGTTCCACCTGAGATCTGTCACCGCTGGTTGTGTATGTGCGGCGCGCATGTGTGTACATGCGTGTGGCATAATGCATTCACAGTGCGTGTATCGGTGCACCTACATAATCATTTGGGATGTGCACATATGAGAGTAATATCTGCTGGACTTGTTAATGCAGATGTTCATTCGGTGTGTAAGCAGTGCGATCAGGGCTGCATCGTATGCTGATTAAGGCGCTCTGTTCGAGAGTGATGGGGAGGAAGTCTACTCCTGTATGCTTTAATGAGCAGAAGAGTTTAGCCCCAAGCAAGGTCTTTGAGAGCAAACACACATCCAGCGTATAGCCAGAATGTCCTCTTCCCTTCCCATATACTCACTAGATGGAGCGTGCATACCTAATTACGCATTTGTGCAAGCACATACACAGGCACGGTGCACGCACTTACATTCTTACTACTTATATTGTGCATACCTTGCAGATTTGTAAACATACACGTGCATGCGCACTTTAGTGAGAGAGTAGTGCTGCCCTAAGCAATGTGCAATCGACTCCGTGGTACGACCTTCAAGCCCCAATGTCCTTCGTCCCTGAGATGTCCTTTATTACAGCCTTGCTCTTATCCCACACTAATGCAAAGGCAGGGGGGCTGGGGGCTGGGGGCTTGGGGGCTGGGGGGGGGTGGGACTAACATCTGCATGAACATGAGAGCAAGGATATTACAGCAGAATGGGTGGAGGACTCCCCTTCTTCTTTAGCACATCCCATCCGCATATCTAATGTATTCTTGTCACTACAGTAACAATGTGCAATTCCCTGTACTCTCACGCACCATGCATATCTTTAACAAACATAAGCAGGCGCAGGTCTACATTCTGTATGCATAAAGTGATGCATCACAAATGCATCTAACATGTTAATGTCCTCAGCAATAAAGGTGATTTCTATTCTGATCACGGTTCGAGGGAGGCCGTGTCGCTCCTCTTCAATCCCCCAGGTCCCCAGTACAGTATACGTAGATCATCTCAACTGCTAAAAGCTCAGAGAAAAATGCCTAATGACATTTGAAGGAGAGGTCCCACTGGCAATTTCCCTACACAGTACTACATTCTTCACTAAAGAACGCAGTAGATTAAAGATGGTCAGTGAATGTCTGTGCTCTAGTTGGCCGACTGTTTCTGTAATGTCACTGGGTTTTAGCAGGAATTAGTTTTAATGTCACTCTGTCTCCCACACCTGAATGTCACTGGCTTTTAATTGGCCTGCTTGTGAAATGGCAGTGTTACTTGTGGCCGCGAGCTATGGATGGATGGGAGGGGCTTTACATAAAGCGTCTGTGGTTTCATTTTATTCTAACTAGTTCCACTTTTGGGACCAAGCTATGCTACAGTGCACCAGACCCGCAGCGTGCCAAATAGTTAAAGTGTTTGAACATGTGCCACTGCAAATGGACCGAACCCCACTGTAAATGGACTGCTCCACTGCTGCATTGTTCCATTACTGCCAGGAATTCAACACGATGAGGTGTGAAGGAAAGAGCACCGAAGGTAAAAGTTCAGTTTTCAATGCCAGAAAACGTTTATTATCTTACACATAAAAAAACCTACTGCATGCAATACAAATAATAACATATATTATTTGTTATTATAATAACATATAATACAAGATAACATAAGGGATCATAATGCAAATGCTCTAATCAGGTATGCAGTGAAGAAAAAATATCAGTCTGTTAGAAGCAGCACCCTGGGAGTAAAATATTCAGAGGTCAGAGGTCAAACCAGTCACAGCTGCTCTAAAGTCTATGACCGATGGGTTCCAGGGACACACACAGACACACACACGCACACACAGTCTCTCACACATGCACACACACATTTATAGACCAACAAAGCCAAAAAGGGCATCAGCGACATTACAGGCCACAAAAATCACTTGGTGAGACCTACAGTATCCAGCATCACATCCTTAATGTTAAGAAAAGTTTCGAGTGAGACTAAATGAATCCATAAAACATCCAAAAGTATCCAACATGTAAAACTGCATCAAAAAGGGGATATCTATTCTCTCTCTTTTGTTATGCTGCCATACTCTCATTGCAATCCTTCAGCTTGAAACCCTCATTGTGTGCATACACACACACACACGAGCACACACGTATCGCATCACGCAACCGAACTCCTTGCCAACCTCTTTCTCCCATTTGACCACAGTGACACTAATGTGTGCGATGGGTGTCTCCACTCTCGCCAGACTACTGGCCTCACAATAGCCTCTTGACCGCAGCAGCGCTTCAGGCACACTGCAGTGAAGTGAGTTCCTATTGTTCCCTCACATACATGGCAAGTCTTCAGAGGCGAGTGGCTATGAGAGTTTTCACAAATCATGATTCAAGGTTCCGCTGCCGAGATTTTTCCAGCCGTTTTCTCAAGGAATGCGTCAAATTTCTTCAACCGGATTTTTAGTTTGTATGGTGGGGGTAAACATTAAAATCCCTCTTTTGTTAATGTTATTAGGTTCAAGACAAATGTGCGCTGCGCTGCCACGGTTTCTGTGATCTCCAGAGCGAGCTGGCCACGAATGCAAACCTCGTGCGCTCACTGCGACCCCTTAGCTCACTGGAAAACCCATGACACACAATAACCCTGTCGATGACGACCGCCTAATGATCCTCCTGGCTCAGGCAAAGAGTCGAGTTTCCAAACCTCGACTGTATTTCACCAGTCACCCTGAGGAAACTGCAGATTCACTGTCAGTGGTTAGAGTTTTGAAATTCAACAGGAATCTGAGGAAAGAGCCAGATGAGAATGGGTTGTGCAAATGTTACTGGAACGGGGAAAAAAAACAAAAAAACAAACTTATATGAGGTTTCCACTTTTAGGAAATAAATTGAGTTGTTTTTGTATATAGAACTAGAGGAAGCACTTAAGACTGAGATAAACACAAGAAGAAGCTGGCTATACATGTGAAGATGGACATAGATAGAGAGAAATAAAAGTGTTGCAGTGGTGTATGTGCCCTTCTCTGTTTGTGTGTGTGTGTGTGTGTGTGTGTGTGTGGAGGTGTTTTTTTTTTCTTTAACTCCCTTGTGTATGATTCTGGTGCAGACTGAATATGTTCCAGCAAGGGTGAATTTATCATGTCTCTGTGACTATACATGGCAATCAGGTAAGTCTGGGGATAAGAATAGCCCGCCCACCAAGAAGCTCCTGCAAGTTAACACAGTGCCTCGACTCAAGTACGCTGAGAGAATACAGAGCTGCATGCAGGCAAACACACTGCCTGCACACCCACAAATATAGGCAAATGCATCGACAAAAACGCACACAGACTCACACAAACAAACACACTAACCCGCGGCCTCCACACCCCTCCTGGTTGACCCTTTGTGTCTATGACCAACAGTGGAGACATTTCTCATTCTGGCTCAGCCTGAGCTTTGTTTGGATTAGCTGAGAGAGAGCAGAACCCCTTCGGTCCCTGTGGCTGCACGGCACACGTCAGCCTGCTGCTGGGCTGCAGTCACACAAAGATACACACACACACACTCTGACATGACATATACTAAAGTGAATGCCTGCACCCCACACATACTCATTCAGACCCAAAAGCTCTTGTGTGCGCACGACGAGAGCACACATAAGTAAATTTACTCAAAACACCCATAGATAAACACACACACACACACACACACGCAGACGCACGCACGTACGCACACATGCACACACACACACGCACAGACTAACACACACACAACACCAGCCAGTCATCTGGCCTTATACAGGCATGGTGGCGACCCATTGCCTTTCATGGGAGCTGACTTCCTGACATTCTGTCCTCAGGCTCCGTGTTCTCTGCAGCCCCACTAGTTCACAGCAGGAGAGGGGTGGGGGGTGGGGGGGTGAGGGTGGTTAGGGAGAGAAAGATGGAGAAACACAGATAAAAGCAGGGGTGGAGTGAAACTGGAGAGGAGGGAGAACGAGGGAGTGGAGGAGAAGGAGAGAGAGAGAGAGATGGAAAGGAGGGAGAGCAGGAATCTGACAGAAAGAGAGCAGAGACAGAGGCAGGGACAGATGAAAGAACGGGGGAACACAAGGCAGGAGACAGAGGGGATGAAGTGTGCTCTCACAGTGTTTAGGTTTTAGTCACTTGGCACCAGCCTCTTCCCCTCACAAAGCCTCTGTTCCCAGACTCCAAAATACCTGAGAGAGTCCCACAAGATCCAAGCTGAGTGGAGATGGCTGGACTGTGACAGCAGTGTGTAGAACAGCATGTACCTTCCACTTCTCAACAGCTAAACTTAATTCAACACTAAACCCTGTCTTCATTATAAATATGAAGTCATCCTGTTACAGATGAGCACTGCGTGCTGACATGTAACATAAAATAGGCTGGCACTTGTTTTGCGTATTGAGCTTATTGAATAAGGCACAGGATAATGCAATATAATAAAACGGAGTTGAACAGACATCGGTTATGGTGTAAGGCTGGGCAGCAATGAGACTTGACACACAAGAAACCTTGAACTTAACTAAGCAATGCGCCAAATGCATCCAAGCTATATCAAAAATACCAAAAAAGATGAAAGCAGTGAAGGAGTGAGTGTGAGTGACATTGAACCTGACAGAGCATACCTGAAAAGTAAAATGCCAAGGTAATGCACTAGCTCGAGTTAATCCAAAATAATGAGAGCTTTTAAGCAGATGGATAAGCATGTCATCCTCAAAACTCTTCTCTGGGGCAGAGAACAAAATTTACCAGTTTTGAGGAAAATATTCTCAGACAAACTTACTGGATCAGACCAGTAAGTTTGTCGGAGAAGGAAGATGGCCACATGCAATTCTGGGTTTGTTTACTTGAAGTTTTTAATATGGGTACACACATTATTTTGCAGCTGAACAAATACATTGCGTCTTTAACAGCAGCCAAGATTCTTGGAAAGTAAGCAATAAAAACTGTGTTCTCAGGCAGCTAAAACCACAGACGTACATTATGTGTTATTTTTGTGTTTTTTTTTTTGTTACACTGATCTGTCTGCTGATCAGCATTAATAAAGGTTAAAATAACGTGTGACAGATTCTGAGCTACAACCACCTCAATCACAGGATTCTGCTGTATGCACATTTCAAAAAGCCTGCAGAATTCAAACACGCTCTAGACACTGACATGTTTTTTGTGGTGATTCTACTCAAATGGTATTAAATCTGATACCAGTGGTTGGGAACTGCTGAACTTTCTCCAGAGCGAATTTGACACAGGCAGATTGTATCTAGGTTATCACCACTGTGATTATTATGACTATTATTATTATAACTATTTCCTGTCTAAATTAATTGCCACCCTACTTGGCTGGGTTTCTCAGTCTTCCACAGTTGGATAAGATTATTACAACTCTAATCTCTCTCAATTATCCACAGAGATTCCTCTGAGCCCTGTTTTTTTTTTAAACTGGACTGCAAGTTAGGCTTTGAAATTGCTTGACTCAACAAATAATTACCAACTAAATAATCTTATGAAATACAAGTTTTTTTTATTCAAATATTAAAATATAAAATGTTGTGTATATGTATACAGCCCAAAAGCAGAATTAGGA
This sequence comes from Seriola dumerili, assembly GCF_002260705.1. Taxonomy (NCBI): domain Eukaryota; kingdom Metazoa; phylum Chordata; class Actinopteri; order Carangiformes; family Carangidae; genus Seriola; species Seriola dumerili. The sequence continues at coordinate 672,368 of NW_019174357.1, read as the reverse complement.
TCTTTCAATCTTTCCCTCTCTGCACAGCCTGGTGGTAGGGATTGTTAAAAGTCTGATGTTGTTTCTCTAATTTTCTGGTCAACAGTTCTCAGCTGTTCTCAGAGATCATTTTAAAAGCATGAAGGACAGACCTATGAGTATATGACTGGAGGAAAAGTGAGGAAGCACAGAGGTCATCAGTAAATACTCACTCATAATGTTACATGAATCAAGCAGGGTAAATTTGACAGTAAAATTCCTGACATTTACTACACGCAATTATCCTAAAGAAATTCTCGCCTGTGGGAGTGCAGGACAGGAGACTTGTGAAATTCCTTTAGTACTAAATAATCATTATGAATTTATACCTTAATGACTTGAACATAAAACGAACAAGCTATGAAACAGCATGGGATGATGGGAAGTTAAAAGCTCTTCCTTGGAGATGTGTAAATCAATCATCTATAGGGAGGTGGGTTGAAGAAATGGCGTATTGTATGAGTATGCTGAAAGAAAATAACACTGCACCACGTAGAAAGATGTGTACTGTTAATCTTTAAATACTGTATTTTCCAGTAAATCCCACACTGACAACCACGGCCTTTAATTTTTTTTTTCTTCTTTTGGCGAGTTTTCACATTCGCATACTTCATGAAATTCACTCAAATGGGTCATCATAAGCTTCCCTTCAAACAAACACTCGGAAAAACACCACAGCTGGAGTTTTGTTTTTTATGCTATTCTGCTCCGTGGTGATACATTTACAATTAGAACCAAACGCTTCGTGCAAAATAGAAGGGTAATTCTGAGCCCCTTTATACATGTGATGTTAATATCACAGCAGCATTTCTCTGCTCTTGTGTTAGGAACACTGTATGGTGGCACATCCCTGCCTTTCCTGCTCCTACAGGAGGTTCTGGTTGACTGAACAGTAAGACTGTAGTCTCCAGCATGACTCAGGGGAGTCATAACCGACTCATTATAAATGAATGAGCCGGGCCGAGGCTACAGTACATATGCACAGCACGACAGGCACAGTGTAATGGACGGTGCATTTACAAACGTTTTTTCTTTTACCAAGTCGCAGGAAATTCACAGTCCAGAATATTGATTTTAAGTTAAAACATTATGACATGACTTAAAAGTGTAGGAGGAGCGGCTGGGTGGATGTCTATGGCCATTTTGTAAATGACTCCCCCTTTAAGCTCACCCTGGAGACGGAAAAACAAAACGGGGAGAGTCTGAGGTAGTTGGTGGCCAAAGTAATGCATATGTATGATGTATGACAGTGAGGCAAGTGGGTGTGGGATGACATCCCATAGTGGAGGTGGAGGTCACTGGATAGTGTCTCGGCCAAGCAGCCCTTTACGGACACGCTAACGGCTCTGCAGTCTGTGGAGGAGAACAAGGGTTGGTCGGCAAACCATCAAGGAGCCAATGTTGTAGTGCAGCTTGAACATCTGCCAATATCCTCCTCCTCCTCCCTCTGTCGCTGCCATGAGCTAATACACACTGATAGGAATAGCAGGTCATGAATTAGGGTTACAGAATGACCATTAAAAAAGTGTCCCTTCCTCTGTGCAGCGGGCCCTTTTAGCGAGCGCCAGCGATATACTACATCCTGGCCCTCGCTGCCTGAGCCCTCCAGGAAAATAATGCATGTTCCCATCAGTCATGCTACACTGCAGTGCTACACAACCCCCCTCCGCTTCCACGCACCCTCGACCCAATCCATCATTCCTGAGTACGGTGGCCTCAGGGTGCTCTCTGGGAGCTCCCTCTAAAGGAATGAGGGGAAACAAAAGAGGAGAAGTCAAAAAAAAGGAGCAAAACAGAAAGACAGCGAGTTACAGACAGAAAGACAAGAAGACAAGAGGGGGATGTAAAGGAGACAGGGCTGGATGCTTCCGGTAGGAAGGTGTGGTGCATGGCAGACTGCAGGAGGCCACTCCCATACTGTTTCTGCAACAGCTCTCTGCTGCTCTGTGCTACTACATTTTATGGCTTGTTTGAGTTGAAGCGGAGTTTTGTTTTTAATTTTCCTCGCCTTTCTCCTCCCTGTCCCCATTGTCTGCTGTTTTCCCACGAGTGCAACTCTGTCTCTACCTGATGTGCCCTTTTCTGCTGTTGCAGTTTATTTCCTGCTTTCTTGTTGTTCCCCTTTTTGTGCTCATTCTCCTTTCTCTCGCTTTTTGCTTTGTACACCTCCTGACTCCATATCTCCTCCTCTCTCTCCTCTCTTTTCTGTTCTTCTGTACCTATCCCCTTTTCTCCTCTCTACCCTCTCATTAACACACCATCTCCCTCCCTCTCAGAGCTTTTATCTATCCTCTGTTTCCCTCACTCCCTTCCACTGTCTCATTAGCTGACAGCTACAGCGGTACTCCTATGAGAGGGCCAGATGAAACCCAGAGAGTACTGTGACCTTCGTTTCACGGTGGGGCTGCTATCAGTGACAAGCCATCAGCTGCAATGTCGTCTAAGGTGCACACATATACACGTCCACGCGCATGCGTGCACATACAAACACAGACGGTGTGTGCTAATAGGCCACACAAAGCTATCACGAACACCCAGACGCACACACAAACACAGCACATTCAGGCATATCATGGTCTGAGCGCATGTCAGCAGCCTTCAACCTTCACAACCTTCAACCAGCTATTCGCCAAGGCTAAAGAGGTGTCACATCCAGCAGAAAGAAATGACAGCCATCTTGCCCTCCCCCCTCTTTCTCATTCCCTGACATGATCCATTGCATGGCTGACGAGGGGTGGGGATGGGGGTAGGGGTTACGAGGCCAGGAACCTGCTGGAGTCCTTGAGACGCATGCACACGTAAACAGAACACACAACACACACTCATTCACGAGGGCCATGCAGTAAATAACACCCATCAACCTGTGCTTTAATCAGCTTCAGGGACGCATGGGTGCTCCCCGTGACGCTAACAGGCCATCCTTCATCCAAGTGGGAGGTGGAGGGGTGGTCGAAGCACGGCTGTGCAGACCTGGAGGGTCACAGATCAAGCCCCCTGGTTGACCCCCTTGGGCATGATAGTGATAAGTTAGCAAAATGCTGCACCATAAACCCAGGATGAAATAACCATGGGCCAAGAGGACTAACAACCTTGAGACCAGACATATTAGCAAGACGAATGTGGGCAGAGGACACATACCTTCATTCAATCTATCTTCTTCACTGGATGAATTGCTGGCGGTTAAACTCCTATTGGTTAAACCTGTAATATGGTTGATTCTGCACTTTGAGACAGGAGAGCCAATCAGGATTACGTGGGAACCTCGGCTCAGATGATTGCAAAGATCCACCGGATGCCAATACAGCAAGAAGCGAGAAGAGCTGCAGTCAAGACAGTGATTGCTAATTACCTTGATTAGCTTCCCTCTTTCTATTTCCTGAATCCAGATAAGGTTGTTTATTTTGTAAGAGCATGCTGGAACAATATCATACCCTTGTAATGAAGTAATATCATACCGTAGGGTATGTGTATGTGTAGGGTATCGCATCACTAGAAAAGTAGGAAGAAGGAAAGTAGATATGGGGGAAGAAATAGCAAGAGAAATGGTTAAATATATGACTTCATGAGAAACAAATGTCTCTGGATTGGAGTTGGGACTGAAGCTGGGGAAAAGGAGGGCTGGGACTCAGGCTAAGTTGCACAAAAGCACACTGAGCCAAGGAGAGAGTCGCATTGAATGTGCCAAGCTTTTTCACATTTTGCAGCATGCTGCAAGGGCCTTGCATGTCCACAAACATCTGGTACCCAACCCATCCAACCCATCCCAGCCCAGCAGTGACTGAGAAACCAGATTCCTTCAGCCCCCTGGCCTCTCATTTAGTGAATCCAACTAGGCTTTGACAAGCTTCTCGAAAGTTACACTCTTCTTCTTCTTCTTCTTCTTCTGTTTCTTCTGTAACAAAATGGATTCTACCCAAAACTCAATATGAAGGCGTTAACTCATCTAATGAACTGCCTCAAGAATTGTGATTTATTTCACTGTTTTAATCAGCAGCTTAATATACAGTATAACATACTGTGTTGGAGTTGCAGTTCATCTGAATTGCTAATTCAACAGACAACTCAAAGGAGGTACAGAGGAAGTGATTAACACTGATGAGGAACATCTTTAGTAAAAAAAAAAAAAAAAAAAGTTGCTACAAATAAAAACATGTTGATTTCATGCCAGAGGATTTACACTGGCTGTCACCAGGAGATTCTCATTTCCTCTTGGATTGTTAGCAGCTTTATTGTGATAAGTAAATTAGCAGCTATGCAGATGAAGTGGAGCCGAGGTGTCAGACTCGGTAGCTTCCAGAGAAATAAATGGAAACCATGTCAAAGGTTGATTCGGTGCACCTTTAGGGGTCTAATGTGGTTTCTTCTTTACTTTATCTGTTCTGTAGACCCCGTTTTCTTAACTGTTTAATTGCAGAAATTACATTTGACAAACTGATGTTTTTTTCTGGAACAGTGTGAAAGATGCTAGTTGAAGAAGAGCAGACAGAGACAGAGACAGCAAACAAAGTAAGGAGTTAAGAGATATTGTAAGAAATGGTGTTTTTATTGACCAGAGTTCAGATCTCTCTCGGTGCTCTCGGTAAGTAACAGCACACACCTCGAGCTGTACAAACTCTGCTTCTCCTTCCTTTTCCTCAGAGATAGACAAGGATGAAACAGCATAAACCACAGTCTGTTACCCTCTGACGCTCGTCTTCAATGGCTCTCTCAGTGAGTCAAAACCGCTTTTCACTCACTAAATCATCTTATAATCAGTCATGTCTGGGTCTTAGGCTTCGCTGTCGTTCTCTATTTGCCTGGCTAATTTTCCAAGACATGCTGGTGATGCAATGGCTTTTGTAAATTGAGCTTTTGTAAATGGTGTCTTGTCTGATTAGGATGCAGGTACAGCAGCTCAAATTTACCAGATTTATCCATTTAGGGCAGATTAATGCGGTTAAACACCCCTTCTTCCACACAAATGAGTTCCACTCTGCCCTGTCTATGACCAGCGTGGCAGTGCGAGGGGTGCCAAGCTCAATCTGAGAGTAATGGGGGAGGTGTCTCTCTTGCTCAAATGGATCATTGCGCTCCAGCTCCCAGGGTGAGGCAAGAGATAATTTGTAGGGACAGGCAGAGTATCAAAGCAGACACTGATTTAGTTGGATAGCCAGGGTCCCGAAACAGATGCACTTTAACTTACTTGAAGGGGAAAGGTTAACAAAAGCCTTCTAGGCCCACCAGAAGAGAGGAAATCCAGAGGGTCTAGTGTATCGGCTAATGGCGTTCTTTAAAAACCCAAACTCATACTCATCCCTGATTAAAGTACCTGTGATCATTTCCAGGCAGCAGGATTCAAGGAAGAACATATTAGACAGACCAAAAGAGGTCAGCCGCGCTGTTAAACAAGCTAATTAACATAAACTCCAATAGCCCATAAGGACGTGTGGGGACACAAGGTTTCATGCTTAAAACCATTTAGGCCCTCTATCATCAGTGTGTCATACTTCCTCCTTCAGCTTTCTGTGCTGCAGCTCAGAAATTGCCACCAAGAGCTCCATCTGGCAAAAGCCATGAGAACTCAAGTGATAAGAATCGGCTCCCACACTGGCCACTACAAGCATGGCTTCATCATCACAAACAGTCATTCAGCAAGCAATAAAGCAAGGAAATGGGCTACGATTAAGCTGCCCCTTGCATACACTTTTTTTTCCCTCTCTCTCTCTAATGAAATGCTCCGTAATAATTAATTTAAGCCTTAATCATGGTGGATGCAGTCATGGGATTTTTCCAGAAACCGGAGTTCAGCTAAAGTTCCCTCTTCCCCGCTTCAGAGTCTTCCAGATTCAGAGGTAATAAAATATTTAGATTGGTGGGACTCCTACATCTCGGGACTGAGTCTCAGAGTGAGTGCAAAGGGTTTGTTTAGCAGACCGGCTTTGCCAAATTAACTGGACGCTTAGAAACCCTGGGTGGTGGGCTGCAGAGTAGAAAGAAATCCCACAACAAGGGAAAGTGGAATGTTTCAAAGTTCTGCTGATTGTAGTTTTCTCTTGCTCCAGAGGCCAGCTACACAAACAACCAGAAACTGTGGAGCAAGCACAAATGTGGTCCTGGATATGAGCTGGAGAATAACAGAGACGATAAAGGCTCCTTTTATTTTGAAAGCTTCTGGCCTTTCTCACAATGAGTCCAAGTTAAACACACCTCATGCAACCTGCTGCATAATACTCATAATGCAAAGCCAGGAGCGAGAGACATTACTTACTCTCTCGCCTTGCACAGTTTTCTACCCCCTCAGAAATTTAAATTAATAGGGGCAGCTATCATTGGCTCTGCCAAACATCAGAAGTCCATTACAGGCTTCTCCCCAAAAACCCAAAAGTAGCTCAGGCATTATTTTTAAACTCTGACTTTTTCAAATCTTCATTTTCAGACGTAAGAATTGTCTATCTTTGTTTTATGGCTTTGAAAAAATACTAATAATATTGCCAGTGGATTACACAACCTGTCTCTGAAGTTGAATTTTAGCACTTCTCGCAAGCTAAAAGCTCAAAAACAGTCAAAAGTGAAAAACAGCTCTTCTCAAGTGACAGTGATCTGCTCCAATTTTTCTTCAAACAAATGTGTCATTTATGCATTTTCCTCACCTAAAAGCAATCAAGCTTTCTTTTTTTTTCTTTTTTTCTTTGTTATATAACCATTACTGTTGAGTGTAGGAGTAAGACGTTTACGAGAAGGGGCAAAAACTTTGTGAATTAAATCTTCTGGGGGGGAAAATGTGGGTGTTTCTGAAGGGAAAATCACGAGGAACCAGAGCTGACAAAAACACCAGCATCATATAAAATGCAGCGCACCTGTCACACAAAAATAATAGGGTCTGTGCTCGAGATGCCTATTATGGTGTTTGTTCTGGGTATGGAGAGATCTCATTCTGGCTTGGTCACACCTTAATTTGCAAAGCTGTGGGAGTGACAGACTGAGAGGAAAAAAAAATATTGTGCACACACACACACACACACACACACACACGCACGCACACACACACATACACACACACAAACAGTGCTGTGCTATTAGATCTGCAGTGGGGTGATTATAAGCTTGACTTAATAAGTGATGGAGGGGCTCCAGGTGTCTTTAATTGTGCATAAGGCCTGTTTATTATGACTGACTGAGAGCTTCACAACAGGATCTTCTAAACACTCTTAAACATGTGCACGTTTTTCTTTTCTTCCTTTTAGGTTAACGCTGTTTATTTGTCTGCACCACATTCAATCGCGGTCCCTTTCTTTGTCTTGTTTTTGCCTCTCTGTCACTTCACTCTGTCTTTTTCTCTCCTCTCTTGCCTCATGCTTGTGATACACTAAACAATAGAAATGTGCAACCCAGACCAAACTCCCAACAGGCCTGACAAATTCAGGGAGAGCTGGGGCTCAAACTGCAGCTCGAAGGGGGACTGGGGATGAAAACTGGCCCGGGACTTTTCACTCCTACCCAACAACACATATGGAACCCATCACGCTTTACAAGAATCATGTAGTCATCTATAATTCAATTAGAAATTCTACAATGATTTTTATTACTGCAGTTTGTCAAGAAAAAGAACTGTATCAGGAACAGTTTCATATAACAGTCCTCAACTACAACAACGAAGTAGCTACAGTCATAAAAATGACCATGTGACTGAGTTGACACCAAGTATCAACAATAACAACATTAATAAGTAAGTGGGAGGGGGGGGGGGGGGGGGGGGGGGGGGCAAAAATGTGAGGGAGATGGCTGCCACACAGTAAAATAGTCCATGATTCAGATTCAGATTGCCCACCCCTACATGTAATACTATATGAATAAGAGAGAGAAACTACAAAAGTCGGTGAGTGAAAATAAAAAATATTTGCTGCAAGCTCAGCAAGAGGCCTGGGCCAAAATTTCAGGCCAATGCAGCACTCTACTCCTGCACACGAGAAGTTTGAAAGGGTTAAAAATCACATACTTTACAACCATCATCCACTGATTTTCTGTAATTGCACAGTGGACCACATTCAAAGGTGAGGTAAAGACTGAAATCACAGAGTGCTGTAATGCCACTAAACCCATGATCTCATGAAAATGAAAGCTCCCAGAAAAACAGAAGTTTGAGACTTTCTCTCATTTTCCTCTGGGGTTTTTCTCTCATCGGAGATTCAGATTTGAGTTGTAGATCGGCTCACGTCACGGGACTACAACACCTCAGATATAAATGCAAGTACATCTGACTGTCCTCTGTAGGAACTTTGTAGGAAATGAAACCAATGTCTGACTGTCAAACTGTATGTATAATTGGGAAAATATGAGCATAGTGTGTCGCCAGCTCTACTCTCTCTCACACCGTTTCCCTTTCTCTCTACTACGAACAGCATCATCACTGCCACGAGATGATCAGGCAGACGAGTGATGAGATCGGACAGACGGAAGCTAATGGCTAAGCTAATGTACTGAAAGGCACGCACACTAAAAATCTATAAAAAAATATTCATAAATGCAGACTTGCATGGGAATATAGACGAACACATACATATAACATACCATAACGGTGTGCTTGCATGGACATCTGCCATCCTGTGTGTGAGCTTACACGCAGAGTTACAGTTACAACAATCACACATACATACAATGCATTCACCCACTGATGCATGGAAATGTTTTAATCACTTTATTTGCATTGATTCAGGATTTATTACAGGTTAAATGTGATGTTCCTCCTTTAAGGGATACAAACAGCATTGCCCCTTAAACACACACAGATTCACCCACTTACACACACCTATTTGTACCTGCACAAATCTCTATAGTACAATATCTGTGGAGCATCTGTCTGTGCCTGGTGCAGTAGTAAATAACCCATCCCCTTGAAGGGAGGGCCCTGCTAATGAAGTCAACTGTATGCCACTGCACTGCGTAACTCACTGAGGCTGGCCGGCCGCAGCAGCACAGGGCTCCTGCTCACCAGGGCACTGTGGTTTGCTTTGCAAGTGGCTTATACTGCAGCGACATAGATCGCTTCATGAATAACAGAGAGCTAGGAGAGATCCTCAGCTTTTAACTTGGGTGCTCTCCTCTCACTTTCACTCTCACACTCCATATGGCAGAGATATCTTTGAATGCAGTCATTAGAAATCCGCTGATAGAACTGGGAAGCAGAAATGGGATGCAGATGATGTAGACAGATAATAGAAGTCTCTCCAGTGTAGGGGCCCTCCTCCTTAATGCGTGCCGCACTATCATCTTGATGTCTTTGTGCCGGAACATTGTTCCCTAGTTTGGAAAATGAGGTAAATCGGATTCAGAAAACAAGTGGATTAACTTAATCACCCCTCGGCTTTGACAATGACCTTCGCTTCTGAGGCATAATAAGGATTAGTTAGAAGTGGAAGGACATATGCCACGCAGAAGAAAAAGATTATAGTTCTCTCGTGACAGAATGATTGAAATGCGCTATTCACCATTCCTTCATGGTGAGAGGCTGTGATAAGAGGCCATGAAGCACTGCATCATAATGCTTGGCTGCCATGTTCAAAAGAAAACTGAGTGATATTTGTAACCCTACACAGTAAAATGCCTTCACTGCAGCTTTCTCAGATAGAAATCTGCTTGAAACGTATAGAAATGCACATAAACAAACCACAACACTGCCGCCGAAAACAGGAAGGGAGGAGTTTACATTTACATTAGAGCTATTGATTCCAGCCTGGCTAGCATATATTCTCCATGAATCCTGTCATTACGGCGAGGGAAATGGCGTACCATCTCTTACGTCCCGCACTACATTATCGATCCCCGCGCAGGAAGGAAGTTATTCTCAGGACTGTATGAAAGACAATACAGGCGCGCCACTGCTCAATAGGACATTACAGTCAACAAGGTCATGCAAATTAATAACAGACATTGACCTTCGGCCTGACTTATGGGAAAGGTGAGGTCAGGTGGGAATGTGAGGTCGCCAGGCGCGCTGCTAGAAGCAAATGGAAGAAACGAGATCTCCAATGGAAGGGGATGGATGGCAATTGATTTCCAGTGACACCACACAGGCTGATCAATGGGCCACCAAACCCGACATGTCCCTAACAGGATGCTTGCTTCTCTGGAAACTGGGCCTTTTCAAAATAAAAAAAGAAGGCAGGTTTGGATGTCGGAAGAAGGGAGAATGTGCTGATGTGGGTTCAGTGGAGGATGCAGCTGTCCATCGCTGTTGTTGTTGTTGTTGCTGGATGTTGTCAGGATTTATGCTATTGTTGCTATTGTCAGCCGGAGAGGGGTTATCTATGAAAGGAGGCTTATTGAGGGGAAAGCTGTGTCTGTGCGTACCTCTGCTGATGTAGCAGGAGATGTGTGCATATAGAGTGTATGCATGCTCTCTCTCCGTGTCAGGACTGATAAGCAACTGTTTTAGCTGCAGACACAGGAGAATGGCAGGGGGGCAAACATACTGCAACCCCCCAACTCCTCTTTTCCTGCTCTTATTCCTCTTCCTGTGTCTCCCTGTGTCCCTCTGTTCTTTCCATTTATGTCTATCTCTCTTCATTCTCTCTTCTTCTGCTTCTCTCTCACCCCCCCGCCCCCCCACACCACCCCTCCTCCTCCAACAACAAGGTGCCGTTTTGAGAGGAATGACATTAAAATGTGGTGACTGCTGTTACATAAGGGGAGCTGGTTGTTGAGCTATGTCTGCATGCGTTTATGTGCTTACCAGTGTCTGCACTAACAGTCTGTGTCTTCTTGTGTGTATGTGTTAAGCAGCACCTATTTTCTGTGTGTATAAGAGTTTGAGTTAATGTGATTGTTCTAGATGGCTGTTTATATCATGGCTGTATATATTATATGTGTGGGTTGTCCTCAGAGGATCACATGCTTAGAAAAGTGCCTACCTACATGCACTACTTGCGACACACAAAGTACAGACTCATATACAGATTTACACACACACACACACACACACACACACACACACACACACACACACACACACACACACACACACACACACACACACACACACTCTGTCTCTCTAACTATTGATGGGAGAGAAAGTGGCCCTGTGTGTTGTATCAGGCCTGCTGTAGTGCAGCAGCACACACCGGTGTGGGACTGGGAAAAATAGCACCAGCATACAATTTTCTCACTATCTGCCGCGCTTCCTTCCTCTTTCTCCTTTCCTCATCTCTTTCTAGATAATACATTCATCGCCCAGCGTGTCTCCTTGACTGTGAAACCCATCACTCTCAGCAGTGAACATTTGTCCTATGTGTGTTTGCCTTGTCCAGCAGGGGCAAATCCGTGAAGAGAGGTGGAGGACACGTGCACACACACAGATACCACATTGGGTCATGAAACAGCAGCAAGCAGCAGCAGCAGCAACAGCAGCAGCTTGGCAGCACAGCATTGGCATTGTCTCTTTAGAGGCAAGCGTAAACAGAGTGATTGGACCGCTATACTGCAGTTGCTCATGCTGACTCACCCTGTACATTACCAGCGAGGGAGGGACGCAGGATGGAGCAGAGAGACCCCGGGACGCTCATAAAGTGGTCTCATCTCTCTCTGGCTCTCTCCCACATCTGCCTCTCCATCCTCCACTCTTTCCAAGGTTATCCAGCAGTGGGGGATGGGGGGTGGGGAGGGTCAGAGAAGGTGACAGCCCACCTGAAGCAGTCACACTAAACGTCCGTGTACAAACGAGGGCCCAGGCTCTGATTAGCAATCAGTCCCTGTGGATACGGCGTGTAAAGCTGACGGCGGGGGAACTAGTACGAGACTGTTAGAGGGAGTGTTACTGCGGCGTCTGAGCTGGCTGGTTGGCTGGAGGTGGGGAGGCAACGTGCGGCGGGGACACTGGGGGCGGATGCACCATTTTTCTAGTCCAAAATGAGCCCAATGTCACCGTGACAGCGCAACGCTCCTCTGAGGGCACCGTGAGCCAGGGGGGAAAATGATGGATGAGTCGCCAAGCAGCATCTCCTGCTTCATCACTGTGTACACACACACACACACACACACACACACACACACACACACACACACACACACTCAAACACTCAAACACAAACATGTACTCAAAGTCAGGGAAATACATACACATAGTATACACACACTATGACAATGCATACCCTGCAATATGTTCACACAATTGAACGTGGGAATACAGACACTCACACACACACACCTGCACAAATAGAATCGGTAGACACACACACACACTACAAATATGCTCACACAAGGCCATCTGGGGATACACACATACACAAACACATGTACGTGCACACATGCTCGGAGTGATTTATTCGTGTCCACACGGGTTATAATTAATCACTGGGATATAAACACTCCAGATGCAGATATTTACAGGAGTTGTCAGTAACGTACACACACACACACACACACACACACACATAAAAACTCACACATAGAGCACACAGCACTGGCTTCATTATGACTGCAGCCCAGGCTAATGCCACAGGATCAATGACGGATCCTCTCTCTCCCTCTCTCTCCCCTCTCATTTCTCTGACCCAAAAGCAGCAGAAGCACCCTGCAGCGTTTATTCGTCCTATGACCAGCAATAGCCTCCAATAAGACCCTTGGGTCACCACGATGCTAATACTCCACCTCAACATATCCACATCCACCCCCACCCCTCAGAGGAACTCAATACCCCCCCTTACCACCCACCCCCTGCCATATCACACCAACCCCAACCAGCCCACCATTCACTGCACCACCAGTTATGACGGTTAGGAGGATTACACTCAAAGGCAATTACTTAAAGTGCTGATTACCTGCAGAAAATTGTAACAAGTAATGCTGCTGGAATTGTTCATTTCCATCACACTCTCACAAAAGCATTCAGTTAAACATGGTTTATTTTAATCGACATATTCTCCAAGATATGAAAAATTCCACAGTTTAGATGCCACAGTTATACTGAGCAATGCAATAACTCTGAAGCATCATAAGCATCTGTGATGTGATTACTGCATATTTACAGTAACTGCAACAGATTACAGATGTCATCTTTTTTGGAATCAGATTATTGTAATTCCATTACATATAATCAAATACTCCTCCTCCGCCCTGCTGAGCTCACAGAAAGCAGCATCCCTGACAGTCCTCATGTAGATGCAGGTCTACGCGGGCAGTGAAGGAGAAATATGGCCGGCCTCTGGTGAGCAAGGCGCGTATAGCTGAGTGGCCATCCATCACGACCCTGCGGCGGAGAACCATACACGCTCCGTCCGCTCGGGCCCCATGTCTCATCGGAAGGAGAGGGGGATTGGGAAGAGACAGGACAGTAAGAGAGAGGGCTCATGAACATACTCCCTCAGGATGGGGGGTGGGCAGCGCAACATGTAAAATCCTCCAACACAGGGTTGGAGAAAAAAAATGTCTGGCCTCTTAGATTGATGGACTAAGCTTCTGCGCTTGTAGTGTTTTTTCCGCAAGCACAATACACACGGGTGTATGGCTATGATTACTTGTAGTCAAGCCGCGGCTGGGAGTGGATGGTGGCTAGAGTCTAAATATTAGGATTAATGACCACGCTGGTCAGTCTAGTGAAACATCATTCATACTTCTATTGCGTTCCAATGCCATGCAGGCAAACAATGGCAATAAAGACAACATCTAGGGGTCTGAAAAATATAAACTGTGTTTGTTTTTCTCCCTTCTGATCAAATATAATGCTGTACGCTGTGAGGAGAGGATAAATAAACAATAAGTGGGATTACTTCAGCTCCGCTATAAGTGAAGTGAAGCAAAAATCGATATGTAAAATAATGAGGGCTTTCAAAACCTATGTTCGGCTGGCTATGCTAATGTAGTCAGATGGTAATGTGCGCCATGATACATCAAATTTCCACCCACTGGACAGAGCAGGTTAAATGTCTGTTCTCCCCCCGCCTATAACCACTGCTCTCTCTTCTATGAGATCAACTGATGGCGGGGATTATTATTATATATGCAGTTGGTCTGACTAAAGAAGAGGACAACAGAGAAGTGAAGCAAGGACATGAAGGAGACACCAGGGTGGGCGGTGCTCTAACCAGGTCGCACGTACACAATAACTTTCTTTCATAATCAAAAATGTACCAGTGCTGTTGCATGATGATTTCCCTGAAGACCCTGTGTGGTACAGTCACCAGGCGACAAGACGGTGCTAACTTGCATGCCAATGAAAAGGTCTCCTGATACACTTCACAGGGGCAGCACAGGGGTGAGTGAAAACCCTACTGACATTGCTTCAGAAAAAAACTGCACCCAGGTCTATTTATGTTCACAAGAGGGCTCTTAGCTTGAGATAAACAACAGCATTGGTTTATACATGGAGCCAGAGGTAAGTGGAATCATCTGTCCTGGTTTTTTATTAAACTGTGACTCTAACACTATAACACAGTGGTGCACATGCTAAATGCGACAAAAGAGTAAAAGAGTGTCTTGTGCGTCTGAGCTGAATATTGAATAATAATAATCATTTCTTCATGTCATGAGAGCCCTTCCCCAAGTACATGTGGAGGAAAGGGTGAAGTCTGGAATGATGAAAAAGAAAGCCGCATATGTGTGATGATGGGGCTCTCTGTATTATTCAGTATATTTTGCATGGCATGTACCCTGTCCTGTCCGATGACAGTCATTTTAGCCAGCAGCAAATACACGTGGTGCAGCCCATTGCTAACAGTGCACTTTTTCTGCCGCCCTTGCCACGATGCATCTTTAGTGTCCCATAACTGAAAACTGTAGCTCTGTCATTCTCCAGACCTGCCACTTCAGAGGCATCCGCGTCTCACACACCGAGCTGAGGTAATCTCTCAATGTTGATCCGGTCACATCGCAGAGGGAAATATGTTAAAGTGCACAGTGAAACCTGCACAAGAGGGCTGAAAGGTGATGCTCAAAGGAGCCACGGTGCTCATTTTGTTCTTCTTCTTCTACATACTGCATCTCTGTGTGGATCAAACGCACCTTTGCCTGCTTACGTAAGCCCCCATGAATCTTGTCTGGTAAGTTGTGGCAGCCACATACTGTAGAGGAAGCTTCAGAAGACCGTTATTGATTTCAAACAAATCTGTCCGGACATCTTGTCTTTCTGGTTCCGTATACCTTTCCACAGCTAATGAGCGGCCGTCTTCGTTCGCTGCCAAGTGAGACGTTCTTTTTCGTGTGTCAGGAAACACCGGCGATTCATTACCAGGGAGGAGAGATGGAGGAGGGAAAAAAAAAAGAAGAGTGTGATGGTTAAGCCTGAGCTTTAAGACAGACAACTATGTCCCCTAATCCCTTCTGAGCAGCCGTAAGCCTTCCGTTATCGCTCGTTAGAATTGTGCATCCCTTAAACACATTAACTTAGGCCCTAATGCAGGCCCCTTTTGTATGACACAGCAGCTGCTCATAGCAGCCAGTCAGTGGGCTAAGAGGTAAGAAACATGCTAATTGCTGTCAAACTCATTTAATTGGGTAACAATTGTTACAAGAGTGTGTTTTTTTTAATGGATGCTGAGTGTCAGCACATTTTACAGCAATCAGCGTTCTCCTGGCAAGCTCTTGAGACAATCGCAATTCCATGCTTTCCCTCAAACATGTGTCGGAGAGGGGATCTGATGATAAAACCAGACATGAACACACACATTGACAACCACTCAATCAAGTATGTAGTCACACGGTTGTACATTCACATCGCTCTCTTTCTTTCTGCCACTCATAGTGGATTGGTCTTCTAGTTATCAGAATACAGGTTTCTCAAGGGTCTTGTGGGACCAGGATCAGAGCTTCATCCTTAATCCTCTCCTTTGCACCCTACAGTAAATCTCCAGCCACAGTGTCCACCACTCCTGACACTGGACTAAGTCGCCCAGTATCCTCTCAGTCTAGCTGCCAGCAATGACTCCTTTAGCTGCATGAATAACTCAAACCATAAAGAAACTAGAGATCATCTTGTGATGGGATCACACCTATCTACATTATTACATGAGTACTCAATACTCATGGGTCAGACTACACCCATCTTTGATTTCGGCTTTCATTTTGTTCTCAACTATACACATTTTGTAACTGTATCTTGCACAGTTGATGATGATGTGTGACAAAATTTGTCCACATACAGACCGACGAATGAACACCTGCAACAGTAGGTGTCTCCAGGACCACATTTTGTTATGATGAGACTCACAAGGTAAAACAATACCCGCTCTGCTGTCGTGGCTGGTAACAAGGTACATACTCAAGTCAACAGGACACACAGAGGTAAAGAAATTAAACAGGGTCAGGCAGCACTGAAATACAATTTTTAAGTCCAATTTCTGAGATATTCTTTGAGTTTTCTGAAGCATTAAAACAACATATCAGGCAGGTTTTATTCTGAAATGGACTGTGATGCAGGGAGAAAGAATAACAGTCCACTACTTGATCCCTAAACAGTGCTCTATGTGCTGTTGGTATTACCCCGAAATAATGTGCAAATAGCTGTGTTACATAGTTACCATCCACCATGGCTTCACAAACAGAGCGCAAACATAATTTTATTTCAGTGTTTTTCTTCCATTTCCATTTGCTGTGATTCAGCGCACATGGATAAATAAAGCCTGATGCTGCCTGTGATCTCCAGCTGTGCTAAGGGTCGCACTGACAAAGGAGAAGCACAACGACTGGGCGACCACCACAACAAAGCCGGGCTTGTTGTGCAATCTGACTGCAGCACGGCTAAGATGCTTGGTGTTTGCTGAGACAGCAGATGACTTGCCTTGCTCTCTCGGCCGCTTGCTCAACCAAGGCAGGATAGACTTAATTGCCTCATTAGCAAAAGGGCCAGTGAGGAGTTGGCCTCTTCCACATTGTTCAATGTCAAGAGTGCAACCGAGAAGAAAGGTTAATAGAGTAAACAGCATCTCCCTCTCCTAAATGGAAAAATGTTTGTTTTCTGGTATGATGGGTCAGTGGCCAAAAGCTTCATTTCACTCCACAGTGACCGCATCATGCGTTTTATTTCATCTTATCTGTGCATTTCATATTCTAACCTTCATTATTTCTAATTTCAGAGTATAACTCCACTTGCTGTTGCTGTGGGGTAACTCCCAAAGCTGTCTTTTTTTAAGCTTGGACCCGTCTTGAGAGCAGAGTCATCATGCCAACTTTAATTATTTTAAGAGCTTGAATTTGCAAACTCTGCTATTTCCTCCTCCACAGCGTCTTTGGACCCCAGACAGGCAAATCAAGCCAAATGCTAACACTCTTGATTTCCCTCTTGAAGAAAGACACACAAAATAAAACTTATGTCTGCTGCTGAGAGAAAATGTGAGGTCCAAAAAAGCCTCATGTTTAATAATTCTGAGAGAGACATCAAGCTCGGGGTGCGTCACAGTTTTCACTCACTGCTGCACTGCTCACACACTGAAGAACATCACTATCCTCAACTAGCAACCACAATAAGACAGGTTTTTTGTTTTTTTTTTAAAGTGTGACAGTGTGGACAACAATGCCAAACCATGACAGGCATCTTGAATGCAGTCCTAAGGCCCCGTCTGTCTCTCGACAAGAGATGCGGTGCTGTTTAAGTTGGGTCTGACAAGCTGCGTGATGGGCCAGGCTAAACAAGCGTGCGCTAAACAGAAACGGAGAGGATGTCAAAAACAAATGCAGGAAACATGCCGTTATGATTGTAAAGTTGTTGGCATCAATTTGCTAGTCTCTGAGGTACACTCCATTACTGCAGTCAGTTTACACAATCACATGAGCNCACACACATAAAAACTCACACATAGAGCACACAGCACTGGCTTCATTATGACTGCAGCCCAGGCTAATGCCACAGGATCAATGACGGATCCTCTCTCTCCCTCTCTCTCCCCTCTCATTTCTCTGACCCAAAAGCAGCAGTGTGCTCGCCATGCAGAGCACCCTGCAGCGTTTATTCCTCCTATGACCGAGCAATAGCCTCCAATAAGACCCTTGGGTCACCACGATGCTAATACTCCACCTCAACATATCCACATCCACCCCCACCCCCCACCCCCCNTCATTTCTCTGACCCAAAAGCAGCAGTGTGCTCGCCATGCAGAGCACCCTGCAGCGTTTATTCCTCCTATGACCGAGCAATAGCCTCCAATAAGACCCTTGGGTCACCACGATGCTAATACTCCACCTCAACATATCCACATCCACCCCCACCCCCCACCCCCCNATCTGTGATGTGATTACTGCATATTTACAGTAACTGCAACAGATTACAGATGTCATCTTTTTTGGAATCAGATTATTGTAATTCCATTACATATAATCAAATACTCCTCCTCCGCCCTGCTGAGCTCACAGAAAGCAGCATCCCTGACAGTCCTCATGTAGATGCAGGTCTACGCGGGCAGTGAAGGAGAAATATGGCCGGCCTCTGGTGAGCAAGGCGCGTATAGCTGAGTGGCCATCCATCACGACCCTGCGGCGGAGAACCATACACGCTCCGTCCGCTCGGGCCCCATGTCTCATCGGAAGGAGAGGGGGATTGGGAAGAGACAGGACAGTAAGAGAGAGGGCTCATGAACATACTCCCTCAGGATGGGGGGTGGGCAGCGCAACATGTAAAATCCTCCAACACAGGGTTGGAGAAAAAAAATGTCTGGCCTCTTAGATTGATGGACTAAGCTTCTGCGCTTGTAGTGTTTTTTCCGCAAGCACAATACACACGGGTGTATGGCTATGATTACTTGTAGTCAAGCCGCGGCTGGGAGTGGATGGTGGCTAGAGTCTAAATATTAGGATTAATGACCACGCTGGTCAGTCTAGTGAAACATCATTCATACTTCTATTGCGTTCCAATGCCATGCAGGCAAACAATGGCAATAAAGACAACATCTAGGGGTCTGAAAAATATAAACTGTGTTTGTTTTTCTCCCTTCTGATCAAATATAATGCTGTACGCTGTGAGGAGAGGATAAATAAACAATAAGTGGGATTACTTCAGCTCCGCTATAAGTGAAGTGAAGCAAAAATCGATATGTAAAATAATGAGGGCTTTCAAAACCTATGTTCGGCTGGCTATGCTAATGTAGTCAGATGGTAATGTGCGCCATGATACATCAAATTTCCACCCACTGGACAGAGCAGGTTAAATGTCTGTTCTCCCCCCGCCTATAACCACTGCTCTCTCTTCTATGAGATCAACTGATGGCGGGGATTATTATTATATATGCAGTTGGTCTGACTAAAGAAGAGGACAACAGAGAAGTGAAGCAAGGACATGAAGGAGACACCAGGGTGGGCGGTGCTCTAACCAGGTCGCACGTACACAATAACTTTCTTTCATAATCAAAAATGTACCAGTGCTGTTGCATGATGATTTCCCTGAAGACCCTGTGTGGTACAGTCACCAGGCGACAAGACGGTGCTAACTTGCATGCCAATGAAAAGGTCTCCTGATACACTTCACAGGGGCAGCACAGGGGTGAGTGAAAACCCTACTGACATTGCTTCAGAAAAAAACTGCACCCAGGTCTATTTATGTTCACAAGAGGGCTCTTAGCTTGAGATAAACAACAGCATTGGTTTATACATGGAGCCAGAGGTAAGTGGAATCATCTGTCCTGGTTTTTTATTAAACTGTGACTCTAACACTATAACACAGTGGTGCACATGCTAAATGCGACAAAAGAGTAAAAGAGTGTCTTGTGCGTCTGAGCTGAATATTGAATAATAATAATCATTTCTTCATGTCATGAGAGCCCTTCCCCAAGTACATGTGGAGGAAAGGGTGAAGTCTGGAATGATGAAAAAGAAAGCCGCATATGTGTGATGATGGGGCTCTCTGTATTATTCAGTATATTTTGCATGGCATGTACCCTGTCCTGTCCGATGACAGTCATTTTAGCCAGCAGCAAATACACGTGGTGCAGCCCATTGCTAACAGTGCACTTTTTCTGCCGCCCTTGCCACGATGCATCTTTAGTGTCCCATAACTGAAAACTGTAGCTCTGTCATTCTCCAGACCTGCCACTTCAGAGGCATCCGCGTCTCACACACCGAGCTGAGGTAATCTCTCAATGTTGATCCGGTCACATCGCAGAGGGAAATATGTTAAAGTGCACAGTGAAACCTGCACAAGAGGGCTGAAAGGTGATGCTCAAAGGAGCCACGGTGCTCATTTTGTTCTTCTTCTTCTACATACTGCATCTCTGTGTGGATCAAACGCACCTTTGCCTGCTTACGTAAGCCCCCATGAATCTTGTCTGGTAAGTTGTGGCAGCCACATACTGTAGAGGAAGCTTCAGAAGACCGTTATTGATTTCAAACAAATCTGTCCGGACATCTTGTCTTTCTGGTTCCGTATACCTTTCCACAGCTAATGAGCGGCCGTCTTCGTTCGCTGCCAAGTGAGACGTTCTTTTTCGTGTGTCAGGAAACACCGGCGATTCATTACCAGGGAGGAGAGATGGAGGAGGGAAAAAAAAAAGAAGAGTGTGATGGTTAAGCCTGAGCTTTAAGACAGACAACTATGTCCCCTAATCCCTTCTGAGCAGCCGTAAGCCTTCCGTTATCGCTCGTTAGAATTGTGCATCCCTTAAACACATTAACTTAGGCCCTAATGCAGGCCCCTTTTGTATGACACAGCAGCTGCTCATAGCAGCCAGTCAGTGGGCTAAGAGGTAAGAAACATGCTAATTGCTGTCAAACTCATTTAATTGGGTAACAATTGTTACAAGAGTGTGTTTTTTTTAATGGATGCTGAGTGTCAGCACATTTTACAGCAATCAGCGTTCTCCTGGCAAGCTCTTGAGACAATCGCAATTCCATGCTTTCCCTCAAACATGTGTCGGAGAGGGGATCTGATGATAAAACCAGACATGAACACACACATTGACAACCACTCAATCAAGTATGTAGTCACACGGTTGTACATTCACATCGCTCTCTTTCTTTCTGCCACTCATAGTGGATTGGTCTTCTAGTTATCAGAATACAGGTTTCTCAAGGGTCTTGTGGGACCAGGATCAGAGCTTCATCCTTAATCCTCTCCTTTGCACCCTACAGTAAATCTCCAGCCACAGTGTCCACCACTCCTGACACTGGACTAAGTCGCCCAGTATCCTCTCAGTCTAGCTGCCAGCAATGACTCCTTTAGCTGCATGAATAACTCAAACCATAAAGAAACTAGAGATCATCTTGTGATGGGATCACACCTATCTACATTATTACATGAGTACTCAATACTCATGGGTCAGACTACACCCATCTTTGATTTCGGCTTTCATTTTGTTCTCAACTATACACATTTTGTAACTGTATCTTGCACAGTTGATGATGATGTGTGACAAAATTTGTCCACATACAGACCGACGAATGAACACCTGCAACAGTAGGTGTCTCCAGGACCACATTTTGTTATGATGAGACTCACAAGGTAAAACAATACCCGCTCTGCTGTCGTGGCTGGTAACAAGGTACATACTCAAGTCAACAGGACACACAGAGGTAAAGAAATTAAACAGGGTCAGGCAGCACTGAAATACAATTTTTAAGTCCAATTTCTGAGATATTCTTTGAGTTTTCTGAAGCATTAAAACAACATATCAGGCAGGTTTTATTCTGAAATGGACTGTGATGCAGGGAGAAAGAATAACAGTCCACTACTTGATACCTAAACAGCGCTCTATGTGCTGTTGGTATTACCCCGAAATAATGTGCAAATAGCTGTGTTACATAGTTACCATCCACCATGGCTTCACAAACAGAGCGCAAACATAATTTTATTTCAGTGTTTTTCTTCCATTTCCATTTGCTGTGATTCAGCGCACATGGATAAATAAAGCCTGATGCTGCCTGTGATCTCCAGCTGTGCTAAGGGTCGCACTGACAAAGGAGAAGCACAACGACTGGGCGACCACCACAACAAAGCCGGGCTTGTTGTGCAATCTGACTGCAGCACGGCTAAGATGCTTGGTGTTTGCTGAGACAGCAGATGACTTGCCTTGCTCTCTCGGCCGCTTGCTCAACCAAGGCAGGATAGACTTAATTGCCTCATTAGCAAAAGGGCCAGTGAGGAGTTGGCCTCTTCCACATTGTTCAATGTCAAGAGTGCAACCGAGAAGAAAGGTTAATAGAGTAAACAGCATCTCCCTCTCCTAAATGGAAAAATGTTTGTTTTCTGGTATGATGGGTCAGTGGCCAAAAGCTTCATTTCACTCCACAGTGACCGCATCATGCGTTTTATTTCATCTTATCTGTGCATTTCATATTCTAACCTTCATTATTTCTAATTTCAGAGTATAACTCCACTTGCTGTTGCTGTGGGGTAACTCCCAAAGCTGTCTTTTTTTAAGCTTGGACCCGTCTTGAGAGCAGAGTCATCATGCCAACTTTAATTATTTTAAGAGCTTGAATTTGCAAACTCTGCTATTTCCTCCTCCACAGCGTCTTTGGACCCCAGACAGGCAAATCAAGCCAAATGCTAACACTCTTGATTTCCCTCTTGAAGAAAGACACACAAAATAAAACTTATGTCTGCTGCTGAGAGAAAATGTGAGGTCCAAAAAAGCCTCATGTTTAATAATTCTGAGAGAGACATCAAGCTCGGGGTGCGTCACAGTTTTCACTCACTGCTGCACTGCTCACACACTGAAGAACATCACTATCCTCAACTAGCAACCACAATAAGACAGGTTTTTTGTTTTTTTTTTAAAGTGTGACAGTGTGGACAACAATGCCAAACCATGACAGGCATCTTGAATGCAGTCCTAAGGCCCCGTCTGTCTCTCGACAAGAGATGCGGTGCTGTTTAAGTTGGGTCTGACAAGCTGCGTGATGGGCCAGGCTAAACAAGCGTGCGCTAAACAGAAACGGAGAGGATGTCAAAAACAAATGCAGGAAACATGCCGTTATGATTGTAAAGTTGTTGGCATCAATTTGCTAGTCTCTGAGGTACACTCCATTACTGCAGTCAGTTTACACAATCACATGAGCACCACTTGCCTACAGCTGCAGAGAGCATGTGTATATGAGTGTTTAAGCGGCAGTAACAAGCACAAGCACACTCCACCTTCACTTTATGTCCAAGCAGAGCTGGCGCTACCTTCATGATCATGAAGGAAATGAGTCCTACCAGGGGAAAAAAAAGACAATATCAAAGTGTTGCATCCACACTGTAGGTTTCCTCAGGCGGTGGCTGCTACCACCCTCACTGCAGGGCAGTTTCTGACAGTGGATACATTAAAAAAAAAAAATGTACAGCTTCACATCTGCATGGGCAGCATAGCGTAAAGGCTTCGTTCCATCAACAAGTCAAGTCTAACGAGTTGGAAAAAACCAAGGTGGTGGTGCCATCTGTTCCGAACCTCTTTTCTGGGAAAGGGGAAAAGAGGTGGGAGGACAAGAGGGGAAAAAAGCTTTTTTTCAGCTCTGGTGATATATATTGTACTTACACCCACAGTCTGAGCTGCTGAATAAGAAACTTTATCTCTGTGGAAACAAACTTCTCAACCTTTTAGCCTGATAAAGGGCTCATGTACTCTTTAATATGAGATATTGAAAGGACAGCTGTAGTACAATCAGTGGCATTACATACTTAATTTGTGGACAACTTAGCAATTGATCAGTGATATTAGGTTTGCAATGTTTTTCGCTGTGCTATGACAGACCAAATGGCTTGCATTGTGGTTGGATAATTAAACCATCCATCACACAACATCCACTGCAAGAGAGCAGCACTGGCAACCCAAGGCTGGACCTAACTTATTGCTTCTGACAGTTCCTACTGACATGAGGTAAGGTTCTGATGACCAAGGATTTCATCCCTATAAAGAATTAATTAGCAGAATTGCATATCTTGCAGAGCTTTAAAGGCCAAAGTTTTATTACAGTCAATAAACAGATTAAGCCAACAATATAAAGTTACGGCATGATCTGAACTTTTTTCGTCTCCTTTTTTTCCCTTGCACTCAGTATAGATCTAAATTTGACAGATGGCTGAGTCCTGACTTTAGCTATCATGCACTAAGAGTGGAGGGGGGATCCTCCAGATGGTGTTCAGGTCTTGTGCAGGTAACCACTTTGTCTTCCAGCACTCTAATCAATGGCCACCAAATTCCCTCCCTTCAAAACACCATCCATCTTTAGGTCTTTCCAGGCTGCTCGGTGACGACCAAAAGCGGCTGAAGATAAATGTCTGAAGGGCAGGAGGGCCTCTTCTGATTAAAGCCACTAACGCTTTAGGGAAGACTGGCAAGCAAAAGAGGAAATGGAGTGAGACAACGTGGCATGTGGGTTCAAAACACCTAATGGAGTGTCCTGCTTGCTGGGCTAATAGTCTGTTTCAAATTGAAAGGAACAGCAGGCGTCTAAATAGAGCGACGTGGAACATTTCCTCCTGTTCATTCAGTCAGCTCCCAATTGGAAAAGTGGGAGAGGAGGAAGAAGAGGAAAAAAAAAAAAAACCCAGCCAGGGTTGCCATTATGTGGTGTAAGGCAAGTTGCTTTTATTTATCTGCAATTAATTCTGGAGATTGAATTACAGCTGAATGAAAGAGAAGTCAATATTTTGTACATCTGCATTGTACCGGAATAAATCAAATACATGTACATTTCATAATTCTTTCAGTCTGCATGAACAATCTTTTGCTTTAAGGTTTACGGGGAGGACTCCCTGCGGTCACAGTTTTGCTGTGAACTGCATTCTCTTGCTGGTTCTCACTTCAGCGGCGTGATGCTGTTTGAATGTCCAAGTTGATATTTGGATATGATAATCAATAATCACAGTGTGAGATGAGGCACGGCACAGGTTGGAGTCCGACAGGTGCACCCCACGACCAATTAAAGTTCTAAGCAACTAGTAAGAGATGATCAATTATTGGCAGATGGTTTACAGGGGTTTTGACACTCTGTCACTCAATGAAAATGTCAAGCTCAGCACACAACTTGAACCTGCAGCGAGAACGCCGTGGCGTCCAATCAAAGGTCCACTCTGCTGAGTAAAGAGAATGATTTCATATCATCTTGACTTGACGTGCAATCAGCGCGATCAGGCCTTGCTGAACCTCGCTCATGTTGACAGGCTTCCAGGTGACAGGGGAAACCTTTAAGCACACACACAGGCTCGACCTCTACTGTAACACAACCAATGTCGCTCCTGTGCTGCTTGGCTCTGTGTCAGTGTTTCATCAATAGTTTGCTTCTTCCTCCTTTGTGTCACTCATGTAAGCACTATGCTAAGCTCCTTGAAAGTGAACGACACCTCAGCAATGGGGATTTGGCTTTTTGAGCTGTTTATTTTCCAGCACAGTTGCGTTGAGCAGCTGCACACAAAACAGAGACATACCTGGTTTCAGAGACAGAGAACATAGATCAAAAGCATGTTCTGCTTAGAGAAGACAAGGATGCCAGCTTTATTCTGCGCTGCCAGTTTCCAGTAAGGCAGAAAGCACTTGAAAGCACCACAACAGGGCTCTGAGATGATAGTATCTCAACCCCCACCACTGATAAACAAATCATTTTAAATGGTGTTTTAGCAAGATGTATGAATTTTGATCACCTTTGCTCTTGCACCCGAAGAGCACTCAGTTGGTGATAGATGGAGTTGTATATCCAGCAAATGTCAATAGCCGCAAAGAATTAATATCAGGACAGACCTTCAGTGGGGTGAATCAATGGGAGACAATTCCACGCGCCAACTCGCCGACAGCATCTGCTGTTTATCTCACCGTTTTGTTCACTCTTTGATCTCCTCACTGCTTACATAAAACAATGATAGACCTTGATTAAAATATTTATGCTCACAAGGAACAAATCACTTCACATTTTCGTAGAAAATAGCTGTAATTGTGCTTGCTTCATTGACTTTCATGGTTATTCTCTACTGCAAACAAGGCAGAAATCCTCCCTTTGGAGGAAATGGCCGTGGTTGTAGAGATTACAGGGAACTGAAGGCCAATGTAACCTGTTAGTGTCAGAACTACACAAGGTGGTAGAGGACTACCTGTTTTAGTTTTGGAGTAGCTGATTGTAATGTGCTAAATCCGCTGTCTTGTTATTTCATGCATTGTCTTATCTCATTTGCGTTTTCTTCGGATGCAACGTAACATGACAAAAGACATAATACATGATGATGGTAGATGGGACAGGACTTACAGACATTATGGCAGAAGAGTTAATTAATTATAACATCAATATAGTTATAGTGATCCTACAAGATGAACTCATTGCGTGCAAGATGAAGAAAAAAATGATAATCATACTAAAAAGAGGTAAAAGTAAATGGATTCTTGTTATGCCATTTACAGTTTGATATCCATAGTGGATGGGGACTCCTGGGACATGGTCGTATAAAATATACATTCCTGATGCAATAATGCAAAGCCAACGAATCCTGTTGTTAATGACGTGGTTAACTGAATGCATTTCTGCTTAGGCCAGTTAGTGAGCAATTAAGACGCAGCAGGATCAAGTGATTCAAGGGAGAAGGGTTATGTTGGAAGGTGAGTGCTAGTGTCACTGCTGTCTTGTGGTCACACAATAATACATTTCCATCCATAATTAGCCTTCTATCTATCAAAATCAATGTAAATATAAAGGGACTGCAACTACCAGTCATTTTCCCTCTCAAGTAATCTCTTGTTTATTGTTTTCATTTATCAATTCACATTTTCCTGGGGCCCAAGGTGACACCTTGCCTACAGCCTGTTTTGTCAGTCCGGTCACACCCCAAGACATTAACCCTACATATAAAACAGAAACAAAGGGACAACAAATCCTCACATTTGAGAGTGTGGAAACAGGGAATGATCAGCATTTCTGCTTTGAACTCATACTCATATTCATACACTATTCATTTGCATCATCAACTAAAACATTTACTTGTTACTTGAAGTTAACATGTGGCGTCTTGTCACTGTTGACTTTTTCAATATTTAAGCAAGACAATGATCCTTTTCTAAACCTTAACCAACTGCTAACTAAACATAAGGTTCTTATTGCATTTTAGTTCATGAGTGGATTTTGTATCGCAAGAGTGGATGTTCGAGGAAAACAAATGTGACAAATATGTTGTCAGTGAACATTCTGCTGGTATGTCCTATGTCAACATCTTTCTAGCTCCAGATTTCTCTATTAAGTTGTATGTGCGGCTACAATTTAGAATTATAAAACATAATTTATTGGAGACAGGATTGCTGCTTGATAAATGTCTTTCCCAAATTGATAGGTTTTTAAAATAACAGGAACACCTTCATAACAATGGAAATGTGTTCCTTTGATTTGTTTCTCATCTCAATTCGATCTCACATGGGTCTGAGTTCTGATCAAATAAAATGATCTTATGCTTCATGAATTGTACAAAACAGCAGGCAGCTGTCACATGCATGTGTTAGTTTATCTGCTCCAAATGTCTGTGTCTTTGATTGTTTGTGTACTGTACAGCAGTACAGCACACGGGTGTGGTGTACTGTCATGTGTGGACTGCGCATGTGGCTCCAGTTAATGTGAATGTGAGCCTCTGCAGAACATCTGTCAAAGATTAGCAGTAAAGTGAAATAGGCAGTTCCTGTTCATACGTTCCAAAATAATCTGGCAGTAATTTTCCCGGTGAAGGATGAAAAGGGGGAGGGTTTATAGGTCAGAAACACTGCACAAACCCAGCTCTGTCGAGGCATGTGTCTTACTGTTTCCTTATCTGTTTCACAAGATGCAAGTGACAAAAGGTTCATACAGAATAACGTGGATAGCTTGGAAATTATGGGTGTGGCAGAAACACACCAGGGGGATGACGAACAGTCAGACAAAGAAATACTGTAGAAACAACAGATGAATTCAGCAAAGGCTACGTCTATTCCACCACTGTGGCCTTTATTTCTTATTTTTTTTTACTCTGGATGTCTCGGGCTGCTATAAAAACACAGCCGACCTCGACCCTCCACTCATAGGAACAAAAGCACTTACTCTACAAAGCAGGTACACTTTTACCTACAAACACTCTCGTTTCAAACATGGCAACCAGCTTGCTGCGACAGAATAGAAAGACCTTCTGACTAAAAGCACCACAATCAATGAAACATGAAGAATCCCTCAGGTACAGAAGGAGGACGGATTGTTATTCAGGGAAGCACGCTGTCATTCAGAGGCCGCACACATCAGGGGGAAAGTGCTTGGAAGGCAAATCAGTGTTTGTTAATGATATGGGTCAATTGTTTTGAGGACGGCTGGACCTCTTTACTCATCTGCAGGCCTCTTCAGTCAACCTTGGTCGAGGTTTTGTATTCCACAGAGCTCTGCCCTTGCTGATCCATTCAGATTTGCCACTTTTGCTTTGAGTAATACAATCCTCCCTTGATGGAAATCTGTTTACACTTTGTTCTGCATGTCAAATAGCTGACATTGTAGGTGGAAGGGAAGTTATTTCACTATCTGGAGCAATGCACAGCTAGCTATTTGCTATTTTCCCTCAACAGCTGCCGCTATACTGTACTGTGTACTACAGCTTGAATGCAATATCTACTGGATATTGATTCCTGAGTACATACTGTATGTTTATTGTGATGCTTTGCATTGTCCCTTTGCTCCGTCTGTGTGAGAACATTTTGTTGCTATGTCTGCATCGCATTCATCAAACAAACTTTTTGTAAATTAATTATATTCACCAACTGAGATGAGACTGAAAGTCATTTTAAAGTTTATGCTTCCACAATGTGAGATGAAGGTTGACTTCAATACACTGCACAAGCCTCCACACCTAACTGACAAATTCTTTACATATCCTGCAAATTCGGATTCCCGCAAAGCAGATCTGCCAAATTCATCACATGCTCTCAAAAAACAAATATTTTCAAAGCTGAGAATAAACACGGGGGATGCCACATGATAACGCTGAAGAATAATGTGAGTCAAAGGGAGATCAAAACAAAACCTTAATGTATGGTAACTAGACGTCAAATATCGAAATGTCTCTGGGTTTGAAGGAATGTCAGAAGTCTGTGCCTGGGTGTGTGTGGGAGTGTGATTCAGGCGCAAACACATCAAGATGTCACTTCATAACCTCTGGCTCAGGAGGCTCCTGTCATCTTCACATTTCAGAGATCCTCTGCCTACCCCGGCAGACATGCTAAATATAGAATGGGGACAGAATTTCTGTTTGGAGCCACTGCTCTCTTTATCTACATCTAACACTAGGATGCGTGCATAGACGCTGCCATCTTCTCACTGTTACTCACAGTATACAGTAAAAGCATGCATGTAAACAAACATGCATCAACACACACACACACACACTAGTGTTAAGACTCCATGGGATAATTTCATTCCCATGATCACTCACGTCGCATTGTCCTTACAGACTGATGCTCAGGCGAACATAAGACTCCCCCAAGTGTGGGTGCAGGGTTTGGGCTCTTGCAGAGAGAAGCTGCTCATTCTTTCCAATTACATTTCTGTCAAGTGACTTACACTGTGTTATTACTTCTTGGATAGTCATTTTCAAATTCTCTCATTCAGAATCATTTAATCCTGGCGCGAGGACAGATAAGCAATCCATCACCAGTCTCCTTTACCTGGCTGGATCTACCACTGCACCACGAGTTATTTTATTTGACCTTGTTCTGTTTCTTACTTTGAATCGGCAGGGTTACCGAAGGGAGCTACAGAAGTCCCGGTGGCAATTAATTGTGCTACTTATCTGTAATGTGAACAGTGGATATTACATCTCCAACACATATTAAATTAAGGATGTCTCATGACTTGCGAAGCCAAAACCAAATAAAAAGGAAATGAGCCCCTATTAATGACTATTGATTCTTTTATAATAAAACAGCCACTTCCTCTCTTTACTTGGCCTTGGTGTTGATCTTGAATTAATACAGGCTATAACTTCGGGAAAATGTCCTTCAGTCTGGCACAGCAGAGCAGCCTAGCCTGAAAAGCTACATATATTTCCTTGCTCTTTTGGCTGACTGGCAGATATTTTGTTCCTGCATGAGAGATCCATGACCCAGGTTGCAACAGTGCTGGACATCAAGCCTAATATCATTTTTCAGCCGCATGAATTGTTTTATACAGTCATATCTTGTGACATGACAGAGAGAGGAGAAAATGCCTCACCATGGCAACAACAACTCATTTAATAGTCTTGGCATAGCCTGATGGTTAATTTAAGAAAAGTGTATCATTATTATTTTTATTAGGGAATAAAGTGCTATTGTGTCGTTTAATGTGTTAAGTTTACGCCTTCCCATTGCTGGATCCACTGTGCCAGCTAGGAACTGCTTGTGTTTTTATTATCATCATCAACATCATTATCATCATAATCATCATCAGTAAGGCATTGGTATCTGGCTTGAAGAAGACTGATGAACTGAATCAAAAAAAATGTCTTGGTATGCAGTGTCCAATGCCGAGTCAGCTCCTTTAGTTAAACCAAGGATCAGTGACCATCACCACTGAGCACATACTCTGGATTCACTGGCAGACCAGTGTAACCCCTAACACGTCAGCATGTTTGCAGGTCCACGGAATATGTCAATTTTTCCATTTTCTATGCTGCTTATCTTATTCAGGGTCACAGGGGAACTGGAGCTTTTCCCAGAATGCTTTGGGCAAAGGGCAGGGTGCTCCCCTGAGAGGTCACCACAGTATGGAAGTAACAGAATAATGGGGAGCTGAAGATAACAACCTCTTTAGGCATTTACAAGCCCACAGCACAAGCCACATCAAGCAGAAGCAAATAACATCAGTTGTATGTCTGAACGAATCAAATGAGAAGTTAAACACAAATGCTGGTGTCTTGATTTTTCTCTACACTGCAACATGAACAGCAAGCAGACGAGAGCACGACTTTTGGACTCAAACCAGAACAGTCAAGCTGCATTATTCCTCATACGACCACTCTAAACCACTCTTACTTCAACTCAGGGGTCTCTTGTTTTCCCCCAGTTATAGCCAACGAGGAGTTTTCTGTTTCCCCCTCCCTCCGTTTTACTGCAGATGATGAGTGTGAAACCTCTTACTGGAAGTCATTTTTACACACAGTCTCACAGTAACTTCCAGTCAGCGGAGTCACAGTGGTATTAAACAATCCTCCATTTAGCTCCGTACCTGGAATCTCCTCCAGGCTTTAACTGCATTACTGTAATATCAGTGATAGCTGCAGCAATAGTCGTAATAACAGCAGTGTTGGTATTAGTATCAGCAGTGGTGGTGATAACATCAATTGCTGTCACTACTGGTAGATAAAGGAAGCCTTCTTTTATGATCATCAATTAACCTTTTAAAGTCTAATTTCAAACTCAAAAACAAATGATGTTGCTTTGAAAATCTGAACTATTTTTCATTTCACAACACTTTAAATTGGGCCAAACAATAAACAACAGCATATGGAAAATTTCAGTGGTTTCTGCATGTGTTACATTTTAAATTCTTTGCCCGCATTGAAATG
This sequence comes from Seriola dumerili, assembly GCF_002260705.1. Lineage (NCBI taxonomy): Eukaryota > Metazoa > Chordata > Actinopteri > Carangiformes > Carangidae > Seriola > Seriola dumerili. Next base: position 640,954 of record NW_019174357.1, on the reverse strand, counting down.
GCAAGAAGCATTTTGCCTATCTGCAGGAAGCCATGCCTTTGAAAATCTGGTGTCAACACATGCACATATACTGTAGGTGCATGCTGGATAAATCTGTGTAGCAGATTTAAAGGGAGGGGTCAGGTGAACTTTTATCCCCTTCTCATTTTTCCTACCCCCCCCCCCCCCCCCAAGTACAGCAGGCTGTGGTTTTGGAAAACAGGGTTGGTGCTTTTTCATTTTTCAAATACATGCAAATGTAGCAATTTCTTCTCATATGCAGCATTATAAAGTGCACAAGTGACTATAGGAAATCAACGGAAATAAATATATTCTGACATCATCCCAAATCGGTGCTGAAAACATTTGGCAGACGTGTTAAGGACGTTAAAAAATAAAAATGCGCGCACACACACACACACACACACACACACACACGCACACACACACCCACACACACACACACACACACACACACGCACACACACACCCACACACACACACACACACACACACACGCACACACACACCCACACACACACACACACACACACACACAAAAATCTTTGGAAATATAATAACGACAGACATCAACGTCCACATCCTCAGTGACAAATGACAGTCGAACACGCTCCGCTGCTTTCTGTATGAATTCATAATCTTTTAAGGGGAATGGGAAGTGACTTACCCAGAAACAAAGAGCGAAATATTGCAGACATCACGGCTGGAAATCCCATATGCAACGGAGCTTGGAAACAATGCGCTCAGACTGCCTTCACATTCATTCGGCTGACCTAAGTGCGGGCACAACGACGCGGCACCATCAGCGAATTCAGCAGCAAAATCAGAGATAAAGGAATCTTCATTGAGCACATGAGTCCAAGGACATCATATGTTGCACACGCCCGACACATCTAAACCTCCCAGGAAGAAGAAGAAGAAGCAGAACAAGAAACGTGGCTCTTTCTCTTCATCGTCATTTTCATCGCAGGCTACTTGGCGTCAAATCAAAGTTCCCTGGCTGTCTGGCTCTGGCGTGGGACGTGTTGTCTCAGGGTCCCCTCTGTCTCCTACTCAGCAGTCTCTCCTCCTTTCCTCCTCCGCTGCACAAAATGCCAGAGAGGAGGAGGAGGAGGAGGAGGAGGAGGAGGAGGCGGAGGAGGGGGGTGAATAGGTGGATGATGAGGGGATGCTGAAGGATGGAGACCTCTAGAGTCTGAAGTTCTCTTACACAGCCCGAGCATCCTGCTACAAACACTGACGGGCTGGTTGGGAGGGTGTGGGTCCTCTTGTTAGCTGTTGTGAGCACGAGTGAGCTGATTCCTGTCATTTGAATGGAAATAAAATTGCCTTTAAGGAGATTATGTTATGAGCTAATAATAGTCTTACACTATAGAATTGCATATAGGCTTTATAGTGAGTGAGACTTTGGGATTCAATGAGAATATGGTCGGTTTTTTTAAATCTTAAATTTCACCATCTGACTCTAATGTTAATATTGGAACAGTGTTATCTTGAGGTAGTTTGCTGTGCAATATACTGAAGCATCACTATGACACTGCTACATATAATATACATTATTTTACACTGTTTCACAATACTCTATTATATTTTTAGGGCTGAAACGATTAGTCGCTCAGTCGATTAGTCAATTAGTTGATCGATTCATCCTTAAAATCAGTTTTCAAGCAACACTGCTCGAATTTCTCTTGTTGCACATGTAATTATTTGCTGCTCGTTTTATGTCATCATAATCTCAATATCTTTAGCTTTTTTTTTTTTAAGTGTTGGTTGGAGAAAACAAGCAATTTCATGACATCACATTGGGCTTTAACAGACCGTGACTGTCATGTTTTCTGACATTTCATAGACCAAATTATACAGATATATTATTGATTCATTGATGCATCAAGAAGATAAACATCAGATTAATCAGTGATGAATATAATTGTTACTTGCAGGCCCATCACTACTTTATCGTATTTAGGTTTAGTTATTTATGTGTGTGTTTGTTTATAATTTTTGAGGGATTTGGATTGCCACTGCTCACTGGGTGTGATTTCAGAGGAAGAAACAAGCAGTAGCACGTGTTTGAAATTCATAAGCATGAAACATTTTCTGGGATATTTATATTTTTGCAGGCTGTGATGACACAGGCTCCTGATCAAAGGCAGTTTAAACATCTGTTTTGAACCAGAAGGCGTATTTTTGTTCGCTTACCATTTTTTATTTTGTCCAGCAGCTTCTCAATCTTAGGATTATTCTATCAATCTTTTCAAAACTGCCACACCAGATTTATCCCGTGCACTGTCTCTGGGTCAGATATTTTGCGAGAGCAGCATGGTCTAAGTTAGGTAAACAAACAGCAAAAAGGAGGGGGGAAGCTGTGTACTGATGGCTGCTCTCAGGCCTTGAGACAAATTAATCCCCCCCTTCTTCTGTGTCTCAACAACTACAGAAATAACAAAAGGATTTTTGCTCGCCGGTGGCCCCTCTGCTCTCTCTTGCTCTCTCTTTCCCCCCTCAAGTGGCCTGCTCTTCAGCACCAGCCTTTCTCCTTTCCTTTCCGTTCCAATAACTAGATAGCTTGAAACAATGTCTCTCATGCACAAGCAGACATACACATACACACACACACACACACACACACACACCCATTCTCTTCTTTTTTTCTGTCTTGCACAAACACACAGACACAAAGAAACACATGTACACAGTGAACAGTTGATGAGACACAGAGGCTGCAACATAACAGAGGCAGATAAGACACGGTGAAGTGGTGTCTTCAGTCTCGTGTGGCCGGGCATTTTGTTTATAACAACACTTGGCATCTTTCTTTGTGTTGCTCGGTTTTTCTTTGTATTTGTACCTGGATTTAAAAGGTCACGGTCTCATTGCAACACATCTCTGTGGAAGTCACAGACGCCACAGCACAGAGAGGGTGCAAAAGCAAAAACTACTCTCAACTGTTACAATATCAGTGTCATGGGTTGCCATGACAGATATTTTATGTTTGAGCTTTTGTGTTATGTATGCACTTTATGAGTTTGGTCATTGTCATTTCCTGTTTTATTTTGTAGCTACTTTCCTTTTGTCTCATTATGTTTTTACTTCCTGTCTTTGTTCCGTTTCCCTGTAGTTTGATTGTCTGCCCCGCCCTAATGTGTTTCACCTGTGTTCAATCACCCTTGCCTCCCTTGTGTCTATTTAGTCTCTGTGCTCCCCCTTTGTCTGAATCAGTTTGTCTTTTTAAGTTCTCAGTGTTACCTCATGCTTCTGCTTCCTGTTCAGTTCCCTCGTGTTTCTCAGAGACTACTCGGTTTGGATTACCTGCTTTACCCTGTTTTATCCTGTTTTATCCTGTTTTACCCTGTTTTACCCTGTGGAACTTCTGTTGGATTTTCAATGTTTCCTTGAGTTTTTTTTGATTCAGTAAAGTCCTTTCATTCCACCTTCACGCATTGGAGTTTTTGGTCTGCATTTAGGTCCAGCCTTACATTAAAACCCGCGACGATCAGCTGTCAAACTATGATGGATGGCTGGTTATAACAGACATGTTTGCCCCTGCAATCACAAAAATCCAGATAAAAAAGCACTTGATTGAAAAAAGAAAAAGCAACTGAGAGCCAACATATATTAAATCTATGTTCAGTTTTTTTCCCCCCAAAAGCAGTTTTTTTTCCTACAGAAAGATGAGAGCTGGAGGAAAGGCAGACTATGCAGCTACAGAATGCATTATACAGCTCTGAGGTTATCATGATTGCACCTTTTGAAAGATGACCTCACTTATGTTTAAACGGATGACAACACTACACACTACACTAGAAATTAGGGCACATCCATTGTTAATAGTGGTGATTCCGCGATAAGTTACTTGTCCCGCATGTAGTGTGGATGGTGCCATGGGAGGCAACCTGCCTGCGTTTGGTGGCTTGGCCTTGGTGCATGATATAGCACCCCAATGCAGATGGCCTCACAGATGGTTGATATTTATACCATGGGGCCTTGAAAAGTCACTAGTGTGGAAACTGCTCTTTCTCCCTGATTAGTTTCACATCACCGAGAGCTCAGCAATCCCTGCACACCCATTTCTCACTGCACTCAAAACATATGAGCAGTTTTGAAATTTATTATAAGACTTGAGGAGAAATGTGTGATATTGTTTCAGAATAAATACTATTTGCTGTGCGCACTGCCCCTTTTTTGAGGTGATGATGATGATATATTGGGACCCCCCCTCCCCCCCTCTCCTTCTTTTTCTTTTTAGCGCATGAAAATGTAATCCTCCTAAGTGCAAGGCCCATGATTTTTTAAAAATCTTCCGACCCAACACGGCTTGCATTTTAGCTGGGAGCACTCTTGACTTATGTACTTTAAGTGGATTTGCAATTTAAATTGAAGCAACAAGATGCATCTCGGACCCTCCTGGCAGAGACAGAGCGCTTCTGCAAGAGTTCCCATCCCGCCAGAACAGCTGTATCTCCCTCATCATGACATCACAGGGATGTGTTAGTGTTTTGTTGATGCATGGACGACACCCTGCAAACACACGCGAGCACGCCGGGATGCCAGGCTTCGGCCACCTCTCTCTCCTGACCTCAGGGAATGAGAAAAGTGGATAGTTAAAAGGATTCTTGAGTAACAATATGGATGTGGAGAAAAAAAAAAAAACTGTCTTTTGTTTAGGCCTCTCTATTTTTAGCAACCAGTGTGATGCTCCGCTGTTAGTGTTTCACGGCTCACAGAGCCTTTATAATTTAATGAGGGAGAGGGTGGCCCTCTGAGATTTATGGCGAGGATCTCAAGGCGGCATTGGCCACTCGGCTTATTGATCCAAATCGGATATTTGTTTATGCGTCAGTAAAGCTCTTTCCCTCCTGTACCATACCAACCCCACCTCAGGAGTATTCAAATTGTCAGCCTCTTCTTTAGCCAATAAAATAAATGTACTCCAGGTCAATGTTCATTATTTTAGCCTCTCTTTAAACACACAGCTGATCCTGACAGTCAGAGCTGTGTTAAACAGCAGTGCTGTACAGTGTAGAGAACACAACCACTGATATAAAGATCCGACTGAGACTATAGTGTACATGTTTTTTTTCCATTTCCCATCTCATATGCATCACGACTTTTACTGAGAGTAAACTAAGTTGTCAGACCAACAACCATATGAAATGATTTCATTTTATTTTACGTATTAACATTCGACAGATTTTTTTAAAATCTAAAATTTGAAGTATCTGCATTCTATGCTCATCATTACCACAAACTGTGATATAGGACAAGGAGCTAATAGCTATTTTAAACCACTTCCTGCTCCACATTACTCCGAGCGCACTTGTCTCCTTGGACTGTAAAGCCCAGTGAGTTCAAGAGTGGATGTTCCTCCTCAATTTATTTATGAGCCTTTCGCAGGGAACATGAGGCAGAAAAGGATAGAGCTTAAAAACATGTTATCATGCTCTAATTAAAGGAGAGGTTCAGACGATGGATTTGCATCCAGGAACCCAACAACAAAACCCGTTGTTAGTTGACATCTCTTAGTCGGGTCTGTGGGTAAGTGAATGTGCTGAATGGGAATGATTGAATGAATGAGTGAATGAATGAATTCATCAACCAAAGCAAGAGTACACGGCTGAATAAGCCAAACACACATGATGGTGTCATTTGGAGGAGTGCAATAAGACTGATGGTTGTTTATTTTAAATCACACGGCTCTGACTTTGGGAAAGGTAATAATGTTAAATTGTGGCCCGCTCCAATCCTGGATAAACAGATCAATCACGTCTGAATATAATTTCCAGCACACTGCATGCTGCATTAGAATTTGTTTTCCTCAACACTGGCATTTTCCACACCAGCGGATACAGGAAAATGCCGCATCCTGCCCGTCTCTAGAAACCACCCGAAAAGAAAAATCTAATAAATTTTTAATTGACGGAGGTTGTTTGGTCTATTTAAACATGCCTTTCCATTAGTAAGAGAGTATAAAAGAACACCACACTATTACCATCAAGGTGTCGTATGTAAGCTGAGAAGTGAAATCCTGCCATTTCATTTAAAAGTGCACCTTCATCATATTTATGACCTCATCTCTGAAGCTCGTCCTGACAAATAAACCTGTGCTTGTAAGCTAATGTGTGCATTATTACCACAATCTGCTAATAACAAGAATACGACCTGAGCATGAATTCAATCTTCTGTGTCTCACTTTGCTCCCAAAAGCTTTTCTGTTCTTATATAGCACCATTATTCAATGAGAGCAAACCTTTTCTGACAAAATAAGCTCATACATAAGAGAAACTGTGGCATTTGTATAACCAAAATTCCTTCAACCACAGTTAACTGACTTGTGTAAAATAAAACAACCTTTATGTTCATTACCAGGACATTTGAGTAGCCTTTTGTGGGGAGCTTAGAATACCACACTGAACCAAACAAATTAGCTGATTAGCCTCGGATTTAAACGTAAATTGAATGGCTTCTTTGTCATTGATCGCTTTTCCTCTTCAGGTTTATTGACACAGGACGGAGGGCTCGCAAGCCCGTTTTTGTTTCGCAAACAAACAAGACCAGCTTGATTGAGGAACAAGTGGAGGGTGAGCATGTGAAGTGCTGAGGGCGTTTGTTTGATTTGGCTGATTTTGAAATCCCCCCCCCACCTCCTTGCCCCTTGTCCAATCTTAACCATGACTATTACCACTGCTGCCCTTTCCTTGATGAAGTGGTCTCCATCCTGGTCATTGGGGAGTGACTGATGTGAGCCATATGGTGGCGAAGAGCCGGCATAAATCAACAGACGCTTTGCATCATACTGTATGTCAGGTGTGGGTGTAGCTGGGGGGCATCCATCTTCAACATGTCTCTATTCATCACTCGGGGAAATGACCAAGCTGTTGGTAAACACTTACAGAGTAACACCACAGGGCATATTTAAGAATTACCCCCAGTCTCACATACTATATCCATACCACTGGGGAACCATTTACTTAGTAGTAGCTGCACTCAATGAAAACTGAAACACCATTCTGCACAAAAAGACACCACTGCTTCTAATTCCAGTAGTGAAGGGCAACTGTGCAAATGACACTGTGTGTGTGTGTGTGTGTGTGTGTGTGTGTGTGTCTGTGTGTGTGTGTGTTCAGAGGTTTTGAACACACAGATTTCATCGAGGATTTCAAGGGGCTTTTGAACAAACCTGTTCCATTTGTCTGTTAAATGACTGAGGGACACTTCTCTAGCTCCTTATAGCTACTCTCTTGGCCAGTGGAGCCCGCAAGGTCAAATGTGTGATTGCATTTATGAAAGGGCTATTTGTACCCAAAAGATTTGTCACTAAGCTGAGGCCAAAAGGACTTTATTTCAATTCATAGATGTAAAATGATTTGATATGGAGAGAGGCTTGATGTGCTTGAGGAAAAAAAAATGGAAAACAGGAACAATCATGCTCAGATGAAGGTATTGAAATCATTTATGGAAGTAGAAATAGAAATATATGTACCTTAGAAGGTACCCTCTTCATTAAAAATTTTACTTAAAGCTGCTATAATCAATATTTTATATTAACAATAGTAATAATAAGAAGAGAGAATTATCAAAGACTCTGCAGTTCCCTTCAGCTCAGTATCTTTTTACTCATTAATTTGGTTTTCATGCAACTTTACTGTTTCGGTTCACTTGACCACGACTGTATGCTACCTGTCCAGTACTAAGCAGCAGACAGACACAATTAGCAAGAAGCTGGTGAACATGGTGGAGCATTTTGCTGCTAAAGAGCCAGATATTTCCCTCAGGAGGTGTAGAGTGAATGGAAAGGAGAGGAGACTCAATGAGTGAATGGTGGATTTAGGTGGAGACAAACATGACAGCAAATTAATGCTAATGTTGCTCTGTATCTGTTGGATGCTTAATTAAAAAACTGTTTGCCAACAAATTTGCTTGCAGCCTGTTTCTACTACCCTCAAGTTGCCAAATTGGCCAAATCGATTACTGCAAATTTAAGTGGAGGCATGGATGTTAAATATGACTCAGACACTTGTGATTTGAAATATGCCTTGAAACTAGGACTAGGACTCAACAGTTCATATAATCAGCCACTATGAGACATGAATGAAATCAATTTGTAAATGAGAAGAGAAGGGTAGATGTGAATGTTTGTAGGTAGGTTTATATTTTCACTCTAATATTGTCTTTTAAATTGTCTTCCTGATTAGATATCTATCAGTAAAGGTGAAAATAATTTCATATTGTCATTATTGTTACATGCAGTATTTACTTTTTGACAGATTTATGTCAGCAGTTGAGGAGTGACTGACTCACCATGTGGCAGCTATCACATATGCATGATTTTGTGCTACTTCCCTTGTGAAGATAAGGGAACTCCTGTCGGATAAAGACATGGCCAAGTAAAAAAAAAAGAAAAAAGAAAAAAGAAATAAATAAATAAAGTAGGGACACATGGAGCCAAAGGATAAAATGAGCTATGTGATTTTTCTTTTTTTTGAACTAGACAAAAAATGATGTAGGATTATGTCGTGCGTGCTTTGGGGGCTGCCTGAATAACCCTAGAATTGGAAAAAAAACACAAATCATTTTCTAAAGGCAAAAAAACGATATTGGTCACAGACAATTCCATGGCCCGAGCTGGAGACTATTCTAAAGCCCAGGCAATTTTCTAGAGCAACTATGGGCTGAAGCATGACTGATGCAGGGACCAGTGAAGCAAGATCATTTCTTTGACAAGCCCTACCAAGAAAGAACGCCAAGAAATGAAAAGTTCAGCACAATGCAATAATATCCGTATTGGGCAATGTGAACCATGTGATGCACACACATACACACAGACAGACCAACGTCTGACTGTGCAGGGATTTTTTTGTGATACAGAAGATCATGAGGCATCACTGTGCCTCACTGAGCCTGGGTTACTCCGATGAAACATCACCGATGCTCCATAAATATCTTTCTTTCTCAGGGGTTAAAGGAGAAACACATTCCTCTCCACACTGACATTGTATCATCACAGTGATCACGCAATTAGGAGAACTGCCTTTCAGAGAAATACCAAATGTTGCCAGCAGAACACACACACAACTCCCTCTGTCTGAGCTCCAGTGAGAAACCCTCAGGGTCTTCTAGGCCTTCAGAGAAGGCCAAACATATCAGCATTTTAAATGTTATATTTAATCACTCTCATTCAATAATTATCCTCTTCTAATTCTAATTTTAGCCTCATTTTCTATAAAACCTGAGCTAACAATGTGTAGCATGACAATACTGACAAAAGTTTAAGTATTTACCTTTATGCGTGTTGCTACGCTGTTTTGCATGAGATTTATACTTTATACTTGCTCACAACCAAGATGAAAAGGGTGAGCTGCTAGCTGCTGTGGAGACTGGTAAAATGGATCCGTCGCGTCTTATCCCCTGGTTGGGTTTTTAAAACTTATTGAGTGCAGCCCCGAGCGCAGCACACTCAGCAAAAAGTGTAGTCCCAGTGTTTCTGGTCTAACAGCACAGTGCTGGGCAGGTGACAGGTCTGTTAAGTGTCTGTGTTCTGAAAGATGTCACAGCACGGAAAAGGGATGAAATTTAGCCTGTTCACCTGGGTGTCATGTTTACATCACTGCTGATTGGAGCTGTAACCAATATCACCAAACAGGCCTATTGTTCATTTTCACATTGGTGACAAAAGCCAGGTGTTAGTGGGTTTTTTTGATCAGTGTAAAGGGGGGTATAGTTTAAAGTTGTATTTTCTGCCCCCTCTGTTTAGGCTTAATTTAGAAAAATAGCAAAAACAAAAGAATTATTGGCCAAAATTCAAATTAGTTGTGACAGGCAAGTAAAAGGACAGTCAGGGGGGGATTGGTTGGTTGAAGGCGTAGCTCTAATACTCCACACTTTGCCACTGCTGAGCTCTGATATGTGTGCTGTTTGGGCTACTTAGCATTCTCAGCAGGAAGCTGCTAATCACACTGAGGAGATTTTAGGACCATCTGCAGGCGACTGGGATTTACACACTTACACAAATCAATCAATTGATTTGTCCATTCATAGTGCGTTGAAACTGGTGTTTGGTTCTGCATGATTTCTTGACTTCAGCTCTCACAAGTAACACATGCACACATACAAAATGAGACTGTTCCATGATCACAGAAAAGAAAATGAAAAGGCTAAGATATAAGGTAAAACATTCTCTTTTCAATTCTCATTTTCATGATGCTGTCAGCAAACAGTGTGAATGATTATCATTGTCTGCCAACTCACATCAAATGTGTTTTTATTGATGGATGGGATGTTATAGGAATAGATTATCAAAAACAAAGCAGCCAACTATACGGATAAAAAGTTCATTTCTGGTTATCACCGTTTCAATTTATCACCTTTCTGGCTGTGAATGCAAGCCTCCATCTTTGTCCTGACCTTTCAGGCTGGGTACAGGTTTCATTTATCACCAAAGTTAGAAAAAAAAAGATATCTCTATAGACCACTCCTTTTTCTTTCTGATGAAAGCACAACAGTTAGTACCAACATTCTGGTCATCATATAAGTTCAGTTTAATGCCTTGGAGGTGCTACTCTAATGTCTGTCTTGATTCCCTGTCTCCATCCTCACAGACAAGTTTATTCATAGTCTTCCTAATTTATCCTGATGGGATCTGACCACGTGCACACCCAGTCACAGCATGGATAGGACAAGTTGTGATGGGAGTAGTTCCATATATAAGACTAACATTAGCCAGAGAAAAAGAGGCACGGGTAACTTCATGCCTCCTGGGGAAGCTTGCCTGCATATGAGGTGGCAAGCTCAGCCCTGCATGTGTGGTTTCCAATAACACAGGTAATGAATATGATAATGGAGGTTCAGTCTGCCTCACATGTCAATCATGTTTGAATCAGGTAAAGTGGCACATTCTATGGAAACTCTCATGCTTGAGTAGATGCAAACGCTCCAGAGACATGGGCAGAAGAAACACAATCAAATGCAGCTACAAGTCCCGGGTCCTCTGGGATGGCTTGCAGCTAACTCTAAATAGAGATTGCTTCAACCTCTTGCCACAAAAATAGTCTAACAGTGTTCAAATGCACACACCACATAAATAGACCTAAAACAGAATTGGTTGAATTTTAATGTATTTACATTTCTAGAGGATTTTCTGTGAATAATTTAAGGAGGTTTATTTCAATATGACATATTTAGCATGATGTAGTATATAGCGTTCCTCTCCGTGTGCAGGCTTGTGAGTATGCACCATATTGCTTTGTTAAAATCAGCCATTCATCCATCTGGGCTTGTATGAGTGTGATGTAGGCAGGGTGCATCCGAAAAACTTATTACTGAGTAATGCTAAACACAATAATATGGCAACTTTTTCACTTCTGCTGTTGAGTATAAACACTGTGTACATTACTTTGACATAAAGTTCTGTATCTAGCTAGCTTGTGTAGCTAGCTGTATATTTGGAACATGCTGAACACACAAACTAACGGTGGAGAATCAGGTTATGCTGTAGGACTGGTCTCAAAAGTAAATCCAGGCTAATAACAACTGCTGTCCTCTGCAAAAGAGCAACCGAAAAACTTTCCACATTCACAAGTCGAGCCTATAGGCGATAAGTATTTAAAACAGACAAAAAAAAAGAAAGATTTTCAGTGCACTATTCCTTAAACATATGTTGCTTATCTCTTCCTGATACATGTCCTTGTTCCTATATTGTCAGGTAATGTATCCTGATAGCTAATTAGCTGTTTGTTGTTTGTTTTGGGGCAAAATTAATTTATTGGTAGGTGAGCTGGTTAATTCAAATATCAGAACTAATCAAAAACATGGCCTCAGAGGATGACATTATTTGCCACAACATATTGAGGCTTCCAAACCTCAGGAGCACACTTAGTTTTATGAAATAATCACCAAAAGGCAACGTAGTAAACATGAATCTTTTGAATCTCTTATTTTTTGTTTAAGACGTAAAATCTGCTAATGGGACATAAAGGGTAATGACTCACATGCACCTCACCAAATGAGACTTAAATTGTATTTATTCCCCATTAGATATGCATAATATGGAACAACACATTTTGGTGTGAGTGACCCAGACTTTACATGTCTCTCTGATTTTAAGCTTGATGAAAGACTGATGCAAGTTTATACACACTGCATTAGCTGTTCTAGGGCAGAGCTTTAACACACCCATGTTTTTATTTGTCTGAATATTGTCTATGATATTGGTATTTGTCTAAGGAAGACGTTTGGAATAGAACGTTCAGACTGAATAAATCTGAATGACAAAAATCATGTTTTTCTTTCTAATTCTTGGTGAGCCAACAACTTGTAAACCAGTGCATTTTTAAAACACAGCACACCACACTGCACCAGAAAAATGTCAGTTGTATTGTGTCAAAAGCATAGTGCTGCAGTTCGGTACAACATATCTTAGCAGAGATATGATTCCATCTTGCATCAGCCCTTGAAATTGTAGGTTTTGTGTGCTTGAAACTGCTGTTTACTTACCAGTGAAATACAGCTTGTGACACATTCTCACATATAATGAGCTTGGACACTGAACTGGGGTTTTATAAGAAACAAATTACAACCTAGCATGCAGCTGTCACTTTGCTTTAGTCAGGAGGGCCACCCACTAAATATCACCTAGCTCATTAATGTACTGAGCGTTATGGCTGCTGCACATGAAAAAGAGAGGTATTTCTAATAAGGACACACTGTAGTGTATCACAGAGAAATCCTGGTCTGTATTCACCTCACATTCCAGGATGTGTGTGTTTTCATTTGCTAGCTTGATCAGTGGGTTGTATACACTTAATAATATTCACTACTAATATATTACACTGGTATAGGAAGTGTCAGGCCTAATGCTACTCTCCTCTATAAAATGGTGAAAGTCAGTTTTACTGAATGTACACTCACAAGATAAGGTTAAACAAGGTATTTTTTGTACACGACATGCCTCGTGGGGATAGTTGCCATTTATGCATGACTGAACTGGTCTGCACCACGTAGGGTCAGCTGCTGCGCTGTAGGTGGATAACAGGACTGTATTTAATGCTTCTAACACAAGTGTTCATTAAATAAGCTAAACAAGGAACTTAAGTGAATTAAAAGCAAAATGTTTTCCACGTCTGCTCCAGTGGGTGTGTTCACTTGCACCGCAATCCACTTTGATCGTGCTCCAACACCGTGAGCACTTGCTGCTGTTTCATTGCAAACACAAATTGTGGATTCTGACTCACATAACACTGACTGATTTGTGGCCCCACAAAATGAATTTGCTGGGCTGATGCCAGCTGTGCAGCCTCTCTGTCTTCTCATTCTGTCACTTTCTCTCTCGTTTTCCATCTACAGTCTTTCATAACCGTCATTCTCTCTTTCGTTCCTCTATCTCCGTGGGTGATGACATTCACCGTTATGGTGCGTGTAATAGCAGAGGTTGACGCTACAGGCCTTCAGTCCTGGTAAAATCTCTTAGTGCCACAGAAAATCCAGATATGCATTTTTGTCCACTTTGATTCCCAAACTCAAATGAGACACAAGCTTCTTTTAAGCCGGCGTGGGGTTCATAATCAGACGTATAATGTGAAAACATCAGGCTATGCATGCAGCATAGGCTGTGGTCATGGCTTTAAAAATGGAAAAAGAAAATGATGTGTTCTGCACCGGGCTCACATTCTGCATGTGGTAGCCTTGACAACACTGTTAACTTCAGCGTGGAACACGGGTGGAATGACCTCTGCGCTGCCGTCGAAATACAGATAAGAAAATAAAATGCCATATGGCTGTCATAATTATACCTCTTATGTTCCACACCAAAAATAACTCTCTGGATGCAGAACAGTTAAATCATGTTGTTTATTTTTTTGTTTTTACAGATGAATGGGTAGAAGAGAGGAGCAGTTCCACTGTGCTGCTACACTCCAGGTAAGAATGACAGATCACAAATTGGAAATTTTTAGAGGATGATATAATCACACAGTCATATCATTCTCATGTCTTTGTCTGCCTTCAAAAGTGTCCCAGGAACAATATGATCAAGGCAATCAAGAGATTATCTTATCTGATGATTTTTAAAGTGGTTGATAACACTGCTGTGTGCGTCTGAGGCAAGCAGCTGAAACAGGGGAAAGGAAGGAGAGAGCTTTTCTTCTTTTTTTCCCACCCGTTTCTTTTCTTTTGGCAGGATAGAAAGGGATAGTTAGGGGTCAAAGCCAAAAAAAAAACTGAATGGAAAGCAAGTGGAAAGTGTTCTGTAGTGTTGGAGGGAGAGGAGGAAATGATAGTCAAACAAAACTGTGAAGACAAATGTTTGAGGAGAGAGTGAGCGAGTACATGTGTGAGAGAGGAAGAGAGAGAGAGAGAGAGAGAGAGAGAGAGAGAGAGAGGGAGAGCTGCTTCTGGAGCTGCTCTCAGCTTGTGGTGCTTGCATAGTGGAAGAGGAGGGGTTCTCTTGCCTGCATTAGCACTGCAATGTCAGTGAGGACTACGGTGTATATCATGGACTATATGAATGGATTTTTGCATAGCTCCTGCAAGAAACTATTTAAAAGCCAGGCTATGCGGTTCATTAATTGGCTGCAGGCTGAGTCCATTTAAAAGGTGTGAGATACGTTTTCTAAAAATAGACTCTACACAATTCTGTGATTCCCTTAATATACGTCGCACTCTTTTCTGTCTCTGCAGCCAACTTCCACGTCTACTCGTCTGTTGCCATGAGGGAGCTAAAAGAGGTGGAAGAGCGTTGTGATTTATCAGCACATGGGCATGGAAGGTAGACAGGGAGTTGAAAGAGGGGGCAATGCACTGATGGCCAGCCAGCACATGGAACAATTCACAGCAGTGCAAGAGAAAACACAGCATGCTCAAACATGAAAAAAAAGAGGGAGGAAAAAGAAGGATCAAGGCCAAGCACCAGCTGTTAAAAATAGCTGCCCTCCCTGGCATATTTCTATACCTTCCAGCAGTTCTCCACCTAATAATAGCAAATATACACACATAGCTCAGGGCCACTGCAAACAGAGTGGGGAGAGGCAGACTGGCACGCCTGGAGGATAGATGCGCTAGGTTATGGTAATGCTTTTGGAAGACAAGCTTCCTCCTCAGGACATACAGCTCACTTCACCCAGTCCCTTAGCCCCGTTTAATGAGCTCCAACAGGAAGAAATGAAGTACACGGAGAGGAAGCGGAAGGCAAAGACGGTATGGTGATATATCGCTCGCCTGTCCGCAACAAACAAGAATCATTTCCAGACATGCCATAAAACACATGCACAGTGAGAATTCACCTTGAGCCTGGTTGAATATCACAACCCAGGCTGAGTAAGGAGCACACTTAGAAGAAAACCTTAAGAGGAGAGCATCAGATGTTTGGGTCACTTAATTGTGTGAACGTCCAATACAATGACTCTAATTACATCCATTTCACGGTACCACTATAGTGGCAATGTCATGGTCAAGTAGACAAGGCTGTGAGGGAATAGTCCAACAAATGATGGATGCCTCCCTCCACAATGGTGTAATACTAAATAGGTCTTTTAAATTCATTAAATACTTCCCTTACTTTGGATAAGCCCATGCAAGCCAGAACCATTATACTTGCAGATCACTCTGGCACGGCGCAGGCAGAAACTCATTCCCAGAGATTTCACATATCTGGCCACTGTGGCGGAATATCCTCTGTCACTTGCTGTTTGTGATTGGTGAATACACAATGTGTGTTTTCCCCTGGCACGCCAAACAACCGGGAAAAATATCAGAACATTGCATGGACATGAGAGTTGTGCTTGAAGGAGCACACTTTTTTTTTTTCCCTGGCCAAACCTGAGGGATGCTCATTGAACTGAGAGTGGCTTTTGTGTGATTCAGCAAACAAATTACTCAAAATGTGACAGGGAAAAAAAAAAAAACTGCAAGACCTCCTGTGCACATAAAAAATGGAGGAGCTCAGACAAACGGTGTGGGCTCCTGCACCACTTGAAGAGGGGCATCAGTCAAGCACGGCAGATGAGATTCAGAAGGCAATGGAAAACAAATACAGCCAGTCATCTGCAATATGATTTCTAATTTGCTACTTGCCATGGCAATGTAAAAGCGATACTGTTTTCAAAATAAAACATCTGAAGGTGTAAATTGGATGTGCAGTGTAACAGGGAGGCTGTTGTTAACATCATGTAGGTCACACTTTTCCCTACCAGTACCACAACAAAGATGTCTGATGGCATTCCTTGAAGCAAGATGGCATACATTTACAGAACAGAGTGACATTAGTGTGTGTATGGTACCATGAGCAGGTGTGAACCAAACAGCATAATGAAGTATAGTAAATAATGAATTTTCTCAGTGTATTACTGAGAGATCAATCTGAGGGCACATTATGAATGAACTTCTACTACTATCAGTGGATTACTTTGGGGCATTCTGGGCAATTTAAAAAAAAAAAGTCATCATATTATTTAAAGTTCCTCCCCAGACATGTTTTAAACTATGTAAAAATACTCTGAAAACTGGGGCTGGGAGCACATCTACGCCTACTTCCTCATTGAGAAATTCTGGATCAGAAATCATGCCCTGCTGCTGCTTGCTCTAGGCTGTCATGTGAAAGAGCAGTGCATATCGGGATGTTAGCTTGTAACCGACAATGGCTGACACAGTGCTAGTAATAGCTGTGCTAATGCAAACTCTTACTCTCTGACTGACAAGGTTTTGGTGAGCGGTGAAAGAGCAGTACATATCAAGATGGTTAGGTGTTTGAGGAAACATCAGAGAGCCTTAGCCACACATTTGATCCTCAGTCAGACCCAGAGTCAGATGAGGAGTATGCTGTGCACCAAAATTAATGCCTAGCAGAGTTTCAGAATATCTGGTGTAGTTAGCATCTTTTACTTATTTTTATTGTTTGTTAGCTAGTAACTGGCGGTAGCTGACACAGTGTTAGGGATGTACCAATGCAAACTCTCCGTCCCCGCCAGTTAACGGGATTGGTTCCTTAGGTTTGTGATGTATGAAGCCCTGCCTGTCTGAATCCATTTTTATGAGACTGTCAGTGGTTCACTACAGTTCCAAGGTGGAAATATGCAGTCATGGCATTGCTTATTTCACTCATGATATGTCTTATATTATATACATTTTACAGACAGCCAGCATCACTACAGCCATATATCTGGTATCTCAATACAAGTGTGAAATGTAAAAATTGCAGAAAAATCGTGTCTGCATTTGTGTTCACAGTGGAAGGCAAATTGATGGTTTTTTACACATTTGTATGTTTTCACACACACAAATAGAGCTCCAATTAAATTTTTCCCCTGTAAAATATCTATGATAAATCCTCTACAAAGACTGAACCAAAGCTTTTTAAATCCCAAATGGTCGTGTCATAATCCAGTAAATTCAGGAGTCTAATTGGATCTTTGAAAGACCCAGAATAGTAGCAGAATATTAAATACTAGCTCTGTCAAATTCTGTAATGGAAAAGGGGTCAAGTGGAAAAGCCATCAATGACACGTACGCCTACTGTGGCCTTGGAAGTCATTTTTCGCAAATCATTTACCTCTATGCAAAAAAAAGAAAAAAAAGAAAAAAAAATGTGGTCAGTCACCAGAGCCAAACATTAATGGTGAAGTTAAACTCCGGAACAAATATGAGAAGTAAGCCTTTCAACATCCAAATATAGACACTGAGGATTGAAACACGGAACCTAGAAACTAATTAAAGCCCGTCTGTGTGACTCACAGTGCCACGCAAGCATCCAAGTCAGCCACTTTCACTTCAATATGCTGAGAGTGAGGGTGTTCAGACACAGTGTCTTCAAGCATGACTTGTTTCATTCCACATCACAATGGATCTGACCACAGCCAACAACTCACTTCTCTCCGTGTTCTTGAAAAAAACAGATCTTCAAGCTGTCCCTTTTAAAAATGCAAATCAAGCCTGCTTGAAGTTATTGTGACTGAGACACTGGCTAAAGGGGCTGATGTTTAAAAATAACACCTTGCAAGTCATGACCTAAATTTAGCTCAAAAATAACTCCCTGGAAGACCAGAATGCAACAGCAGAACATGGGAGTTAAAACCCAAATCTCATTTACATTTCAGTCACACTCTTGGATGCTGCCAGCATTATTTATTGATAACATTTTTGAAACAAGAAAAATACACAAGTGAGTATGAATTGTGGGATATCAGATGTTTGTTAATTAGCTCATTGTGCGCTCTGATTCATAAGGCTATTATTAAAGTGATCTCCAAAAGAGATGAAAAGCTTTCTTAAAATTTAGAAAGAGCACAATCTCAGACCATTTAATACTATAATTGTGAAGTCTGAAAAGTCTGCTTGAGGGAGTTTGGTAAAATAGTCTGAGACCACGTGTACATACAGTATCTTGATTTGTTGGGTTTCTAGTTTGACCTTTCATCCCCTGAGATTTTACCATCAAGCTGTTTCCGTGACATCTGAGTTACTGGGGGCATTCTCTCTTAATTAGAGGCTGAACCCGGTCCTGTGCCACTGCCTTCTCCTCCTTATGCATATTTCAGACACATCAGTGGAGGTGATAGCTCTGGGCACCCAGTGATTACCTCCCCATCATTTCTTTTAATTGCACCTAATGCCATTTAACTGCTAATGGTTGTCATACTTGGACAAAGCTGAAATCAAAGGTGTTTATGAGGGGAAACGTTCATTTTCCCCTTTGAAAAATACTTCCCTGTGAGAAAATCTCGACAGGTGAGGAATTGGAGGTCTGTGTGCCGTAATCACGCCGCTGTGTGCACACTAATGAATGCAGAGCCTGATCCATTTCCCAATCTGCCCTCTGTAATGAAAAGAAGAGAAGGCCTTCCCCTGCAGCACTACCTTGTAAGCCAAGTTAACACACAGGCATGCCACCCCTGTGACTTGCAGATTGGATTTGCCATTAAATTATTCACTAATCTCTATCTACAAAAATGCCTCCTAAAAAGGCTGCTGTATAGTTTGTCCTGATATGTTATTTGCATTTAAAGTGCTGGCAGTACTTCAAGTGTGTGTGTGTGGGGGGGGGGGGGGGGGGGGGTTGTGCAGCATACAGGTGATACAGAGGGAGCACAACAAGCTGAAGATGATGCTTGTCTTCTGTGATCATTTAGGATTGAGAGCATGCAGAGTGCACTGTGTGTTTTAAACTACTCATTTTGGGCTGCTGAATGTCAAACTGAATTCTTCCATTCTCACTCTGACAGACCTCACGCAATTCAAAGCCAGGATGCAATTCATCCCTCCTGTTGTAAGCACAATTTTGCGATATCTCGGATGACAAATAAAAAGTTGAGTAAACAGTTTGCTGAGGGAATATACTGTATTTTTCATGCGGGTGAATACTGGCGAAGTGGCTGGCAGTTTGAGTCTTCTCATACACTAATACACCCATTCTCAAAACAACAACAAAACTAACAACAAAGCTACAAAAGCCTGCCTCGCCAAACACTGCGGGCGCAGCATCGGCAGCCTGTCATGAGACGAGCACAGAATTCACGGGTTTCTGGTACCTGAACGAATCACTGAAAAGCGGCACTTACTGAGTACAGCAGTATCTCCAACATGCAGTACCACCAATGGAATACTGAGCCAAGTTGGAGAGTATACGGATCACGTGCCTACACTGAGAGCTGTCAGCACAGTACAAAAGCTGTGTGAGGAGGAGCGGTCAAAGGTGAACAACTGCTACCAGGTGGCAGGAGAATTTGTTGCAATATGAGAAAATAAAATGGCCATTTAATGTATTGATATTTGTTATATACATATGGATAACTGATACATATAGGACAAAATGTCAAAATATAAGCACTCGCTAAAATATTTGCAAGAATTGCTGGTGAATTGAGTATCTTGAATCAAAGAAATCAAGTCCCCGCATTGCTGCTAATGTCAGTGTTCAATACCATCACAATGCAAACTGAGCAGGGTTTTCAATCTGCTGAAACCATCCATTGGTGGTGTGAAAAATTTGGTCACACAGCACTATTTTGCCCTACACACTGATGGTGTCGGACAACTCTGGGAATAGGCTCGATAATTATACCAAGTTGTATTGTTGTTGTTTTTTTCTTGTACATTAATATTCTGATGTTACTTTGATATGCAAGTATTCAAATAGTGTAATGCGGATGCCAGCCAGTAAAAGGTCATATTCTGATTATAAATTCAAGGATGGTACAAACTTGAAATATGCTGATATTATCTCTTGCTGTTTACTCTAGCCTTTTTTCCCCCTCAGTAATATTTGTTATAGCTCATCTCCTAAGTGTTTACAGAGACAATTGTGTTTGATATTTAAAGATATATAAATAGCTTCTCCAGAATATGACTTTGACTGGGGTTATGATGAGCCAATTTGCATGAACGATAACTGTGTTTATTGAATTCTCCTTTCTTTCTTTAACCAGAGGATCATGGGAATTCTATATATCATTCCTGCGGTGATCATCAGAGAAACTTTCTGACCTGAGTCCTATACTGCGCAACCTCTGTCACTGCTCCACTGTCTATTTTCTCTCTTTACCTCACTTTTCACCCCCTCTCCCCCCCAACAGTGTTCTACCTATCAAACTGTACCAACCTCCCCATGCTCAGTTTACACTCCACTGAGCCGATGTCATCATTCCTAAATATCTTGCCAGGTAGAATTGGCCTCCTTTTCTCCTTCCTGTTGTTCAACAGCTAAAAATAAAGCTCCCTTTTGCGGAGCTGCCACGAGGCTCCAGTCTGGTCCTCTGCGGGGCTTAAAACTTCACTTCCTGACAAACAGACTCCGCTTTCAAGAGTCGGAGGCAAACCTGGTTGTCTGATTATTCGAGTGCGGACCTACAAACATCTTTGAAGCCCTGCGTTGATCTCATTAATGACCTAAAAAAGACGTATAGTTCAATCACGAAATCAAGTCTGCATATAAACAAATAATATCTAAGACCATTATGTAAAGTCCATCATACAAATACTATAAATTTGCACCAAAAGTCCTACATTTACTTAAAACGTTGATATTAAAAGTGAATAAACTTTTGCTAGTATTGTCAATCCCACTGAGAAACTTTAATGAGCTGACTTTCCATCCCATTTTCTGGCTTTTTTTTCACTGCCTGTAACTCAGTCAGAGGTTTCTTTAGCTATCTGATTCTGGTATTAAGATTGGCCAGCATTTACTGATGATACTAACAAAATAGTCAAGTTCATAAAAGTCAAAGCCTTGGAAGAAACAATTTGGCCCACCTTTGACTAAGGTCTACATCCCCCCTCTCTTGCAACTCTACCTAACAATGTGGTACAGTGGAAAAAAAACAGGTTTCAAGTCATTCTCCCTCAGGGACAGTCTTTGTTGGCTCTTGTAGAAAGTAGTTCATAAGATTCGTAAGATTATTGCTGTGAGTGAAAACTCTGCAGGCCACGTTCCAGTCTCCTCTTTAATCCACAGTACATGTACTGTAAATGAGTCACTCATTTTTACATCATGACAGCAACTTTGTTGAACTTCTTAAGACTTTCTCTGTCTAACAGGCACAATTACAGCTCAGAGTGTGCTGAGTAGAATAGAACTGACAACAAAGGAACAGAGATCTATCCGCACTTGAAAGCTTAAAAGCTAAAAAACAAAGTAGAGAGCAAACAGGGAAATTTTTTTTGCTCTGAATTTCTAGAGTAATTCACATGGACATAAATGCATCTTCCTCTTTGATCTCAGGATCCAAAGCACTTTGGGCAATAAAAGACATTTAGACAGGCAGAGATGCCAAGATTGCCTCTACAATTTAAACCCTTCAGCTGATCGCCGACGAACATGGATGAACAAGACAAGTTTGAATGGGTCTGACTGCTTAGCAGCTTAGCATGATGGCTTAATGGCACATGAGAAAGGAACTTAAGAGTCAGACAATGCTGTTTTTTGGGACGTTTTCAATAATGTATTGCTGTACTAAGTTGAAGGACAGATGGTTTATTCCTGCACAGCCTTGTCTTGTTTCAGAAGTGCCCACTGAATAGGAAAAAAAGAACTGAATGATATAGCAGCGTGGCTGGATTAGTCAGCTGAATTAAAAAACGCTTCGGTGGAACGATGACTTTAGGAATATTTGAAGAACTGTCCCCATGTTGGCATGTTGCTGACATTAGTAAAAAAAAAAGAAGCCATATAGCACTTTGTATTCTCAGTACGGACATTCCTAGTACGGATAGGAATGACCCTTGTAATGGCCAAGTGTATTCTATTTCACATGGAAAATACAGTAGAAATATATAATTTAATGTAATCCTTAAACAATTAAAGGTATCTTGCTTGTTACAATAAATAAATAAATAAATAAAAAGAAAATGTCCTTGGAAATGTACAAATTCTCATCTGCAGCTTCTCCAGAAAATACTATTGCTCATAGTGCTGTGTATTGACCCTGTCAGTCCACCTTTGAAACAATACAATATCAGGAAGTCTATAAATTCATTCTCCTTCAGGAGAAACACTTTTGGTTGAAAATCTATTCAATCCAACTGTCATACATACTAGTGCAGGTGGTTGCTCACCTTGATCACTGGTCAAGTTCACCTGTGAACAATTGGACAGCAAATCCATGTTTCCACACAGATGGGACTGGACAGATGGAGATTTTTAACAGGGCAGCTGATGTCCTTGGGCACTGGAGAATTTAAGTCTTGTGGATGGAAAGTAGGTAGCCTAACTGCCCAACACTGTACTTTAGTGAGTGACTAGCCCTATTAATTCAAGCTCTGGTTTCAACCCATAAGTATGCAGTATGAGACAAATGTCACGTCAGCACTAACTTTGAAACATTACAGAAAGAATAAAGATTCACATAGGTTCCTGAGGTTGAACACAACATCGATCAGGCCAAGCTGCTGCAGAGAAATAAATCAGCTATTGAAACAAGCTTTGCTGTAAATGTTTTCTGTAAAACTTACATTGGATTCCTACCCACAGACACATTCAATATTCCCCTTCTGAGTGTGAGAATAAGGCTGATTTGACTTCAACATCAAGCTTTGACTTTGATTGCTTGATCTCACAGGGGCACGAGGTCGAGTATGTTAAACCCTAGGAGCATACCTCTTCAGTTCTCAACGGCTTATCTCTCTTCACTCAAGAGGTGATTACCTTCATTGTTTTCATCTTCTAGGGAGGGAACCTTTCCCCTGCACCTCTTACCAAGACATTTCTTCACATCTGGCTTGGCAGATACAGTATAATGGGACCTCTGGATGATCTTGGGACAGCCAAATCAAATCCCTTTGCCATAACTGGAGCAGTAAAAAGAAGAATGACTTAGAAAATGAGGGACTTACCGTGGTCTTTCTTTTTTGGTGGATCAACATTTTCTTCATTCCAAATCTGCAATTGACATAAGCCAATAGGTCAACAAAAGATTGCTTTAGAAATGTATTTATTTTTTACATTTAATTTACAGACATTGTTGTTTGTATTATTACTTAAAATGTATTGATTTCCTCCAAATACTAGCCCCTCCCCTCCTTCAAGGCATTCACCATCCTACTATTGTACGTGTCCGACGGAGAACCAAAATAAAGCAGCATTGATTTTATTTTTTTTCAGCCCCTTGATTTTTAAAGGACAAAGGAAGGGGAGTCCGTTGCCCTGAAGAATCTGCTTTAATGGAAATGCAGAGATACGCCTTGTCTGCTGGCAGGTGTCACTCACTGGGACCTATTGTGTTTGTATTTCCAGGGACACACTGCAACCATTTTGTGAAAAAAAAAAAAAAAAAATCCAACTTTGTTGTAATTAGTTTGTGATAGGAGGTGGGCTAACAAGCTTAGGGACACATTTTGTTTATGCACTCATCTAGCTAATTTCTCAGCTCGAGTGTTGTTTACTTACTAAATACAATTACAGAACACATTACTGTGCCCATTGGCCAATGTCATTAGGGACACACTTTATATAACATTTAAGGTTTATAAACTGTCAATTGATGATATTAAATTTACATATTAATCAGAAACAGAAGGTTAATCTGAATTCTTTGATTTTGTTAGAGCACCTTTGAGGAAAAATAACTTCAAGATTTACTAAAACTTTTCTAATTGTATATTAATGATGCCTGCAGTTAAATATAAAATGAAATGTTCACAGCAGATCTGTCTGTTTGTCTACCTACACACACTGGGCAGGGAGAGCAAACTCCCATCATGTCACATGACTGCAGTGAAGTGAACAATGAATCACAGCAGTTAATCGCTGCTCTCTATTACCCAATGTGTCAAACCAAAAAATGGATCCCGCAGGTGCAGTTATTGTAATTAGTCTGCTCAAAGCAAATGGAGGAAAGAGCCAGAGCTTTTGCCGGTGGGGGGTAAGAGTGAGGGGGAGGCAAAGAGAGAGGAGCTGTCTTCAAACTGTGGAAAAAAGAGGATAAGCTCAGACAAAAGAAAAAGTGCCACCATTTATAGAAGTCCTCCCTCAACAACAATCCAAGGACAACCACGTCAGTGAAACTGACCCAGAGGTGTTATGGTTCATTGAATATATTCTCGTCCATCTGTCAACATGGTACTACCAATACCGGAAGAATTCTCTGTGGCTGTGGCTGCACTGTAGGAGAAAGAGGGGGGAGGAACACCCTGTGACCTTTTCAAGTACGAGAAGGTGGTCTCAATTAGCGGCATATCAGAGTGAGCAGGCTCGTCTCACTGTCCCAGTGGACGAGCACTTTAATTACATCCAAGGAAGGTAAATATACGTCTTTATGACTGTGTTAAGAGAAGAGCTTTGAGGCCCTGGCTGCACCTTAATATCAGAGCACTTTTAATACCCATATTCACTTACAAAGATTTGGACATAGTGAATGGCGTCCTTTTGATAGTTCTTGAGAAGATGCAGGCTCAGTTGTGAACATATTGTTTTTATACAATTATTATTGGTTATCAGATGCCTTGATATCCTTCAAATTAAATTATGTTACTAAAAGAATCTTGGTAAAGGACTGAAAACTCATGTCCACACTAAAGCAATGACTTGATGAATTTTCAGTTTTTAAGACAAAATATGTTGACTAGTTTGACATTTATTAAGTCAAACTATGCTTATTCACCATCTGCGCAGTAGTAAGATGATAATATCAATACCATTATTATATCTGTCCAGTAAAAAGGACCCTGCAGTCAGCAGCTGGTTAGCTTATCTTAGTGTCTGAAGGTAAGAAAATGCACTTACTCGCACCTCTAAAGCTTGCTCACTATAGCACTTTATCATTTGTTTAATCTGTACAAAAAACTGGTTTAACAGAGGGTTACGCACAGGACTAATTCTTGGTCAGGACCAGCTAAGCTAAGCTAACTGTCCACAGGCTGTAGCATCGTTTTTAGTGGTATTGATCTTCTAACCTAACTCTTGGCAAGAATGTGAATGCCACACTCTTCCTTTAAGCCACTGTAACTCAGTATAATATCTGCATAAAAATAGTTTACTAAGTCTGATAAAATGTATTGCAGATGTACATGGTCTTTCGCCATACTCCTCCATCCTCCGTTTTTTTAGTGTAGTTTCAAAACACAGCAGCTTAGTGAAATATACTGTACGGTAGCAGCACTGTGGGCTTTGAAGTACTGAAACATTATTAGAATACAGAAGGTTTCATCTAAAGCGGGGGTGCTCATGTCTTCATGCCAGGATGAAACCACATTTAGTGGGCATGCTGTCGCCTCTGGAGCCCATCGTATTTCCCAGCCGTGCACACACTTAAGAGCAGCTGATAGATTTAAGAGGGTCACCTTGGCTTGGATGCTGTCACCTCTCTGCCGGCCTGCCCCTCTCTCTCTCTTTCTACTGAAGCAGCAGTCCTTAGAGTATGAGTGATTGTGTGAGTGAGCGTGTGTGTGTGTGTGTGTGTGTGTGTGTGTGTGTGTGTGTGTGTGTGTGTGCAGCATTTATTATCACACACACTCATAGAACCTCTTTCAAAGCCTCACATGAGCTAGCACTTCAAACGGCTACATCTCCATCGATAGACAATTACCTCAGTCCGGTGGAGAATTTATCTCTGAGTTTGCCTTCACAAGAGAATCATTTGCAAATTCAATTGAGTGAAACAAAAGGTTAATAGGTGTGAGGGAAGCAGAGAACATAAATAGTTTGCAAAGGAACTTGATGGAAATGGATTCTCATGCGAGAGAGGGTTAACTAAATTTTCTCTTACGATTTAATATGTGTCTCTCCAGCGCTAATCTGTATCAATATATCAGATAGCCAGATGGCAGGGAGTCATTGTGGGAATAGAATAACTGACAGGCAGAAGAGCCTTTAAGATAGATAGGAAGAGCGAGGCAGAAGCAGAAGCAACACACATTGAAATTCCTCCGTGTAAATAATTAAGCACACCACAAAAACACCACCAGCTAAAAAAAAAAAAATCGATAAACAGTATGTGGTAAAATGTACAATGGTATATATATATATATATATATGTATGTGTATATATATATATATATATATATATATTTTTATAGAATGTAATATTGTTATATACAGTATTACTGCATATAGATCATAATTAAACTAAATGTAAAAATACAGACATACTGCATGCGTATAGAGAAAGCATATACACCATCTGTATTTTATTGTTGTATTAGTTACTGTGTTTCTGGGTTTTACGATACTAGTTGCAAAACAGGTTGCTGCCGTGCGTGCAAGCTGCTAATGGGACAGTGGGCCTGTAAAAGGTTTTTATAAGATGGGGTCCAAAAGTGTTCAACCACTTTCCCATTCACTTGAAGGGTATATTTAACATCAAACATAAATTTAGCTGTTATGCTGTTATGCCGGAAACTGTCACTTTCATGGCATTTTGGGGGTACATTTCCCATGGCGCTGTTTGAGTGAGGTTTGTCTTAGGGCCAGCAATGCTAGGACATGCACTGTTAGTTTCTGTGGTGGGCTACCAGCTGAAGCATATCATAACGCTGTCGCCTACAATGTTTTTACATAGCACTAGCTATGTGATCTTGAGATTTAAGTGGTGATTTAAGACGTCTGTCCCTTTGCAACATCAGCATTTGCAGCACCCCTCATGCTATTAAGCCAGGCAAGAAAGCAATGGCTAATGTCGCCCCCTACTCAGTTAACTGCTTGTATGGCCATTAGATCTGTAGTGATAGTATGAATTATTTTTATTGCACGCCTAAATTGAACCAATCAAATTATAGTACCGACCATTGTAAGTTGGTTGTAATATTTGGCAGTTTTATTCTCTGGTAATGCAAAAATGCAAAAAATATATGCTGTATCCCGAATTAAAATGAATAAAGGTTAAATTATGATTGAATAGTGCACTACGTCTTTATATGAAGCAACCCGTGTAATGTCATGTCCAGTCTGCATAAGTCTTATTAACTTGAAATGGTACACTTCCTTTCACGCAGTATACACAGGAGTGAGGAACAGAGAAAACCATGGCACACTGCAGAGGCATCACCTGCTGTCACAACGGAAGATTTCCAGTGTGTTGATGC
Organism: Seriola dumerili; assembly: GCF_002260705.1. Lineage (NCBI taxonomy): Eukaryota > Metazoa > Chordata > Actinopteri > Carangiformes > Carangidae > Seriola > Seriola dumerili. The sequence continues at coordinate 613,459 of NW_019174357.1, read as the reverse complement.
ATGTTCTATGCAGCCCACTCATTCAGCATCTCAGCACAGTCTTGTCTAAAAATACTTGACATTTTCGAGTGAGTAAAGCAAATTCACAAACAAAAACAGAGCCAGTGTCTTTCCACTGGGATGGGGTAATCCCTGGACATCTGTTGGTGAGGCGTCCTGAGAGATAGGCCTGTGGAGGAGAAAGTATGGTGTTTTTTTTTTCTTTTCCTTTTTTGGTCAGTGCCTTGCTTGTGATGATGACAGGCTATGTCCTGTGCGAGAGCAGTAAGAGCTGGTTGGGCTAATGGCAGTGAAAGCAATTACAGAGAACAAGGAGAGCCTGTAGGCATGGCAACTCTCATGATGCTGTTTCATAAAAGTGAAGTCTTTGCCCAGTAGATATGTGGATTAAGGAATGGGATGGTTTCAGAGGCATATGAGGGCAACTAAGTGTGTCTTTGTTTCCCTCTCACACACATGCGCGCACACACGCGCGCTCGGGCATGCACGCACGCACGCACACACACACACACACACACGCACACGCACACGCACACACACACACACACACACACAGAGGAGGAGGCTGAGAAAAGACAGGTGAGAGACCTGAACTTCCTGTACACTACACGCCAGTGTTCTTTCACACTTTGTGACGCTGGGCTCTGTTTACACGGCAGGTTATGTGACAGTCTAGAGTCTAGACCAGACAGGAAATGTCCTGTTTACACTTCAGTCATGGCTCTGTTCAGTGTAAACTACGTTGAGCTCTGATTATATTGTATGTTACATTGTATCACATGGACTGTTCATTCTGACTGAGCCTGTTAAATTTCTATTCTCCAGTACATGGTAATTGTAATATACTGCAGTTAGTATATGAACAATAATGAGGTGACAGATGCTTTAAATGGGTGATTACTTCAGGGAACATGTTTTTAGGGAATATGATATTGTATGTATTAACATTTCTACATTTTATATTAAAAGTTATAACATTCTGTTTTATTAGATTGCAAGTAACTAAAGAGTTACCACCACTTATTGAGTTGATTTTTTTTTTCATCAGTCTTTGCAACCTTGACATTAACCCTGTTTACATTCTTCAACAGCCTATTAACAGGGATTTACCATTCCCTTATACCTCCCAGTCATTTTGCTGTTTACTTGATGTTGCCAGCCAAGTTGCACATTTACGATGGAGCCGAGCCAACAGTTTGAGGCTATGTTGTTTTATACACAACACTCATCTCACATTAATGAAGAAGAGCTGGAAGAAAAACTATGGTGAAAGGTAACATGCAATTTTTTTCCCCCTGTCTTGTTGTGAATATTACCTCTCATTGCAAAAACATTAGTTTTTTTTTTTTTTTCAGTCCCAAAGAAAACCAATTTGTGTGTTGCCATACTGTAGAGGTCAAATAATATTCAGATGTATAATGACACATATCAGAAATTACTATTATTTTTGAGCAGCACGACCTGCAAAACAGATGCTGGTCAAAGCATTACAAAAAGGATTACAAAATGTTGTGATTCCTCTACATTTACAGGAACTTCTCGTTGTTTTCGTGACCGACAAATATCTAGTTTTGGTGACTAGAGCATTATTAAACTTTTTTATGCTTTTGTTTAGGTAGGTATATTTTACCAAAACCATGGTCTTTCCCTAACTTTGACCAAAATCTGGATGTGGTGACCAAAATCTGGATGTGAATGTTGTGGGCTTTGTACACCCGCCATCCACCCCAACCTACCTCTGTTAATGAATTTAGCACTACATTCATCCAAAAAATATATTTCCATTTCATGCTGTGTGTCACGAAAAAAAAGGAAGAACAATTCGTGTTCAGGTACACAAAATCAATAGATTAAATTTTGTGTACCTGGACATGAACTGATGTGATACTGCGTTGGCTAGAAGAAGTCTAGAATGTATGTATATATGAATGTGTGTGTGTGTGTGTGTGTGTGTGTGTATGTGTAAGGTGAGGTGGTCATGCATAATTCAACTCATGTCTAAGTATGGGGGCCTGAGGTGAGAATGTAAGTTTGCACTAAAACGGGAGGCAGCAGATGAGATGATACTGGCAGGGTATCACGGTGCCTCTTGGGTGAGCAAGCTACAGCATAAATAAATGCAAATGTTGGCTAAGTGCCCACAAAAGGAGCTAGAATCACACAGCTGGACCAGCTTTGACTACCTGCACAGGTGCAGAGAGCATTATTTCTTTTACTGAATCATGCGCCAGGAAATCATTACCGAGTCATGCTGACCCGTGGATTTGGAAAAGGGTACATTTACTTAGTTCCGACACAAAAACATTCAACATTTCTTTCATCCTTATTTGTTCTTTTCCACCTTTCTGTCTTTGAGGCAATTGTGTTTACGTCCAGACATGTCTCTCTGAATGAGGGCTGTAATTGAGCCAGTTACCTTATGGCGTCAAACAAGCGAAAACCCGAGAAGGGAAGCACACTGCAGATAGCGAGTTAGAGCGAGCATCATAATTGGAGTAGACACTCAAGTTGGGCTGGTGGGCACACAGATCGCACACTGTTACGCCACATGCCTCTCTCTGATAGGATTCCTGCCCCTTTACATTTAGTGAGAAGCATCAGTGGAGATAAGAAGAAGATCAGTGGTTTCCCCCCACAGATAGCCTCAATTTAGCTCAGGCAAAAGCCAGTCACAGACCACAATCCAACTACTGAGCTACTCATCTGCACTGCTCATTTAGGGCAATTGGGGACTCTCAGACTTTTAGCACCCACACAAGTGAGAAAATGACAGCATTACTCACAGGTTAAATGTACTTGTGAACCACCACCATTATAGATCATTATTTATTAAATGGCACTTCATAGGCCTTGCCACCTGGCATCAAATGGTCTCAGTAATCAACAAGAGCTGTTTCGGTGTTGAAAAGAACAGAGCAGAAAAAGTGGATTGGATGCTGCATGTGTCTCAAATGACTGAGCCTGAGCTGAATACCTGACAGAGGTTAAATATAACCATCTGATTTCCAAAAAGATGACTTGATCCCAAATGAAAAGTGACAGCCATGAGGTGGGGACTTCCCTTATCTCAGTGCTGTGACCTTCCAGATTTTTTTCTGACTGATTACTTCTCACAAAGCTCCCTGTTATTCACTTTTTGCCAGTCTCGTGTGTATCAAAGTGCACAGACAAGGAGCTGCTAAGAGCCTTTTGCTGGCGAGCCCTTCCCTTCACTGGATCCCTGCCTCTCTCCATCCATCCCCCAGTCAGCCTCTGAGGGATGACTGAAGGGGTGTCAGAGACAAGGTGTCCAGGATTTTCAAGATCTTGTCAGGACTGGGGCTTGGGGGGGCATAGAGTCTACACTTGTCAACAGAGGTGCCAGCCATCATCAGCTTGCAGGAAATACAATATGATAGGCGCATGGGCTAATATCAGGTGGTTTTCCTATAGTGGGTGCTATTTGGGGAGAATGTCCAGACGGTTACTAATGACCTTTGTCTGCCACCAGTTTTGCCTAGGGGGACCGGAGGATGGTTTGGTCAGATGGTCTACCAGGAAAAACAGAGGAAGTTGAGGATAGAATAGAAGTGAAAAGAAGTGTAGAGTTGCCCTCCCCTGCAGCAAAGAGTATACCGCATTTTCACACAGTGGAGAAGAAAAAAATATATTATGGTTCTCTTATTGTCTGACCATGAATTATTAATGGGCACACTAGTTCCCTTGACACAGGCATAATCTGTTATTTCAAAGGTCCATCTTTTTTTTCTCTGAGTCTAATGTAGTCAAGTGGCAGTGGTGACAGGAATCTGTAGAATTATCCAACATGAGAGATACTTTTGGCAAGAACGGACAATATCCTTGGATTCGATCCTTTCTGACTTACTGTGTTCTGTGTGAGAGTGTATGTGTGTCTGTGTGGCCGGCCCATTAGACGGGCACTTACCAGTGGACCAGTGGTTTCCATTAGGCCTGCGGATCAGCTCTCTCTGTTTTCACTGTTGATTTGCTGGGACTGACTAGGATGGAGTTGTCACTCATTACACCGAAGACCGTCCGCTAGCGCGTGACTGGCTGGCTCCAGAACATCAGCTTGTCATCTCTCTTCAACTGGAGAATGAGAAAGAAAAGACAAGGGGTAAGGGGGGAAGATGAAGTATGGTGTTATGAACTCCACTGCAGATGTAACTGAATCCCTCCAAACACGATGACAATGTGCCTGATGTTCAGCTGTAGCTGTAAGAGCAAAACCAGGAACTACATCTGAGAGCTGGGGCTCTGGAGTGAATTAAATGGCAACGATGAGTGAATGTGACAGAGCTATCACGAGAAAGAAAGAACAACGGAGCATCAGGCATACATCTGATTTAATCAGAAGTGATATGGGAGTAATCCCTATGTTAGGTCTAAGAAACAGAAACCCACACGGCAAGAACAGCACAACCAAGTCATCAGTCATGGTCATCATCTGCAGACCCTGCCCTGAGGAGCAGGCTTAGGCAGTAACAATGTAGAATAATGCTCTGACTCAGCATCCAGGCTTAATGTAAAGGGCAAACGCCATATTATGAAAGTAAATTACTCCTTTCTCAGTTGATCAGGCTATGAATTAATGATTTTACAAGGTTATTATTAGGATGTATTTTTATGGCAGGTTATTCCTTATAGTGCAATTCCATCCTGTGGCACATCATGTTTGAAATAGTTCATCCTTGATTTCCAGCCTGTGTTGGTGCTCTAAATAAATTCATTTTTACTGTCACCTTAAAAAAGCCTCAAAATAAATTACCCTATAAGAGTTTTTATTTTCACCTGGACATACTTTGTACCTGTGTAGGCTATATCATCAGACAGTCTAACAAGAGTGTTAAGGCGTCCTTATACAACGGAAAAACAAGTGATTGTTTGCCGCATTCTCAAAACTACAGTTCTCACACGCAAGTAATCCAAGTATCTCCTCTTCAGGAGTTGATTTAACTGTATGGCTTCACTGATATGCAGCATCATATCTCTGAAAAACATGCAGGCTCGCACACAGAGTAAAGGTACGCTAATGTAACAAGAGCTGTGGATGTAGGTAATGCTAATGCTAATTTCAGTTGGCTATCTTTCATGTTTATTGGCTAATAGTGAAAATGAGTGTAGAATTTATATAGGCTGTCAACCATGTATTTCTTAACCTTTGGGTGTTTGGTAAAGGAATATTACTGTGGATTAAAATTTCACAGCACAAAACTAGCAATAAACTGAAAATGAGCACAATGGTAGCATTTACAGTCTACTCCTAACATATTATTAACATATCAGTTAATTGTACACAAAATGATTTGGTTTAGTCACATCATTGTTTGTGTTGAGAAATCATTAATATACATTGACAGCAAGGGCTTTAGTGCTATTTGCTTAAGTACTGGAGAGCACCTATGATGCGTAGGTTTTATGCATTTAAACAAGTTTTGTGTGCAGGCCATTTAAAATACACTTTTAAGTTGAGTGAGCCAATTAGGATTTATAGTCTAGTCTATGCATGAGGCAATGCATCTCAGTTCCTCTTTATGTACTTCAACTCAATTCCACAATGTGACTCACATCTAAACTTTTTTCACTGTTTCCACTACAGTTTGCATTCTTCATCCCTTTTCCCTTTTTCAACTTCAACTGCTTCAGACAAATCCAAGGCAGCAACGCAGTTCAGCTTCAGCTTGTGCAGTTTCTACTCAAATTATAAAGCTGCTATCTATAAATATGAAGCTTAGAACGGAGTATCTTGGTGTATATACTTTGTCTCTGTGTATTAATATAGTTTTCACTGTAGATTCGTGACAATTATCAACAGACTTCGCTTGAACAAGTCATCTACGCAATGATCTAAATAATCAATCTGCAAATGGATTGACTTATCTGTGGAGGCGCACTGTCCTTTCTCTGCAGCATCACCATTTTCCCCACTTGCATCAATCATGCTTATGTCCCATAATGCAATCAAAAGCTTAATGGCAAACACGGCCCAGAAGCACAGTGCTGATGCAGGACATTTTTCTTGCTGGCATAAGTGGACACATAAATAAGTGAGTTAGGGTAATCAGGGAGTAGAGATAGTTGCGGCTTGGGTTATGTGCGTGCTTGTGCTCGTGTGTGTACATCTGTCTACAACGTCAGCCCGATATCGATCACATTCACAGTTGCAGGACCATGTTGGGCAACCTGCCTGCTAGCTTGACAGGTGTCCTTGTCGGCCTAATTCCTCTTGCACCACTTTGTTTCTCCTGCTTCTTCTCTTTTCCTCACCGAGGCGCAAGCACCCTAGAGGGCTGTTCATGTGACAGGTGTCCCAGTTGATACGGAAAGCACCGACAAAGACAAAGGTGAAACAGAGAGACACCTGCTTCTGCGGCTCCTTCTTTAATGTGTTGCAAGTGACCTGTACGCAAAGTCACGTTCGAGCTTAACGGACGCTTTAGCACATAAGCAAACATACAGACGCATAGGCAAACAAACACCAAGGTGTCCTTTTATGACTGGATTAAGGTCAGGCGTGAGGCGCCGCTGTGTGTGAAGAATCCTTGAAGTAGCTAGATGAGCAGCTGTGTGGCACCGTTGAGGGAAGAGAGGTAATCACTATTCAGAACGCAAAGGCTCCTTATTATAGGGATACACTGCAATGATGCAAGGCATTCTTGCGTGAAATTGAAGAACTGACATACTGTGTTTTCATCTCCTTTTTTTATTTGTCAGCTTTGCATAGTTCAATAACAAGTTGAGTCAGTCACTCACTCAAGTCGAGTGACGCCGTGTTATTATTTCCCCTTTTCTCTCATGCTCAACTTTTTCCTTATCGTCGCGCTGAATGGGGCAGCTGATTTAAGCAACGCACTTTCGTGACACCTGAAAACTTGTGTGTCTGCATCTGGAAGGTTGCATCCATGTGATTGAGGGAGAGAGACCTTCCTTTGACATGCTACACAAATATGTCCAGGAGAATGGGGTGTGATAAAGGGGTTTTGGGAAGGGACTGTCAGCAAAAATTAATATCAGCACGCGAGGACATAACACAGGCAACGGTTCAGTGGTTCGCCACGTTCTGGCAGTTATTCACAACGACAACTTTTCAAACACTGCTTTGCGTGGCTTTATCTCTGTAATAATGCATTCATCCAAAGCAACATAATCTACCTGGGTTGTGAAGGGTGTATTCCAAAACTGTTATTCTGGTTGTCATATAAATTTGGTTGTCATCCAATATGTTAAACGTCTCAGTTCATACAATTCAAATTAGGGGCAGCACAGATAAAGAATATTGTTGGCCTCATCTCCAAACTGGAGACATACATACTCTCTTAATTCTTGAATTCTCTAGCGTGTCTTCATTTCTAAGGATTCCCTGTGGCTTGGATTCTCCTAAAGGTGCTTGTTTTGCCCCGCTAGTATTTCCCATTTTCACTCAAGATGTAAAACAAGGCAGTTATGTTACTGCCATTTAACTTTTTTTAATGCCCACCCTGGACTTGGTTGATGGTAAGTTAGTCTGACAGTCACTTGTGTTTGGTGGCATGTTACAGCCAAAAGTTTTTCTGTTTCAGAATAACTTGAATGTACTGTTTTGCCCCACTACTGCAAATGTGTATCAAGTTCAACGAGTTTTTGTTTAAAGTTCAACTGTTTTTCTCACACAACTCGTAGAAAAGTTTCAAGTGCAATGCCTGCAACAGGCCTTTCATGTAGTCATTGGAGTTGTTTTGACAGGGATGCACATGGAGGTGCTATCAATTTGACAGACTGCAGCCTGCAGCGTGCGTTTGAAGTCTCTCCATCCCACTGACCTGCAGTGCTGTCTCCATGGTACTGTAATGGGGGATGTGCTGCCAAAAGAAATTCTTCATTTGGAGTAAAGGAACACCTGTCTTTTCTGATTTTCTGTTTGATTTTCCTCTTTTTTTTTATAGTTCTAACAATTTAGTTGAAAATGACTGACATCACTAGTACAATAGCCACTGTTCATTTCTCCTGTTAAACCAGTGGTTCTCAAACTTTTTCTGGCATGCCCCCCTTTCAGAGGCTGAAAAAGTTCCCCATGGTCAGCCATGGTTCCATTTACCACTGATAATGATAACATCTTGATTATTACAATTAACTGATTTGATGCATTATCAAAATTAGGAAAGTAAAACCCATGTTGTTAAAGAAGATGAAAGATGTTTTTCCTCACCTTGACTTTTGCCCTGTTTCGTACCATCTTCCTTTCTTTTACTTCATCTGTTTTCTGCCAAACTCTCATTATCTCTATCCCACTGACCTCCTGTCCCTACACTGCACTCTCTCACTCACTCACTCACTCACTCACTCACTGCGCACAGTGCACTTGACCAGCTTTCACAAAACATTTTTTTTTCCCTCCAGCTAAACCCATTCCTCTTGTATCCTGTCGTAAATTCTACCTTCCATTAAAACACAGATCCCCAAGGTTTATGATTAGATGTTTCTGATGCTCTCTCGCTTTTATATATAAAATGTGAGTCTGGACAGAGAAACCACTTATATAGAAGGGAGGGTATAAATTACATAAATACTATATTTTTATTATATTTTTTATTGTTTTCGTATGTCCTGATGTTTGAACAGTGAGCACCCTGGAAGATAAATTGACAGTTCTGGGCACAAGATTCAGTTTGCAGTTTGCAGATACACCAACAAGTCGAGGTTCCATCAAAACGAGCAAAATGAGTGTTTTCTAATCAGGTACCCAACAGAGTGAGTTCTGATCCTGTTTTCACCAGTGTTACTAGCTGAATTCAAAATAGCAGCAGATACAATTCTACAATCATGTAGAAGGTATTGCTTAGATTTCACATGCTAGTGGACATAACACTGGCCAGAGGGACAGGATCAGCAAGTCAGTATCAAATATCAACCATGTTTGATAATGACAGGGACAGTGTGGGGCCCGACATCTACCTTGAACTCATTTGGCATTCCACAAGAGTTCATCACATCTGTATGTGTGCCCTATTATCAAGCTGTCTTTGCCTTCACCTGAACAAGGAAGACAGCTAGATAGACAGCTATTATTTCTGGCTGCCATCTTTGTTTGTATCCAAGCATGAAGTGTGAGCCAAAATTCTACTGTTTTCTTGTGTAAAATAGTCTTAAGAATTCTGGAAAAGTTTTGTTCAAGGACTCGCCCTGTGTCCGATAGCGTTTTCTGTTGTCTGAACACAATCATCAGTGTAAAACTCCAAATCTTAAATATAAAAATATTGATTTCACATGGGCATAAGCATGTGCTTCATACACACACGCAACACGTGCAACACAGCCACAGCCCTGAGCCTTTGGCTACAGTTAGCAGAAGGCTAAACTATTAGCAACATTCAATATAGCCACTCATCACCTTTTTTTATGATAATTCTACCTACACAAGCAACCGCTGCAATATATTTAGATATTACAGGACAATGAAGTTGGGAGCCTGTAATCTGTCGAGGAGAAGTACGGCAAGTTCTCTCCATCTCTGAAACACTTCAACGATATTGACACGTCCATCTGGACAGACGTGCACACGCACCTGCATTTGTAAAACATCCACTAGGAAAGCTCTCTTTCTCTCTCTCTTAAAAGACCTGTGACTGGCCAAAGTCTCCCGACACAGTCTTGTTTTTCTAAAGTCTGAAAATGGAGCTAAGAGGAGGTGCCAATGATCTCAGACTACTCGAATTACAATATGCTGAAAGGTGATAAGGGATTTTTTACCCATTGACACCAAAGATGACTCCCTACCCCAGCTTTCAAAGGAGGCGGGAACAATTTATGACGCAATTATAAACGCTTTCATATATTATGTAAAAATTAAACTCTGGCCTCGAGATTTCAACCTCTAACAGTTTCATTACAACATGTGTGTGTGTGTGTGTGTGTATGTGTGTGTGTGTGTGTGTGTGTGCGTGTGTGTACTAAGCACCACTCTATGGTTGCCATGGTGTTTTAGCTTTTTAGTTTAAACCTCCTAGATTTGCTATTTTAAGATGATTCATTCAATATTCCTTGTAATTATTTTTTAAGCAGCAGCACTGAAAATAATCTAAGTGAAAAAACAGCGTGTGATGCTCTCACATAGATTTTAAGGGCATCGTTTTTAAGATCTCAGTGAAAAATAAAAAAACATTCAAGACATTTTAAGGAGAAAACTAGAGGAAACCAAAACAGAAACAAACAGCAGGGGAGAGCTTAATTCTTGCCACCCATCCACAGCCATGGTGATGGCTGACCAGCACTCTGCTGGGGTAACAGAAGAGAGAGACTGTGGGTAACGCTGCATGCAGGGAGGTGGAAACTGGGTGTATGGAATATAAAAAGCCCTAACACTGTTATCGTTGACTGTCTGCGCGTGCGAGATGCGATGTGACAGCTGAGCAGGGCTGTGAGGGCAGAGATGAATTCACAAATGGTAGCCCCAGGGACCAGTGGGTTAGGGGGGGAAGGAGGTGGGAAGGGGCGAGGGGGTGACGGTGCATGCAGGGGATGGGGGGGGAGGGGGGGAGGGGGGGTTGGGAGGTTATCGAGGGCTTCAGAGGGTAAACTATCTGCAGTGCAGCCAGAATTCTCCCTCTGCCCCTTGTTGCCATGTCCAAATAAGACCGTCTGATGGAACATCTACAATTTACCATTTATTGGCTCATTTTCTATGATGACACACAGCTGTAGATATAGTGGTAGTTGTTTGAAGCCTTCATAGCATTAGGTAGCATTCAAGTCAACAGCAAGGTCAGTACATATGGTCCTGCCAAGCTACTCCACCTTAAAGCAGTAGCAAAATACACGACAAACTTTTCTTGCTGAGAGTAGACTAGACTGATATCCCTCTCATATCTGTACAGTAAATATGAAGCTACAGCTTGCAGCTGGTTAGCTTAGCTTTGCATAAAGTGGACTGGAAAAGGGAAAACAACTAGCTCGGCTTTGTCCAAAGGCACAAAAACCTACTAGCACCTCTAAAAACTCACTAATTAACACATAATGTCATATTGTTAATCTGCTAGTGATTTCCTAGAGTCTCTGCTGGTTGCCTGGCAACCTCATGATGACAAGACTCCAGGAAGTCACTGCCCCCATCCAAGAAACACATCAATAAAATAGAGTGCTTCATATTTAGCGGACTGATATTAGATTGGCATTGATCCTGTTATGTAAACTCTCTGCAAAAAGTGTATATATGCACTTCCTTAAATATTGCACTGTCTTTAAAGACTGATAGGTAGGTTGAAAATGTGCACAAACCAGCAGTTTTAACAGTACATCCCGATTCTACCTGCTAGTACCGCAACACTGCCAAATTCATTTGTCATGCTTTAAAATGGGTATTTAGAAATTCATCATGGCATGATGCACCAATGGAGAATTATCACTTCTTCTGATTTGTCATTCTAATTATGCAGAAAAGCTTGTAGTTTATCCAGAGGGAATCCTTCCACCTGTCCGTCAAACAGCTTCCTCCATGTGCTATTCTAACAAAAGGCCATTGTACGTTACAATGGTTCAGACATATAACAACCTATCAATAATACAAAGTTCCTACACCTTCATAGCTGTGAATTGCAACGTTTCTCATTTACGTTTGGTTACCACATTTTCCCACATTCCCCTTCTTGTCACCCTCTCCATTTCTCTAACCTCATTGACGCTGTCCTCCATAAGGGTCTGTCCTGTCCTTCCTCCAGGACAAATTCACCAGGTGCGTGTGGTGCTGTGGTTCCGATCCTCCCTATACAAACAATCTACCCTCGCTGGATCTGTTTAAAACACCAGCCTAATGCCAGATTGCAGATGACATGAGGCACTATCCTCTCAACTCATCACTGGTCTGTACCTCCTTCACCTAAGCCACATGCACACACCCAGACCCCCAACACACACACACCACACACACACACACAACACAACACCACACACACACACACACACACACACCACACACACACACACACACACACACACAACAACACACTTCATACCCTACCAGAACAACCTCTCAGCGCTGGCAAAATTAATCACAGATGCCACCAAGAGTGAGTCTGACAGCACTGAGAGAGGGAGAGGTAAATGTGTGTGTTCTGTTAAGCAAGAAAGAGAAAAAATCCGAAAAAACCATTTAGCATTTTAAAAAGCTGCACCGTCTCCAACTCAGCTGAGCCCATTAATTAAAAGGACATGCCCCGTTGAAGCCCAAATGAAATTCTCACTCTTATTCACAGTAGAAGACGTCTGTAAGAATGATCTTCTCCCTGCCCTATGGTAAACCCATGTAATCTAGGCTACAGACTTTATCATAATTGGATGAGGATGATTTATGCCGGTAGAGAGAAATGATGAGAGGGGAAAAGTCCTCCCCCTTATACCCACCCACCCACACACACACACACACACACACACACACACACACACTCTCAAACTCAAACTCTTTCACACACAGTCTTTCCGCTTAAGAGGATGTCATATACCACTGTAATACACTTGGAGCTTCTTGCTGCTAACACACTGAGGGAGCTCTAAATTATCTTGATTGACACTTTCATCACATTGGGAGATTTGTCGTCACTGTTTTGGGCATGTTTGTGTCACTTCAGAGGACTAATTTGCACTCGATTTGTCAAGTCGGAACTGAACTCAGTAGCAAGTTTTGAAGTGTATGCACATCCAAATACCAACTGCTATACAAGAAACTTTTTCTTTTTTTTTTTTATGTCTCTTTACATGTCAAGCAAAGGTCTTTAAAGTCATTGAATCCAAAGGCTGCCACCTATGGTATGGATCCATGCTGTGTGACAAACACAACTTCCTGTGTGTGTTGATGTACAGAGCTGGCATCTCATTCACAGCATGCTGAGCTGAAGGGCCCTAATACGTCCTCATGAGGATAAATGCAGAAGGATTTTCTTCCTCTAATTAAAAAAAGGTTCCACACAGGGAAAAAAAAAAACATTTTAACTTAATAACAAATATTCAATGCATTGGTCTATTTGGCTTGTGGAAATGTTCAGAGTGCCTTAGTGATCTAGTGTGTGGTTGAATCTTATAGCTTATAAGTCGTAATCAGTGAGTCTGGATCGAGTGTGACGTCAATGAAACACAAATTGTGACTCTTTTTGCCATGGACTGTGAAGCAGACAATACCCCCCTTGCACCTCGGAATTTTGAAGCAAACCAAAATTTTGTTGTGCTTGCGGTTGCGAATGTGTGTGGTAAGCATGTGCATAAAATGCGCATCTGCATTTGCATTTATGTTTTTATTCATGCGTTAGTAGTTTACACTATTTCTCTGCTGTTGCTTGCTGTGGATTTGGCTTGTGGCTATCCAGCCTACTTAAATTTCAGGTAGCTGCACTCCTTACCCCAGAGAAAGGTCCTTGGGGAGTCGTGTTGTTTGAACAAAACTTTCCACCCATGTCTTACTGTAAAAAGTAAAGGAGGCTGCTTGCCTCATTGTTGTGGACCATGCATAAGGGAGTGCAAGAGAGAGAGAGAGAGAGCAGGACAGCTTTAATTAATATATCTACAAAAGGTTTTTTAACCTATTCAGTACTGCAACACAGCCAGGAGTCTTTATCTTATAAACATTAATGGGATTGAGTGATGTTGCTGACTGGGAAAACACCATTAAATTATGCATTTTTATGGAATACATTGAACCACACGTACTATAGACTTACAGTATGTGTGACACAGATACATATGTTGTAAACCATTCCAATTTGATGTGCTGCGAATAATAAAAAAATCTGTACTTTTTTAAACGCCTGTGAACTATGCAGTGTTCTTCATCCACAGCTTGTTAACTTTAATCAGAAATGGTATAATGAGAGAAAAGAAAAAAAAGGTAGGGGGATGGTAATATGTTTTCCCACCATATATTGGGAGCGGATGCGTAGCTAATGAAATGATGACACAGAGGACATGTTGTGATACAGTGGTAATTACCAAATGCTGCCACTGCAGTACTCACACTGCCTCAGTCACATGCTCATAGCCCTGAGCATGACTTAGGCGATGCTCAGAGCAACTCTTCCTCAACTCTCCTCTCACCGCCTGTCACTGTTCGTGTCGATCTCTGCCTCTCTGTGCTTTACTCTATAGTTACTGTTGTCTTACTTTCTTCAGACAGGCTTCCATCGCATTACCATTCACTGGTTTACACTGTGCCAAGTAACTGCATGCGTTTAATGGTGTTCTTTCTATAAATATGTGCATGTGCATAGCTAAATATTATCTTCAAATGGATCTATTATTTCCAACAAAATGCTAATTATGGCGCCCATTGTTCAAACCTATAAAAAATAAAGATAAATAACGTAACATTATTTCAAAAACAACAACAAAAATGTCTATGTCTATTATCACATGCATATTCCACATTTTCTTTAAAACTCCTCAGTTACGCTTCTCCATTCCCTTATCTCTGTGTCTGACAAAACAAGAGTGGTTTAAAATATTAAGCGTACTAACTGCAAACTCTGAAGCCCTAACCTCAGTGCTCTGATACGTACCCAAGTCAACGAAAGCCTGCATAAATCCAATGATGTAGTGCATGAATAAAAACTTGCTGTTCATGTTTTCTTTAGTGCCATGTTCATGACTCTTTTGGCTAATTGATTGCTGTCCAAAGCAAGAAGATTCTCACTAGAATTAAACATGTCCTCCAAGTAAAGGTACTGTTGTCATTAAACTGACAAACATTTTATCCACTGTTGTGTATACCCTCACGTGACAATTCTTTATCATGTCAGCTACAACAAACACATGTCAAAAATCTTACATAACTGCATTACGTATAATAGGCTCTTTAGAAGGGGTTTAGGATCCATTTGCAGATCTCACACCTTTAAGCCATCGATTAAGGCAAGAAAACAGTTTCATTGTCTGCAGTGTTTTTTCTGTTATACTCGATGGGCTTTAAGGCACAGTTGCTTTATTATAACTTGATTGGGTGTTCAACGACTGCTGCAGAGCCCTGTCAAATTGCTGTTACTATTCTAAAACATGTTCCATTTCATTAGCTGCACAGCACACACATCTCACTCAGTATGATTAGGCATATGCTAATATGTTCTGTAGGTGAAATACGTTGCGAGTAATTACAGTGCCACGAGACAGAAGGGTTTTTGAAATTGCAGTCCATTGATTATGTTTAAACAGCAAAGATCTCATGGGGGGTTGGATGCATGTAGTCAGTGGAAAGTTGCTAAAACAAAGATGCTTCAGAGATCCTGTACTGTCATTGATTACATTGTGGGATGAAAACAGTATATTCTGCTTGGACGATGTAAGTTGTAGCACTTCGGAGCTGTCAGTAGGTCAATCCCGTTTTACTGTTCCAAACCCAAACAGACGTGCTCATAACCGAAGAAACATGGTTTAACAACAAACAATTATGCCCACAGAACCTAGCACTGCGAGTGGAATGGCAACACCTGCAGAGACCCTTAAAGCTAATTTGGGAAGAAATTCCTTTGATTGTGAGACACTTAACTCAGCACAAATCGATAATGAAAAACTCAATTAACATTTAACCAACAGTGCTATAGAAAATCAACAATACAAACAAGTGTGCCTCTGGGCGCAGTGAAAATAAACCTCATTAGCCAGATGGAAATTATTTAAAATAACGAATATCAGAAGACCCTCCACCAGTCGCAAGGTCTGCACATGGGGTGAAAAAAGTTTAAAGATGTTGCTTTTATTTACCGAAGAATGAAGAATAGTTCCTAGGATGGAAAAACTAGTTTATCCTTTCTCATGTGAAATTCCAACCAATTTGAGCAAGGTACACCAAACTAGAAACAGGGTTATCATTTTACGAGCTGATTTTCTATATTTGGTAACTTTCTAGGTGGAAAAACAGATTTAATAACCAGCTGCTAAATATGCTTATGTCCTTTTACTATTATTTTAGTCACTGCGCTTGCTGTGTAGTAGATAACAATAATTGATCTCATATGATTTGTGTGTTTGACCTATCAAAACAGCTTGCTTATCTCATGTCCTGCATCATAATCGATACTATAAAACATTAGGGAGCAGACGGTTTGCGATCGCAAGGGGGGAAGTGTTTGCTACCCATAGTGAGTGATGGTCCAACCTTTTCCCTCTTTCACATGTTCACGCCAATTAAAAAGTCATATATCAATGTAAAGCACTGCTTATTCTTGCTTGCCGTCACTCTT